>NC_080569.1:26949166-27265833 GCF_030253575.1 Rhododendron vialii | reverse complement strand
AAAACTTTGGAGCCACTGGACGTTTGCCCGGTTGTTAAAAACGATGTTATTATCAGCTTCATGCAAAGTACAGAGTGTCCTGTCCCCTTTCTGGATCTCTGATGAACTACAGTCGTCGTGGTTAGGGAAGCAAAACAGGTCCCCCAGGCTCAATTGTTTTCTTATTTTTTGTTATGTTTGTATATACTAACATTTAATATAGTAGGTTTAACGGACAACTAACTTTATCCTAGATATTGTATTTGTCTTTTCACATAAATGGCATTGATGTTTGGATATTCTTGAAATATTAATCTCTGGTTATCTAGAACCCACGTAGAGTCTCGTTTTTTTTTTCTTCTTTTCTCAATCGAAAATGTGGGCTGGATTGGATCAGCATAGAAACTTTATGATCAAATGGGAAACACACCTGATCTAGAATATTCGAACTTAAGCCACAGTTGACCCGATTAAGAATGTTCGGGCTTAAGAATGTTCTAGAATGTTCGAACACACTTGATCTAGAATGTTCTAGAATGTTCGAACACACCTGATCAAATGGGGAACACACCTGATCTAGAATGTTCGAACACACATGATCTAGAATGTTCAGACTTAAGCCACAGTTGACCCGATTAAGGAGGAAATATTGTTCTATCACCTACCCACGTAGAGTTTTGTTTGGCTAGATGTATACTTGATAATTCATAGCCCTCAGTCCCATGGGCAGAGGCACTAAGGGACAAATGGGATCAAGTGACCCACTCACATTAATTTTCCACAAGAACAATTGATGGATTACACCGAATTTTGTTACATTGACCCAACAAAAATTCACAACGGAACGCTAACATTCCAATTATACATATACGTAGTATTTGTTTTGCTAAGCAAAAAGAATTTACTAATCTTTATAAAGGATTACAAATTAAGATTAAAAGAATCAAAGGCACACCGGCATAAAGTCACCCGAGATCTAAAGGCAGACAAAACGCCAACCGGACACCAAAAACAGCCAAGAACCTCAAAAACCAAAAACAATTAAGAACCAAAACAAACAAAAGCCCCAAAAAGCAGCCCAAACAATCAGACAAACACCAAAAAACAAAAACACTGAAAGCTAAACACTCAGCAAATCCAAACACAATGAGCGCACCCCAAATCCGCCAAAAACTCGATATTAAAAATCCAGGGAGAGACGCTCCATCATCCAAGTCGCCTTCTTCCTTGGAGAAAGACTCTACCTCCAAGTTAACATTCCAATTATGTTGGAAGCCTTGCAGTTGCACCGGACATTATTTGCCTTCAAAAGCCTGGAAAGGAAATATCAAGAACGTATAAGCAAGGCTGGCATGGTACCAACCAAAATAAAACAGAACATCTAAGAAATACAAGGAAAACCAAAACCGGATGCAGAACTAGCTGAGTTTGCCGGAGAAAAGCAAACAATATTCCCTCCGTTATTTCTTTTTTTTTTTCCTAGGCGAAACTCAATATTATTGTAATAGTAAGATTAGCACCATGAAAGATGACATGATCTTCTTTATCATGGCACCGAAGTGCACTCTTGATGCCGTCCAAAGGGCTCGTGGTTCTGCTCCTATATGTTAGTTCAATTTCGGTAATCCAACTTTTTTAGAAAAAATAATGATTTCTTCTAAGAAAAAATGTAAGACCCGACTTTCAAGGGTCAGCTTCAAAAGGCCAACGATAAAAAAACAGCGCAATATATTAGACTCTCATGTCTTTGCCATGACCAAATGCACTTTTTCAGGTTTTTGGCGTCTTGGTTATTCAAAAACAAATCTAGAAAAATTAAACTCTCCAATATTTAGCATTCAATTTTTTTTTTTTGAAAAGTTACTTTATTTTAAATTTTTAAAAGCAAGAGTAAAATAGATATTTGATTTATCTCCAACACCACCACCACCCACCCCCGCCGCTCTCTCTCTCACGGAATTCTGTGTGCCAGTGTCATTCTACTCTACAACCAAAGTCAATGGTGTCCCCTCTCTCTCTCTCTCTCTCTCTCTGTGTGCCAGTTGTAGGTGCAAAAGTCGTTGTTGCCGATAAAAGTGGATAAAATAGAGATGCATCAAGTCACGTTACAATGTTGCTGTTCTTAAGATGATATTCGCCTCCACCATTCAAGAGAATTCGGTATGCACCGGATTACAGTGAAGCCACTTCCAAGATAAAATGAAGTCCAGTCCCAACTGTTATCTAACTGTGTTATGCACAAATGAAGAGAGACCCAAATACCTTTAGATTTTGCGAGCTCGTCAAGTATAATCGTAGAAGATAATTCTAGAGAGAAACAATAATCAGAATGGTTCTGATTATGTCTCCTCGAATTGGTAGAACCTTTTGCCTTTTATAGGCATAGATTAGTCAAAGATCGCATCTCTTGATTTAATCCTAATAGTTATGTCTATTCATAATAGCCATATCTATTCATGCGATCCTAATAGCCATACTTTTTTATTAAATCATATCTATTCATTTAACTTGAATAGACACATTTTTTGTCTTAAATTCAATAACCATGTCCATTCATATAACTTGAATAGACATACCTTTTGGATTAAAACCCACCAATATTCACATTTAATATCCATTACATATTTTGGAAATGTTCCAACACCAGTGTCATTCTGCTCTATAACCAAAGTCAATGGTGTCCTCCCCCTCTCTCTCTCTCCATGCTAGTTATTAGTACCACGAACTCATTCATTTGATCATCCTTTAGAATTCAGATATCCGAAATCACACGTTACCTTTTATATACAGCTAATAATTCAGAACCAAAGTCTCTCTGTTTTCTGTTTAGAAATGTATTCAACTTATGGAAAAAAATATCAGCTGAAACCAATTGATATAGTGTGCAGGTTTTGATGTTAATTAACCTTCTACAGTAATGGATCTTTTTGTTCAAAGATTTAGTTAATAATCATTTGTTGAAAATTTTGGAGCATAATAGGCTTCCAAGCTAAGCACATTTCCCCCATTGACTGGATTCCATGCATTATTGTACAAACAGGGGAAATAAGAAGAAGGGTTAGTTGTTCGTTTGGCCGTAAGACATAAATTGAACTCCTTACAGCCTTACAACTGTTTTTTTTCAATAACCAAGTGCATATGTCTGAGCCAGCTTGCAAGCACTTCGACTAATTCCAGAGCCCTGAAGTTAGCGACTGAACAAACCATCCAGTGGCCCCAACTCCCAAGGTTTGAAGTGTTTGGCCTCTATGAGATTCAAACATGAGCACAACCTCATGGAGGACAAACACTTACTCGATCATTTTCTCATGCCCACTTGGCCAAACTCTTATGTTTGTATTATTGGCGATTTCCGGATACGACAAACCATTGAAGTCTGTATTCATTATTTTTCCATTTGGGTTTGGGAGGTGTTTTTACTTTGTCTAGATTAGATACTCCATTGGTTCAAGACTTTATTGAGAATGCCTTGCCATGCAATTTGCTTGGAAATTCGATTGAAAAGGTATATGCATCTCATACGCATTTAGGTTGACGTTTTTCCATGCATCATAAGTTTTTCAAATGTCTTCTCTCGAATAATCAATTGACCTATTAATTCTTTGTACGGTACTTTTTTTTTTTTTTTTGACAAATAAGCTAGCAGACGTTGACGTTTCCAATACAATTTTTCGCAGACCTCTCTGAAATAAATAGTCATTTTTGTGCAATTCCAAAAGTTAGAAAAGTCTTCGTATCTTATTGGTAAAACGAAAATCTTTGTAGAAGTCTCATATTTGCACTAGATTTATTTTATTGGCCTTGGTTTGTTGAAGGGAAATTTATCTAAGGCCTTGTACTCTGTATGTGTATTGGCATGAGAAAGCATGGTTTCTCTTAGGCTTGTTTACAGATTCAAAGAGCTTGTGCCTCTAAACGGTGTCAAGCCCTCCCTTTCTAGCAGCAGGTTTTGTTTGCCTGGTCTTTTTTTATATTCAGAGAGAACGCGCCATAGTAGCGCCTCAGTAATGACTGAGGCCCTTGCACGCGCATTAGTAGCGTGCTCAAGCATAATATATTTCTTTGCATTGTGATTGGTGGAAAGACTTTTGGCGTACCTGATTCATATATAAGCATATTTTTTACCATTTTAGGTTACAAGGGCTACATTAGCCCACTTTAGATAGAGAAAACATTCGCTCTTCTACAATTGTGAATTCATTAGCATTTTGATGATCTTAAATCTTGTATCTGGTCATCCTAGTTGATCAATCTAGAGAAATACTTTAATTAATTCCCATGTATTCTCTTCAGGTTGATTTTGTTTTTGCAATAACCTTTATTTTTCAAAATCCATACATTCATGCTTATATATGAAACTACGTACATGGCCGGAAGCAAACAATTATTAGCGGAGGAACAAATTTTAATTTTCCCTTTCTTTTCCTTTCAACATGCTCCGAACAATTTCCAAGACAACTGAAAACCTTTTCTTTTTTTCTTCATTTTTCACATGAAACCAAGAAAATTGAAAACTTAAAGAGCAACAACCTACATGCATGAAGACAATGGAACATCTAATTAATTTTCTCCTCTGCACTTAGCATCTGTACAATTGTAAAATATGGATGTGACGTAATTATCATCGTTAACGAATTAATAAAGCAAAATAGACAAATGTTCTAATTTCTGTAAGAATTTTTGCTCCTAAACATTTAACAACTATTCTCCTTGGGGGCTGAGTCCTCCTCTTTTCTCCACGCTCGCTTGATCAGGCTGGTCTACAACCATTACAAAGGAAAAATAAAAATCAAATGCGAGAATATAACACAATATTATTACACACACACACACATATTGTATCTTTTCAAATGCCTTAAAAAAAAAAAAAAAAAGAGTAGAAGAAGAAGAATGTTAGGGACGTGATTTTACAACATAATTTCGGACACAATTGTGTCCATCTTGTGGAGTCGCATACATCAAACAGTTGTGGATGCAATTGTGTCCGGAGTTATTAAAAAAATATTCATGATCGTAAACCGAAAAAAGAAATAGAGACCAAACAACCGACATAAATTCAAAATTGAGCATCATCCACCATTATGTACTAATATGGGCGGAGCCAGGAAAGTAGAGGTGAGGTCACTTAACCCCACTAGCTTTAATTCTCATATGCATATTTTGATAGTTTGCAACCAAATTTTTATCCTTTTTTTTGACCCCATAAGAAATTTGTCAATTGCCTCAACTTGCTTCAAATGCAAAAAAAATTGTAGACTATTATGCTTCGGTTTCATAATATGGTAACTTTAAGACCAATGAAAAGTAAAATCATATTTGTCAGCATATATCTACCTCTTAATTTGGTTACTCTTTGAATTAGTAAATGAAAATAAAACATCTTGTGTATGAATCTATTTTTTGACCCTACCAATCAAAATTTCTGACTCCGCCCCTACGTGCTATGTGGTATGTATAGAAGCCAAAGGATTGCTAATAGCCACTAATGGACAAGGAGTTAAACCACAAACATAAATAGAGAGTAAACCCAATATGCATGGAGAATCGTTGGAGCAAGCAGGAGACGGTTATAGCCCATTGCCCTCCACGTGTTTGATTAAGTCACAAACAGAAGAGAAGAAACTGAGGAGAGAAAAATATATGATCATAACCTAAACAATGTTGTTGAAGACCATAATCACAAACCTTCAATGGGCACCCAATCAAGAAAAACGTACCCAACTCGTCCCCCCTCCTTCTACCTCGCCCGCTGCATCCCCCTCTTGGTCTTCCTCTTTGTCTTCGCCTTCCTCTTCTTCTTCAACATCGATACCTTTGTTTACCGCACCAAGTCCATCGCCCTCAACACCTTCACCGAACAATCCCGCCTCCTCATGAAGGCCGAGGGCGGTACCCTCCACCGCGACTTTGACATCACATGGGGAGACGGCCGCGGCAAAATCCACAACAACGGTGGCCTCCTCACCCTCTCCCTAGACCAAAACTCAGGCTCTGGGTTTCGGTCCAGGAAGGAGTATCTCTTCGGGAAAATAGAAATACAAATCAAGCTCATCGCGGGAAACTCTGCTGGCACCGTCACCACTTACTACTTATCCTCGGAAGGCGAAAACCACGACGAGATCGATTTCGAGTTTTTAGGAAATTCAAGTGGGGATCCCTACACCCTTCACACCAATGTGTATTGCCAAGGCAAAGGAAATAGAGAACAACAGTTTTACTTATGGTTTGACCCCACTTTGGATTTCCACACTTATTCCATCAACTGGAACCCCAAAAGGGTTCTTTTCTATGTTGATGGGACCCCCATTAGGGAATTCAAAAATTTGGGCTCAAATGGAATTCCATTTCCCAAGAACCAGCCCATGAGGGTGTACTCGAGTTTATGGAATGCCGATGATTGGGCCACGAGGGGCGGGCTCGTGAAAACGGACTGGACGAAAGCACCCTTTACGGCTTCGTACCGGAACTATAAAGCCGAGGCATGCGTTATGTCGGGCGGATTATCGTCTTGTGGTACTAAGTTTTCGAATTTGAACTTAACGGAGAATTCGTGGGTCACAGAGAAGCTAAATTCAACGGGCTTGGAGGGATTGAAATGGGTGCAGAAGAACCATATGGTGTATAATTATTGCGTGGATAAAATGCGGTTTCAAGAGGGACTCCCTCCGGAATGCAAGACGTCGTCTTAGGAAAGTGAGAAAACAAAACCCACAATGTAGTTTTTTTTTTTTTGGAAAAAAAATATTCATTAAAACTCAACAAAGAATGCATCGAGAAAGGACGATACCTTGAACTCAAGCACCATTCATGTTGGTCTAGATTAATTTGTTTTTAATTTTTGTAATTTAGTGAATTGTAAACTTCGATTATTTTTTTTTTCTTTTGAATTACTAAGGGGTGTTCGGACAAATAAGTCAAAGTGTGCTTATTTTTTGTCCTTATTCAAATTTTTTTTATATCACTTGGCTTATTCTCATTTTTTGGAGATTATTGCATGGCTTATTTTTATTTTTATATGAATTTATTTGGCTCATTTTTTGCGGGAAAGCCAATAGCTTTTTTAGAAGAACAAGCCGTGCCCAAATGATGTCTACTAGTACCTGTTAATGCTATGAACTATTGTTCTTGAAATTTGACATCAGAGTTTTGGTTTTTTTCTTCTAAATGATAGCTAAAATTTCCAGCGACTCGAAGTAACTTAGGATACTGATAAAAAAGAAAGTAACTTAGGATCTGTGATTTTTCATATGAGGAGTAATTATTCAGTGGTCTCGAGGCACCGCTACATGATACTCCAATACCCTTATTCACTATACATTTTTGTGAAATTCATACATTTCGTACTGGAGCCCACGAAAATATGTTGTGTGTATTATATTGGTCATTATGTAATGAAATTTTGGACTTCTGATATCATTATTTATCTTGTATGCAGCTTCATCACCAATCCCATTACGTTTTTCAATACCACAATTTAATTAAAACCCCGATGAACATAATGAAACGACTTTTCTTGTCATAGACCTACGTGCTTTTAAAAAAGAAAAAAAAAAGAACTAATTCGAAGTAGGGTGTTAGCTTTATAGAATAGTATTTCTTCAAACAAATAAACATATAGAAAACCCTTTTGTAGCCCCAAGGATAATTCCGGTTGGTTGAGTGACTTGGTCAAGACTAGTACGGGTTTTTGGATAAAAGGAAAGTTTGGCATCAAGGATTATTCCATTGAGGATTTCAAGAGGAGCATGGATGGAATCAGGAGAATCAAAATTTAGTATATGGATCTGAATTGTGATTGTATTTTTTGGGGTACGTCCAATACTTTTATTGGATGTCTTTTTTTTGTTTCTTCCTCTAAGATTGTGGTATGCATATGATAGTATTAGGACATATGTGTCAACCTCGTTGGGATATATGTTTTTAATAGTGATGCATTCTTACTATTTTCCTTGATCGATGTACCCTTTCGAGTTTTGAGTAAAATTTCTCTTTTGCCGACCAAAAAAAAAAGGATAATTCCGATTGGTTGGTGCGTTTGCTCCCCTTGACGAGGATTAAATTTTTGGAATCAGGCCGCAAGAAAGTAATTTCTTGGAAATCTTCTAGCTTCAGCGACCGGTGTTAAAAAAAAAATTGAAAAAGAAAACCCTTTCGTACTAGGTAGTTTATATTTTACTGAAGCTACATAATTTAAATTGTTCTATTTTAGTTAAAGCGATAAACCACGAAAAACTTGTTTCTAGCTAGGGTTGGAATTTATTAGAATCTAATTAAGGGCAAACAATTAATTTTACAAAAGTACGTAATGAGAGAGAAATCAGGCAATTAAATTAAATTTTAATTACCTGGCAAGTTGTTCTGGTTAGAAGAAGAAGAACGAGAAGCCGCATATTGCATTGTTCCTCCATGATGATGATGATGATCTCCAAAAACCCTAACTCTCTCTCCTCCTCCTCCTCTTGCCAAAACACCACTAGCAATACTGCTATTATTCTGTCCAACAGCAGCTGTACTCCTCCAAGCACCGCCGAATCCCCTCCCTCTCCCTTGTCCAAAACCACCGCTATAAATAGCTCCACCACTACTACTATTCCCTCTTCCTCTCTCTTGCAGTTCTTGTCCAAAAGAACCACTGTGATAGTTGAAATCACTAGGGTTCGCGCCTGGAACAAACCCTCTTCCTTGAACAAACCCAGTACCCATTAATCCACTCCCGTCTTTTTCTTCGATAACACTAGCGTAGTTAATCACATTCCTGGCCGATGATTCCGCCATTAATGTCGCGTTGTCGGGGCTGAAATTCACCACGCCACTGTCCCATTGCGATAAAAGTTGACGCTGCATGTTTTGGATGACAGCCTCTTGCTGCTGCTTCTGTTCCTCCAGGGACCTGATCCTGTCCCGCAACCTTTCCACCTCCCGGTAAGGCCCCCGGACCGGGTCTTGGTCCCACGCCATCGCCTCCCAGATAAACGACTTGATCGCCTCCCGCTGTCCCCCGAAATCCAGGGCCTTGATCGTCCTCGTCACATTGGCGATGCCGAAGATCTTGTGCACTGCTTGGAACTCGTCTGTCAGGCGCTGCGGGAAGTGCGGCGCCATGACGCAACTCTCTTGACACCTCTTCCTCTGGTGCTTGCACGACGCGCACGCCACGCGGTTCATCGGCCCTTCGTTGTCGCTCATTGTTAATCGAACGCGAAAAAAATCTTGAAGAAAAGATGTAGAAGGAAAGAAAATAACTAATTAAAGACAACCCTAATTTTCCTTTTTCCCTCGCTCCTCATGCCTTTTAAGGTGACTGTGATATAACGCAGAGAGAGAGAGAGAGTGAGAGAGAGAGAGAGAAGACGAAGAAGACTAAGAAGAAGAAGAAAGAGTGGCGATGATGTGGGATTGGAGAAGAAAGAGGCAAGAAAAGCATATTTTCGGACTAATTAGAAGTTGTACGGGATTGCACTTATACGTGATTTAGGGACTAGGGTTCTCTGCGTTAACGAGAATAAATTTTATCTACCGTCAGTGTAAAATTTTATTTTTTCACCACCGTCTATTATGGGCTCCATCGAGCGTCTATTATTGTAATTTGAACTATTCATATTATAAGACCTGCAGTATAGTATTGTCATGCAAAAAATCAGCTTCATCGAAAGTCGTTAGATATATTAAAATTTGAATTTTAGATTGTAAAATAAATGATCTGATTTTTGTCAATAATAATAAATATAAACTGTCCATTGTACAAAGCAAAATTCAATTTTTGATATTCCTATCGATGTCCGATCAAGTTTTTTTTTTGCATAGATACACTATTATGTGGGGTCTAGATGATGAACGGTTCAGATTAACAATAAGTACACGGTAGGACCGAAAAAAATCGATAGTAGAAAAGTGGAATTTTCTACCGCCGGTGGAAAGAATTCAACCTCTACAGTAACTGGCATTCCAATAAATAATTGATTCTTGAGAATAATAGAGAATTCTCTTGTTTTCCTAAGTCCTCCATGGCATCAATTAAATTTAACAACTAATTAAATAGTAATTGCCTAATTCTATTATTTTGGTAAAAATCCAACAGACAAGATCGTGTCATAAATAAGTCATCAATTTTGAGCGAAGCCCTTAGATGGAAGTTACTTAAATATTCCAAATTTATTTGTTGCCTGATATATTTGTTCTGGATAAATCAGCATTAAATAGATTGTGTCGACCGGGCCCAACTAAAACTCTATGATATAGTAGAATTATAATTGGACTTCTCCTCTGTTAAGCTGGGAGTGATGGACGCGGGGGCTCTGCTGCCCAGGGGTGGGCAGCAGCCCCTGCCCACACTCACACACACTCACACACGGCACCGTTTTGTTAAAGAAAAAAAAAAAATTCTTCCGATTGCAATCCTAAGGAGCAGAAACGTGATTATGAGAGCTTTAGAGTTAAAATTTAATTATGTCTCTTTAGAATAATATGATCAGAATAATAAGATCTTCACGTCAATTCAAACGGATTGAAAATTGGAGCACTTAATTTTTTAATCATATTTTTTAATATATAAACGGTCTAAAAAATTAAATTAAGTGTGCCACTTTTTAATTCGTTTGAACAAGTACGAATATCTTATTATTCTAATCATATTATTTTAAAGAGATATAATTAACTTTTGTCTATAGGACTCTCATAATCACGTTTCTGATCTACAGGATCCTAAATAAAGAGCAGATACTTAATTATGAGAGTCCTAGAGACAAAAATTAATTATATCTCTTTAAAATAATATGATTAGAATAATAAGATATTCGTACTTGTTCAAACGAATTAAAAAGTGGCACACTTAATTTTTTAGACCGTTTATATATTAAAAAATATGATTAAAAAATTAAGTGCTCCAATTTTCAATCCGTTTGAATTGACGTGAAGATCTTATTATTCTGATCATATTATTCTAAAGAGACATAATTAAATTTTAATTCTAAGGCTCTCATAATCACGTTCCTGCTCCTTAGGATTGCAAGCGGAAGAGTTTTTTTTTTTTCTTTAACGAAACGGTGCCGTGTGTGAGTGTGTGTGAGTGTGGGCAGGGGCTGCTGCCCACCCCTGGGCAGCAGAGCCCCCGCGTCCGGGAGTGATGTACTTAGCCTCCATTCTTGTGATTTATTTTTCTTCTTCGTTTTTATGGGTTTTGTTCATCTTTTTAAAATTTTTGTTAATTTCGTGTGATATTTTTTGAATTAATCATCCGTCTCGACGAGAAATCTAAAAAATACAAAAATATGACCAAAAGCAAAAAAAAATAATAATTCACTAAAGACGAAAAAATTATCAAGCATCTGTCTTATTTGTCTAAAGTGCCGTCGTATTTGAATTTTTATAACATCGGTTCATATTTTTACATTTTTCCGATTCGTATCATAAACGAACAATTAACCCCAAAAAGTTTATACTTTTCCATTTGACAATATTTTAAAACCCAACTATATGTACCACAAGGATCCCCGTTTGGTTTATAGAGCTCACTACCTAAATCATCCAGAAAACGAAATAAAATGATTAGACACTACTTGTCTCCCCACAACATTATTATACTTAATATGACCAAAAATTCACACGGTGTAAATAACTATTACAACGGTGTGAATTTTTTGAAGGACCAAAACTTTAAAATGATCAAACAACAATTCACAGAGAGGTGTGAATTTTGACCTGACATGAGGCTGGATCAAATTCGAATCCGATCCAATTACAAAATAATCCGTATCCACTATGAATCCATGACTTCCACAAGTACGTTTAAATTAAGCAATTGAAATCGGAAATCAAAAATCCGAGCCAATCCGTTTTTTAAATTTATTTTGAAGTAGACGTATATGTCGCGGCCCCATATCTGATGAGAGAGTGCGTCCAGAATATTTGATGAGAGAAAAAGGGTTTTCTGTTTAATTAAACAAAAAACAGAGTTATTAGTTCCAATGAAAAGAGCTCTGAGTTTCAAAAAAAAATACAAGGCTTCTGTTTTTCTTTTTTGTAAATAAAAAAATAGCAAAACACGGTCCATTACGTTTCGGATTTTCGGATTAGGATAAAACATATTATCGGATTGGAACTTCATTAGATTAGATTCAGATTCAGATTCAGTCTGATCCATTGACGGGCCTACTATAAACATATTCACGATCCTTTAGGAGAAAGTGGTTAGATGTTAGTGCATGGGAGAGGAAAGAGCGTGGGAGAGCAAGTTAGATGTTACAAGTGGTTACAAGTTAGATGTTAGTGCATGGAAGAGCAAAGAGCCGTGCCACCCACTTGCATATTCATGACCTTCACACAGCCTCAGGATTGAAGATCATTCCTATATGTATATGGATTTTTTCTACATGTTCTTTAGCTGCCATTGTAATCGGGCCTTAAAGTGTGTAACTGGGCCCTGTGAAATCTGTCACTGATTTCAACTATGTGCTTAAGGCAAGTTAATATCACTGATTTCAACATCAACTATGTGCTTAAGGCAAGTTAATATCTACGCTAAGGAAATTTTTATTGCTTTTAAGGCTTCGCATGCCAATGATAAACATCATGGGACTCTGATATTTTGGGTTTTACCGTCAACAGGAAATCTAAAGTTGAACACGGATGACTGCTTCTACAAATCCACCAACACGGCTGGCTTTGGAAGATTGATCAGAGATAGCTCGGGGAACTGGATTCTAGGTTATTATGGCAAAACAACCTACCAGCAGCTTGGAAGTGGAGATATGGGCTATTTACAGAGGTCTCACGATCATTTTGGAAAAGGGCATGTCAAATGTTACCATAGAGTTTGATTCGAGCGTGGCAGTTGGTTTTTGCAATGAAGGATCACCTGTTCATAACCCCCACCGCCACATAGTTGAAGAAGCTCGAAGAATTGCTGCCCAAACAAATTCATCCGTCGTCCACATCTATCGTCAAGCCAACCAAACTGCTAACTGCCTGGCTAGACTTGAATCGCAGCAGGATCAAAATTTAGTAGTCTCTACCTCCATTCCTTTTGCAGCTAGGGAATTCGCCCTGACCGATGCCATGGGTGTTGGTCATCTTAGGATCTAGTCTACGACTCTTTTAGTCTTTTTGAAGCTTTATGAATGTTGTTTATCTGGCTTGTTGACTTTGATCATCTAAGTTAATGTATGATTTTCCGCTTGACGCAAAAAAAAAAACAAAAAAAAAAAGAAAAAGGAAAGAAAGAAAAGAAATCTGCCACTGATATTGGCCCAGGCCTGCACAAAGCCACGTACCCACAACCAAATCCTATAAAAATACATTTATACAAATTAGTATCAAATATCATTATATAGATTATAGTTCTCTTCTAATAATCCACGCTTTATTATCATTGTACTCGCTCCATTCCAAATTGAAAGTTCATTTTGGAGATTTCAACTATTTAAGGGGACATGCAATGATTACCCCTACAATACCTATTATTTTCATCATTACTCCTATATTCTATCTACTTTATAACATTTATATTTACCTGTGAGGGACGCTTTTGGAAAATCACCAAATTTTTCCTTCCGTTTTTGGAAAAGGGCCATCATTTTGGAACAACCCAAAATAGAATAATGAGCTTTCAATTTAGAATTGAGGGAGTAATCAATAAGATATTATATAGAAACCTTTGGACTCACAGATAGAACTTTTAGGGACAAGTACCATCAACTACGATGGTTAAAATAGTGTCTTAGGCCCAGATTGAAAGTATTCCGACTCCTAGTAAAAGTAGGAAAAATGACGGTCAATGACGTATTTTGATAATTAATACCTGCCAAGGATATGTTGAGAACATTTGTTAATGTTGAAAATGTCCTTGGCGACTATTAATTATCAAAACACGTCATGAACCGTCATTTTCCTCTAAAAGTACAAGTACCACTGTTTTAACTAATCACATGAGTATTGTCCACCCACTCAGACAATTGATGTATAGTATGGTTCACCAACTAATTAGAAAAATGAGATTCTACAAAGCACTTTTAATTAATTAGGACACATCTAGTTTTTGGCTTCTTGTCCAAAATTGTTTCAACTTAGAGCCGTGTTGTATTGGTTAATTAATTAGCCATTCTTCCTCTTTCAATCCTTCATTCTCCCTCCCTTCTCCATCACTTAACCCAACCAACACCACCGCTCTACCTAATTTTGTTAGAAATCTCATTCGGCAATGGCCTTGCACTTAAAGCAAACGAAAAAGCCTAGGAAGCAAAATGATTTCTTTGATGATGCGTGTAGGTTGTTGAGAGCCCAAACTCTCTATCAAATTATCTTCAAAATTGGTATTCTTCTTGTACGGTACTTGCTAATAGTTGCAAAATACAGAGCATTTACAAATTGGAGGAAGGTATCCCTATAAATGGAGATAAGTATGGTACAGAATTTTTATAGTTCGAAAAGTACTTCTAATATACAGACAGATTACACGGGAGAAAATATTAATAAAATGAGCTCCGCTAGGTTCATCAAATGTGTGACCGTAGGCGATGGCGCGGTAGGGAAGACGTGCATGTTGATTTCCTACACTAGCAACACTTTCCCCACGGTACGAATTACGCTTCGTTGTTTTTTTTTTTTTTTTTGCATTTTGATTTCTACAACCATCAGTTTCTGATTGTGATACTGCTTTTTTTTTTCTTTCCAACTATGCTCTCTGATAATAAACAGGATTATGTTCCAACTGTGTTTGACAACTTCAGTGCTAACGTTGCGGTGGGTGGTAGCGTAGTGAATCTTGGCCTGTGGGATACTGCAGGTATATAGGTCAAAATTCCTGCAACTTTGAAACTTCAGTTTCCGATAACGCCGTTCGAATTTTCGTAACAAATATATCTCCTGTGAAACTCTGTTTCTTTAGAAATTGTGCACAATATTGGGAGTTTCATATTGGGTACTTGATTAGCTTAATCTGGGAAATTATAATTGCAGGACAAGAAGATTACAACAGGCTTAGGCCTCTCAGTTACAGAGGAGCTGATGTGTTTCTCTTGGCTTTCTCTCTAGTTAGCAAGGCTAGCTATGAGAACATCTACAAAAAGGTTCTTCCATCTACTTCCCAATTTCGATGACTCAAGTGTTCGGCCCAGCTTACGCGCACCTCAACTAATTCTAACAATTTAGTCGAACAAATTTTCAATTGTAATGCAGTTAACAGTTGATATCTGATAAATAAATAAGAACTTGCTTATTTGACTGACAGTGGATCCCTGAGCTAAGACACTACGCCGCAGCTGTACCCATTGTGCTGGTTGGAACCAAGCTTGGTAAGACATTTTGATCTTATTATACCATTACCAGTTTTGTTCCAATATTTTCCGTTTTCCCTTTCTTTTTTCGCGAAAACTAATTATGTGGCTAGTTCGTTTGACTGGATGTGAAGGTCGGAGTGTATCATTTATTCAAGGGGAAAACACATATATGTTGTTTGATTAAAGTTCTTACAAGCTTGATTAATTGTACACGTGATATATAGTGCTGCAAAATGTGAGATACCATAGAACGTCGTGTAGCATTGTTAATCTGATCGCTATTAATCTCATGGCACTAGATTTCCTGTGAGATTATATATATATATATATATATATATATCGATTCCCCATTAATTCCATCAAATAAACGAGCCATGAGGTATATATATCTGGGAATAAACACAAAGATGCTAGTACAATTTAAGACCCTGTTTGGTGAACTAAAATTCTAGCCGCTGGGCTCCTCTGTTAATTTTTTGTTTCGGATCATGATCCTAACAAGTAACAATCAGCCCCCAAGTCACAAGCTTGGACAATCAATGCAATGTTTGTCAAAGGGTAAAGATGATCAGTAACGAAACAAAACAAAACAAAAAAAGATGCATTTTTTACGAATAAGCACATTTTGTAGTGGCATTTTTCTAATTCAACAAAATAAAAGGAGAATTTTTTTTTCCGTTCAATTCGTTGCTATATGTTTTTTCTTTGCCTCCACAAGTCCAAGATCCAAAACACAGTACAAGTAACAATGTGAGTCACGTCAAAAGAAGTCTATATGTATCCTAAAGGTGCTGATCTACCGGCCTTTTTATATAATATATAGATCGAAAAAATACACATCTGT
The DNA here is from genome assembly GCF_030253575.1 of Rhododendron vialii. Lineage (NCBI taxonomy): Eukaryota > Viridiplantae > Streptophyta > Magnoliopsida > Ericales > Ericaceae > Rhododendron > Rhododendron vialii. The sequence goes on along the minus strand of NC_080569.1, from coordinate 27,249,738 downwards.
GCGCAATTTGATTAGTCGGACAAATAATTACGAACGTGTAATTAACATTTTATGATGAATATTCGGATTTTAAAAGATTTTGGAACTTATTACTGTAATGTAAGCAGACTTGAGAGAGGACAAGCAGTATTTGAGAGATCATCCTAATGCAACACCTATAGCAACATCCCAGGTATGCCAAACCCTTTAATAAAAGAAACTTCTTTTCCTTATTTCCTTTGTCCCATAATAGTTGTCTATATTTTACTATTTAAAATTTTCAAAACATTATTTCTATGATTTAATTTATAATTAATATATTTTATAATATTAAAAACTTTTTCTAATGAAGCTACGTAAAATGTATAAAATAAGATCCACATTGTATATAAAAAAAATATAGGCATTTTTTCAAGAGGTTCAAATAGCAAATTATTACCTTTAGCAATTATTCCCTGCATGTTTGAACAGGGAGAAGAATTGGAAAAGATGATAGGTGCAGTTGCTTACATTGAATGTAGTTCCAAAACTCAGCAGGCAAGCACTCATCCTTTTTTACATAACATTGTACCTTTTTTAATAAATGGGCCTCAAATTTTATTTCATAGTTTACATCGTCGAAAGTTGTGTTACGTGTAATTTTTATTTTTAAGCGCTAGTAGATAATTTAAGGATCGCATTTTATGAAAAAGTGTGGTACAAAAGTTATAATCTCTTACTTTTCAACAGCTGAAATGTAATTATCCCAAATGCAGGCCCATATGAAATCGACTACTGCTATTTTCGATCAGTGTTTATGGTTTAAAACTACTACTGTATTGTGCATAATTACTAAATTAATTAATTTCAAAGACAGTCAATATTATTGTTTGTTGAACATTTTTAGAATTTTTGTCAAATTTTTTACAAATTAATCATTCATCGAAATCAAGAAAGCATACAAATATGGTGACATGAAGTTGAAAAATTCAAATCAAACAATCCTAAGGACACCAAAGAAATCTCTTTCGAAATATTTTCTTTTGTCTTTAGCAAACTCTTTTCTTCTTCTTCTTTTTTTTTTTCACTTTTGATCATAATTGCATTTGTCTTTTAAACTCTGCTAGCCAGGACGAATGATTAATCAAAACCATTTGATGCGAGTCTAACAAATTAAATGTCACATAGTCCAATATTAAAGATAATAAACCTAAATTTAGGCGAGGGTGCGGCGCTAAATCTCTAATTTGATTTACAGTTTTCTTCTTTTGGCATTTCAGAACGTGAAGGTGGTATTTGATACTGCAATAAAGGTTGCTTTGCGCCCACAAAAACTGAAGAAAAAGCCACCCAGGCCGAGGCCATGCACATTTCTTTGAATCGACACTCTTGCCTTGATTAATAATACAATAACATATAGGAATTGATTTCTACACTCCCCTTTTTACCATATACACTCTCTTTTTGGTCTTTATTTGGTGTGAATTTACTCTATTGCCCCTTAGTGTGTAAAAAATTGAACTTGTGAAAAGGTAAAAAGGTAAATTCACATGAATAAAGACAAAAAAAAAAAAGGGAATGTATATGGTAAAAAAGGGAGTGTGGAAATCAATTCCCAAATATATCTATCCAAATTTTTCAATATTGTCACGGTTATTGCGCTTTCCGATTCTTGTAATCACAAAATTTCAATTTAATCTGTGCATAATCTTTAGAGGTGTTGGAGTTATGTTTTTTTGGTTGAGCTTTAACAATTGGAACAAGTGAAATGTTGTTTTGCTACTATATATATACTTTATGGTAAACATTATACTCTCTCTTTTATGGTTGCGCTCTTTGTTACGCTTTTTGTATATTTTTGGTTACGACTTCTCTGAGTTTTATGTCATGCATGTTTATGACAAACGTCAACGAAAATACAGTATCGCAGACAAGGTAAGGCATCATAGCGCTTCCCATTGATATGTGGAGAGAAGGAGTAAATTGTCGATCGATCCCATACAACTCCTAACAACCTTAGAATTCAAAGTCCTCTCTCTCTCTCTCTCTCTCTCTCTCTCTCTCTCTCTCTCTCTCTCTCTCTCAATTTTCTGTGCCAAAAGTACTATTTTATATACACATCTTTGGTCTTGAATGTTTCAACATATAAATATAACTTTGTTTAAAACATTTTGGTAGCATGTGCAACAAATTTGTGCATTAAACCAGGCATGTTGTGCATTTACTACATGCACGTTTGCCTTAGTGAATGCTGTTGGGCGCATTTCAAGCTGGCAAAGACACACATACCCATTTCACCAATTCATTTTAGTAGGAAAAAAAAAAAGAAGAAGAAGAGGACACAACATTCATTGAAACCATGTGCCAAGTTCAAATTGGACTACTTAAAAAATCGGCTTCTGTAAAAATGTCTGTTGGACTTCGATCGCTTCAATACATATGTACTTTTTATTTTGATAACTGGATGTTCAGGCCAGTTTACGCACATTTCGACTTTTTTCGGGTCTCCGAAGTTAACCAAGAAAACCCTCTAGTAGCCTCGCACGAGGTTTGAAAATATTTGGCCTTCGTAGAATTCAAACGTATGATCTCATGCAAGGCCGGCCCAATGGGAAGGCCCAAGAGGCCGTCGCTTTGGGTCTCTACATTTTGGGTCAAAAATGGGACATTCCTTCCTAGATAAGTATATATATTTTTTATATGCAACTATGATACAAACTATTTTGATGGTTCAATGGTAAAGTGTTTGCTCATTTACATAAGATGCCTAGGTTCAAATTCTGGTTGCTGTGATTCAAACCTGAGTCTACTGAATATTATTGCAACCGAACAAGCTATTAAGGCCGAAATATTTACCATATTGAATAGTATGAATGGAAATTATATATAGAAAATATTTCTATTTACTGTTTTTAAATTAGAAAATTTATGTAAGACACTATTCTACCACTTGGCCTAGGGTATTCAAATACCTTAGGCCGGCCCTGATCTCATGGAGAACAAATATTTATTAGCTTTCTCAAACTCATTCGGCTCCACTATATATACCGGAGTAATAGGTAGGCTCAAAATGAAATGGAAGGATCTTTTGTTGTATATTTTCTGTATTTACATTACCAATACATGGGGTTTTAGTGATTCCCAATAGATGTAACTTGAAAGTAGGGCTGCAAACGAACCGAGCCGCTCGCGAGCGGCTCGCAGCTCGGCTCGTTAATGGCTCGTTCAAACTCGGCTCGGAAGTTAAACGAACGAGCTCGAGCCAATTTTTTCAGCTTGTTCGTGCCAATTTTTTCAGCTCGTTTTATAAACGAGCCAAGCTCGAGCTAGGATAACCTCGGCTCGAGTCGGCTCGCGAGCCAGGGTATATATACTTAAGTTTAGAATTTTTATTGTTATTTCATAATTTGTTCTTTCCGTTTTATATACTTAAGCTAGAGCACACGCACGCCAGTACACCACTGCTCCATAGAAAAATGAAAGATATATATCTTCACAAATCAAAATATTTTTGGTTGTATTAGGCCTATGCGAAGATATATATACATTTTTAGTTGGTTCGTTGAGGCTCGTGAACAAGCTCGAGCTCGAGTCAAGCCAAGGCCCGCTCGGCTCGAGCTCGACTCGTTAAAAATTTAATAAACAAGCTTGAATACCGTAAAACTCGGCTCGGCTCGTTTGCGGCCCTACTTGAAGAGGTATGTTTGTCAAAGGGTCTGCTTGGAAATGGTTAATTTAAACCTGCATTAGGCTTCATTTATCGATACGCTCTTCGTTACCAAAGTTATTTGTGTTTGCTACAATATATAGGAAACATTTTTTCTTTCTTTTTTTTTTTGGTAAACAGACAATTCAAAGCACAAGAAAAACATAATTAAGCGTTTACAATTTTAGGGTACGAGACCCCAATCAAATCCACATAAAGGAAACTAGGAATAATCGGGTAGATATATAAATCTCCCACTGAAACCGGAATATCATTTGCCAATGCATCTGCACACTGATTAGCTTCGCGATAGATATACCTAGTAGAAAAGTGATAACTGTGTTTGGTTTGCATATTTGAGATTTATTTTTGAGATTAAAAAATTCTATAGATTTGCGTATTTTTTTCGTCTTTAGTAAATTGTTTTTAACATTTTGACAAACTCTTTTACTTTTTGAATAGAGGTACGCTATGTATATCCAAAAAGTATAAAAATAAGTAAAAAAATTTGCCAAAAAATCACTAAAGACAAAAAAAACAAGGATGATGAAACAGTCAAAAGTTTTGAAGAGATTATTTCTGAAAGAAGAACCAAACAAAATGAGTATATTGTAGCAACGTCAAGTCATTTTGTTCAATAATAGAAATGTTACGTATCCATTTGCAAAGTGGAAAACTTGTTTCATGCCTAACAAGGCAGACAAAATACATTAAAATGAGGAAAGAGTACTAGATATGCCTAGCTTTATGGTAGGTTAAACACAAAAGCATATGGGATTTGGTTCACAGAAGCATATGGGATTTGGTTCGCAGACTAGCTTGTACCACCGGTGTAACAACTCCTAACGCGCAATACAATATTATGGGAGGATATGACGGAAGTAGTCATGGCTCACCTCACCTCACTTAAATTCGTCTTGGATTGTGATATATGAGTGAGCACATTTGAGACAAATTAGGTAGACATCATAGTTTAAAGAGGCCAAAATAAGTGTAGATCATAAATGGCTTTTGAAAAAAAAAATTCTAAAATCAGCCCAATAGGCTGACAATAGTGAGTATATGAATGTGTATTAAAGGATATAAAAAATACACAGAAATACGTGTTTTCCTTATTTTATAGTGTCTTTATCGTCAACCTAGTGAGCTAACAATAGCAAGACCGTTGGAAAATACAACTCATCGATTAGCATATAAAATAACACACCAATGAAGATCAATAAGACCACAATCACGTACGTCAATGATTCATGTAATCTACTTGAATGCAATCTACCTTTATGTTTACCAAAATTTGCAAAAATAAATGTCCTTTACCTAATTTAATTAGGAGAACTAGTAGTTTTACGCAATACTTGTTGGTATTGGTACCGCTTGAATATGAATATAATCGCAGATCTATTTCTAAATCTCCAATATCAAGTGGGGCATTTTCTTTAAATATGTGTTACTCAAAGACTATACAGATCTTGTCAATGTCAATGCTTAATAAAAACTAAGGGGATCATGACCCCCTGTAACCTTCATCATTGATTTTTGTGTAATACGCACCATAAGTATATTGTATAGCTACATGTGTGTGCATTAATAAGGGGACAAATGATGGAAGTCTAAAACAAGATCAACTGTCACCCTCATTTTCTAATAAACATGGATGAATGACCAGAATTGGTACAGTTTCAAAAGTGTAGGGACTAGTGTGAAAAAGGTGAAAGTTCAGGGTCTGATTTCTTGCAAGGCTTGAACCCGAGGTTATTCATGTAATTTTCCTTCTATATTACTCCCTCGGTCTCAAAATGTTTGTCCAATTCGTAAAACGAAGACTCAAAAATAATGCGTTTCTTCCAATGAAAAATTTAAACGTTTTCCATAAATTCTCATCGATATCTACTGAATTTGTTGAAAAAAAATTAAAATTTTCTCGCAAAAATTGGTTTATTTTTTACGTTCTTGTTTTGCGGACCAAACAAACATTTTGGGATGGGGAGTATATGTTTAGACTCTGTAGATGCTACTATAATTCAAAGGCATTAATGCTAAACTTGAAGTTGAAGGTGGGGTGATGACGAAGAAGCAAGATTGGTTCAAGAGCTTCGAAGGGCAAAGATGGAAACTCTACCTTAGACGTGGAGCAGAGGAAAATCAAGAGTACAAGAGTTTGGTGGAATTAAAAGCCCAATGTGACATTTTTGACCAGACAAAATGGTGGAAACAGAAAAAGGAAGGTTGAGGTGAAAGGGCAAAAGTAGACATGGATTTGGTAAGGAGATCAATAAATACTACTCCTACTATGAGGATTGTATGGGTGTTTACTTGTATCAGTTGGATCACCCACACAATTGTACTACATAGTTATGGAGTTGAAGAGGGAATGGGTGTTCGAGTACTGCTACACACACATATCCGGGTTAGTTTGCGAGCATCTGGATGAATTCCGTGACTCTGTAATGAACAACTAAGCAAACACTCCAATGGCTTCAAGATTTGAAATATTTGGCTTCGATAGAATTCGTACGTGCAATCTCTTGGAAAACAAACACTTATTCTAGTTCTCATGCCACTTGACCGAATATTTGGGATTATATATATGGGTTTTCAATATATGTATAGAGGCATTTTCAAGTGAGGGATCCCTGGGACTTTCATTTTTCGATCAAATTTTGAAAATTCAAACCGTTCAATGTATGCAAAACATAATTTTAAGGATCCCCGCGAGAAATCAGCAAAAAAAATGACCAGGAAGGGCGTCATCCGAGCAGTTTTTTTTTGAACCGTTCAATGAAAACTGCTCGGATGAAGCCCTTCCCGGTCATTTTTTTTGCTGATTTCTCACGAAGACCCTTAAAATCACGTTCTTTTAGCCAATGTCGTAGCAGGAGAGTTAGTTAGTCCACAGAAAATTTAAAAGTTGTTCATAATCTTGAATTGCAAACGCCTCTACTCAGAGGTTTCAACTTTGGCCTCCCTTATGAGATCGAGTACCTAGCGGTAACCGCCTCTGCCCAGAGGTTCCAACTCTGGCCTCTCTTGTGAGAGTACTGGGGGTAACCGCTAGGCTACAAGTCCATTGGTTGGGTTTTCAGTCAATGGCAAAAATTTGGAAGGGGAGTTAATTGAAAGCCAAAAGTACTGGTAGTGGATAACCATATCCAGTACTCATAGGGTCCCCTCAGTACTGGGAGAGACTACTTTTGATTGATGAGTTCCTATTTACACAGTTACACTACACGACTTTCTGTCTCTATGAGGCCAGGTCCCCTCTACATAATTTTTCCTTATATATGTAGTCTCTATTTTGATTCATTTTGATAAATATGGCTGGAATTTTTATTAGGATATTTCTAATTGGTTGTGTGCCTCTGTGAGACCCTTGGGCATGGGCTAATTTGAGAACTTCAGCGCATTCACATCAGACTTCCGTTTTGCGGTTTTGGAACAAAATATATATAGTTAAAAAAAATTTAAGTCATTTTTCTATTTTAACGACTCCCTTTAGACTCTAAGGTCCAAGAGGAAAGATCAATTAAAGGTTAATATTTGTAACTTCAATTTTAGAAAATTGGTATATCAGCTTCCATAATTAAGTTGGGCTAATATATCCCAATTTCCAATATATTTGTAGTTTTTAATCCACTTAATTTCGTTGTGTAATCAACATTTGATAGGATTTTAGCAGGTTTAATGTTCAAAAAAAACTCAAGATTTCTGGTTTAGAAGGTACGTATAACAAGAATTGTATATGGACATTAAAACAGTGGACAAAGGGAGATTTAGTGACACAAGTGGTTCGCCTCGTGATAGGGCCTGATGCTTATAAATTTACTGTTCTTACCATGTTCGTTTAGGGATTTTGGATTTGAATTTATAGGTAATAAGACTCCATTTTAGAAACCTTCTTTAAAAATAAGCAGTTTATTTCACATTTTCAAACTCAAAAATAAAGTAAATGAAAAATAATTTTTTAATAAAAAAAAAATTTTGCATCGTATAAAAGATCTCATCGAGATCTTCCAAACAAGATCTATATTGCATATTTTTAAATTTCAATAAACCCATAAATTTTGAGCTTGAAATTGCCTCTTAAAAAATAAGGACTTATTTTTTGTTCTGGAACGGAGCTAAGTGTAGAGAGAAATGAAGTAATTATTGAAAATAAGAATGATGATTGGAAAGAGATAGAGAGAAAAATGAGAATAATAATTGGAGAGAAATAGAATAATGATTAGAATTTAAAATCCAAAACCCTTAAACGAATGTCGTCGTCTCAGGTTTGAAAGGACGAAACCTGATCTCAAGTGGGAGTTGTTGGAAAAAATTCGGCATATACAGAAAATCCAGAAAACAATTCCATTGATAGCAATACAATTACATGATTGAACAAATTACAGATTACATAAGCAGTAGACAAATTACAGAGAACGAGATACAAACAGAATTTGCAGAATATCAAACCGAGTACTGTGTGATACCACAGTCTCCTTAAAAAAGATTCGCCGCCTACCGTGGGTGTTGTAGGTTGCGTCGGCAACTTCCTCCCAGGGTTGGCTCGACTAAACCGCAAACCGTCGGAACACCACCGTCAACTGCCTTGGCGAATTAACTACCACCTGCCTCTCTCTCTCTCTCAAGAACGAATATCAGAGTATGTTGGAATGTTGTGAATTTGCTTGTGCCTTCTCCAAAAACGTGAGCCCCCTTTAGAGCATCTCCAATCCATCCAAAATAGAGGATGAATGTAACACATTGAGGGGAGATTTTGTAATTTATTCCATTTTTCCTTCACTTTTTGTACTTTTTGAGAGAATCTTTGAGGGACCCATCGTCCTTTTTAGAGTTTTGAAGGAATTTTGTACTCCAAATTTACTTTTGATCCTCCATTTTTAGAGGACCAAATTTACTTTTAGAGGACCAAACTCTAAAAAAGACGATGGGTCCCTCAAAAATTTTTCCAAAAATTACAAAAAGTGAAGAAAAAAGAGAATAAATTATAAAATCTCCCCTCAATGTGTCACATCCATCCTCTATTTTGGAGAAATAGAGGTGGATTGGAGATGCTCTTATAGACTGAGGGTGGCCTATGTAACTCCTGGAGATGAATACTGCCATTAACAGGTAAATGAAGTCTGCCAACGAATAGGGAGGTTACAAGAATGAATTCACAATCATGGAGGGGTTTCGGGGGTTACAGAATCCACACATTAATACGTTTATTGATTGAGGTGCGTTCAGATACAACGAACCTGGGGCATGCACGGTTGCCTCGGAAAACCCCCCGGTAGCCCCGATTTCATTCATCCGAAATTCCGTAAATTTTCAATAGGAATCAACTCTTTTGGGATTTGTCTATACAAATCTTTACTCTCACTTTAATCGGGACCCCGCAAATAGTGTCGGTGAGATTTGTCCCTTAGAATTAGTCGAGAGCTCGAATATCTTAGTTTTCAATTGAGGCCCGAACACATGGGTTAACATGAATTGAACGATTTCAAGTACATATGTGTCCGGAATTGTTCTGTAGTTGTGTACGTGGCATTACTTCCTAAACCACGTGGCGTTACATAGAAATGGGGAGGGAGCTGAGCTCTGATGTCGGAATCACACCGACACCACGTAGACCGTAACTTCCCAAACCCTCATGGCCCATTTAACACTTCTCCTGTTCTCCATTGCACGAGAGAGAGAGAGAGAGAGAGAGAGAGAGAGAGAGAGAGAGAGAGATTTTGCTTTGGTCAGTCCACCCGTACTTGCTGAGCCCGAAACGCTTCTCTGTGTAATTAATAACAATACTAACCCAAATTTAAGAAAATTTAGGAAAAGATAAAGATAATTCAAAATTTGTGCTTGTTTTGATAGTTTTGTCTATATTGAATCCTTTTAAAATTTTATCCTAATTTTTATTTTGTAAATTTTTCTTAGTGAGAAAAATTTATAACAAACTAATAATAAAATTTTAAAAACTAAAATAAGAAATTGCACTTAGTTAACAAGGAGAACGATTAACAGGGGAACGATTTTCACACCACTCTTTTGAACGATACGTTCTATTCTTTGTCCATAGCCAACCACACACATGCAGGAGTGCCCTTTCATTAACTTGTGGAAAAAAAATGTTTCGGGACTTGACTGAAAATTGCTCCTTGTAACCCAAATTTTTACATTTTCCACCGACTAGCTACTCCGTCTCCGTCATAGTTTTGGTACCAACTTTTTTGTTGATTAACTTTGTTTTGAGAATAATAATGCCACTCCCTTTTTTATCAATGTCACTCTCTTTTTTTGTCTTGTAATGTATAAATTTAAACAATAGTCCATGCTCTTAATTAATAAATATACTATGTGAATTTGTGTAGAAAACGAAAGGCACCAATTAATCAAGTTTGCCCTCGAGTCAATCCAAAAAGCCCATTCTTACTTACTTTGCCCAGATTAAGTAACCGAACTAGCTAGTAGCAATAACTCTCCCACCACCACCGGTTTCCAATCAAACCTTACATGCCATGCCTTCTTGACTTTCAAACACCCTTATTTATTTCAATCAACAACTTCTTTCTTCCATTAGAATAATCAGGCTTCATTCCAAAAATCTTCTTTTAAAAAATAAGCAGCTTATTTCACATTTTCAAACTCAAAAATAAAGTAAATAAAAAATAATTTTTCAATTTTTTTTGCATCGTATAAAAAATCTCATCGAGATCTTTCAAAAAATATCTATATTGCATATTTTTATATTTCAATAAACCCATAATATTTGAGCTTAAAGTTTCCTTCTTAAAAAATAAGGGCTTTTTTTTGTTCCGGAACGGACCCTCAATTAAATAAATCTCACATAATTAATATTCCACGTATATCTTCCTTCCTTCTTCAACCCCTCATCATTTATTATGCTAATAATAATAATAACTCCCCCAAAACCAAAACTCAAGTGAACGAAAAGACAATCCTATCCTCTCCCATTCAAAAAACAATTTTAAATCGCAGTACAGTAGAGATATATGATGAGAAGAAAGAGAAACAAAGAGACAAAACTCATCAGAAACCCTCACAGCCCTCTCTCTCTCTCTCTCTCTCTCTCTCTCTCTCTCTCTCTACTGTAATATGAGATCGAACCAGCAAGTACTCCTTTCCTTTGAATGCTCTGTTAGCTTCTCTTCCGGGGGAATTGGCTTGTACTTTTGAGTAGTGTGCAAGTATATCAATTTTAATGCAAGAGAACTGTGAGGAGTATGGGAGAAGTGTACTAGCTTCCATCTTCCCTCTAGCATTCAATTCGGTTTCTATTCTTGTTTATGGCTTCACAGGCGATTCCTGTGGGTTTTGTCTATTTTATTTCCGGGGCTAGCTACCTCTTTTTAAATTGTGCTTCTTTTTTTCCTGCTATTTTTCTTTCTTTTAGGAGATGGGTTTTTATTCTTAGTTAGTATTTATTAAAGTGAAAAAATGAACTGAACCACAGGGGTAGGTGAGCAGGCTATAAGAGGAGATGGTATGTTGGGCTAGTGGTTTCCTCCATTGAGACTTGAGAGATAGAGCAACAAAAGGGATTTTTGTTTCTTTGGTGTTCTCTCTCTCTCTCTCTCTCTCTCTCTCTCTCTCTCTCTCTCTCTCTCTCTCTCTCTCTCTCTCATAAAATCAATCATCAACGCTATCATGGCTTCATCAAACAAGCACTGGCCTAGCATGTTTAAGTCCAAACCCTGTAACACCACCACCGCCCACCACCACCAGTGGCAGCATGACGTCATCAACCCTTCTTCTTCTCTCTTGTCATCTGGCTTTCCCCACAGAACCCCTTACGCAGCAGGTAATCTTCTTAAGAATTACTCATCTCATCGTTAGAAATTTGTATCATTAAATTTTTTTTTTTCTAGGTAAGTAATTTGTATCATTCGTCTCTCTCTCTCTCTCTCTCTCTCTCTCTCTCTCTCTCTCTCTCTTATATGTGCTGTAAACAACACAAGAGATGAAGAGAGACAAAAGTGAATCGAACTTCTTTTTGTAGTCTTTATATGCGCTCATAGAATTCTTTGGAAAACTTTTCAATGGTGCATATATTAAGAGAGATGCTACATATATCAGTTGACAACTTGACAGTGACTATACATGATTTTTGAATTTTATAATTACGTTTTGTTAGTTACCTCACTCATGAATTATTCCTTAAAAAAAAAAATATTAACCCGTCTTTTTATAATGCAAATAGTTAATTTTTTTAGTTATTCATAATGTGCCGCTTCCGCAAAATTCTCCTGAAATGAGTTCCTAAAACTGTTCATAGCCAAAGAGTTTTTGTTTGTGTTCAAAAAAGACAAGAAATTTCCCAAAAAAAAAGGATGAGAAGAAAGATGGATGTTACATACACCAAAAATGGTTGCTCTTCACTACGCTTCTTTGAATGCAAGTTTTTTCAATGCAATTGTTCTTGCATTTTCCACAATCCGCTCAATCGAAAAAATGAGAGACTTAAAACGTACTTGAAATTTTTTTTTATCGGTAACAAATTTATTGAGAAAAACTTGACAATGGTCTCTACAGCATATCAGTTAGAATATGTAAATTGTTTTGCAAATCTTGTGTGGCGGGGGTATCATTTTCCGATACTGATCGAAACAGAAAACGAAAACGATACCAAGAGAGAAGGTGATTGGAATAATTTCTTGAGTGTTTGTGTGTTTGTTTGTTGTGATATCAAACAGTGCCCGGGTGCGAAGAAAGAACTCCAGAGCCAAAACCGCGGTGGAACCCTAAACCGGAACAAATCCGGATCCTGGAATCCATATTCAACTCCGGAATGGTGAACCCTCCGAGAGACGAGATAAGGAAAATCAGAGCCCAACTCCAAGAGTTCGGCCAAGTAGGCGACGCCAACGTCTTCTACTGGTTCCAGAACAGGAAATCCAGAAGCAAGCACAAGCAGCAACAACGCCATTTCCAAACCACCACCGGAACCTCCAACAAACAACCACAACAACAACAAAACTCCCCCACCACCACCACCAACTCCGTAACAACCACCACCGCCCCGTCCTCCTCCTCGTCTTCATCGGACAAATCTTCCCCGACCAAGTCGGTTAACCAGACCTACTTCCAGATCAACACCCCGCCCGAGTTCTTGCCGGCCCCGCAACCCTTCTGTTTCCAAACCACGAACAACACTGGTGGTTCCATTTTCATGAGTCAAGGAGGGTTTGGATTCTCCGCGGAGATGCCTGGTAGTCTTGGAGGACAGGGTGGCGGCGGCAGCGATGAGAACCAGACGGACGGGAGTTGTTCTGGGATGTTGCTGAGCGAGTTGATGATGATGAAGAAGGTGGTGGAGGAGGAGAAGTTGATGAGTTACAACAGTACTGGTACTGCTAATACAACTACAACTCCTCCTCCTAATCCCATTAGTACTTGTGCTACTGGAGCTGTAAATCAACCAGTTTTTCATCCTTCCACTACTACTACAGCAGCTGCTGCTGCTGCTGTCAGTGTTCCATCTATCATCAGTCAAATTCTGGGTACGTATCATTGCACATCTCTTTTTGTTTGGATGTGGTAGAATAATCTCCGGCAACAGGTGTCGACCTTTTACTTCAGTAGCTTTTAAATTACTCCATTGCCAAACAGCATGAATAATTGAATAGAGCCATAAAAACGTACTTCTAGGCTTTGTTCGGAAGTTGTGGAAAAGAAGAGAAAAGGAAGAAATTTTTTAAAAATTTCTCTTTTCTCTCAACTTTCTCCCATTTTCCTTTTTTTCTTTTCTCATACTCTCTTCAAGTTCCAAACAAAGCCTTAAAATTCCATATATATAGATAAACATTTGGAAAGTGTAGGTGGCTCGATGTTACCTAAAATGCAGATCGTACCACGAGAAATAGGAACCGAAATGTGATACGCCACATATCTCAATTGTTATATGCTAAGTGTATTCTTCTTAAAATTATAAAGTTAGAACTTATCGATTAACCCTAACAACGTGCCACGCAAAAGTTATAACTCAAGTTAATAATAAGTACCTTTTATGCCACTCAACATTCTCGTATCTAACTAGGGAGGGGTTTTCACAGACGCGTTGAATCGTTATTCGACCTTGTTATAGTGTGGCTAATACACATAATGAATCAAGGACCCTTCTTTTAATTTAGGCATTTATTTTCTTGTGAATTTATATGGGAATGTAGTAGGATGGGGATCTTGGCCGGGTCCATGAAATCATTTACCTTCTAAGCTCAATGAATAATATTAATCACGTCGAAAATCATGTAAATAATGTTTTGAAAAGTGAACAATTTCAGTTTTGTTTGGTTTGGTTTGGTTTAAGGAAGGTTTTTGGAGTAATAAGTGGAGAGATAAAAAAAAAAAAAAAGAGTAATAATTGAAATAAAATTACTACATCCGTTCCAATTTGTTCGTCCCTTTTTGACTTATTGAGAGCATTTGACTTTTAAAAAAAATTTCTATAATTTTCAATTTGTAATGTTTTTAAAATGCAATATAAATCTTGTTTAGTAGATCTCAATTAGTTTTATTATATAAAATTTTCAAAATCATAAAAAAAATATTATAAAATGTAAGATATAAATATATTTGTGAAAGACATAAATTTTAACAATTGAACAAACAAATTAGATTGGATGAAGTAATAAAAATTGTACACAAATAAAAAGAGAGTTGGGTCTAAACCCAAACCATACACAGTCCACCTCATGAATGAAGGTAATACTCGAATTAGGAAGAAAAGATTCTGATCGTCCAAGTAGGCCTTAAAAAAGATCCACAAATTGACTTGGACAGAAACATCCAATCACTCTTACAATTCCTGTCCAATATAATGTGTTTAATCTATTTAAAAATTGAAAACTGGATGCATGTGTGCAGTTGGAAGTCAAATCACCAGTACCCAAAAAAACTCAAAACATCTAAATTGTCGATAACGTAATCCGATAATACTCCATTTTTAAGCGACCTTGCCACAAAAATTGCTCGAAAATAAATTCACTAGCACCTTTACAAGGACATGACTGGATTTATACACCACTTTTTGGCATGTGAGGTTAGGCAAGTACCATTGAAATCCCACCACGAACACACAGTACTTGTACTCATATTCATGATAAAGATGGGATCCACACACATTGAGAGGTGTGCAGTGTATGTGGAGCCCACCTCTATTAGAGTGTGTGCGTAAATATTTTGTGTATTTATGTGTGGTTGTAGCATTGTTGTTGGGATCCTGTCCCGGTTGGTACCTCGCGTTCACCTCATGTGGAAGACCACACCGTCTGGCGTTTGAAATTCAAGGCTGTGAATAACTTCTGAAACTCTCTGTAGACTAAGCTACTAAAACTCCGCTAACCAAATATTGACGACAACAACGACAACCAAAAAAAAAGGCAAGGCAAGTATAGATGGGGGAAACTGTAGGGTGAGGTAGTAAGTGTGGTCTAATATCAAATCTTGGTTGGATATAGCTCTATTCTTGTAGTTCCCTGTAATAATTGTACTCTGATCGATGCACCCATCGTTTTTAATAAAAAGTTCCGTTTGCCGAGAAAAAAAAAAAGTATAGATGGGAAACATTGACGAGGGTAAAATTGTCTTTTTCCCCGGAATTGGCGATGTAATGTCTAGATGGACGTGTGCATGGTTCCCCGCTGCCGCAGCGTTGGTTTTGATTGACGACTGCTGCTTTGGTCTCGTGCACATTACTTCTAGTTCTAGTACTGCCGCTCCAGTCCAGTTGATGACAGGAAATGATTCCCTGTTTCGCAGGTGTAGGCGTTGCCGAACAGGCCGCGGAGGTGGGCCCGGCCACTAAATCGACGGTGTTCATAAACGACGTGGCGTTTGAGGTGGCCGTGGGGCCCTTCAACGTGCGCGAGGCGTTCGGAGATGATGCGGTGCTCGTCCACTCCAGCGGTCACCCTGTGCTCACCAATGAGTGGGGCGTCACCGTCCAGTCGCTCCACCACGGGGGTTTCTACTACCTGGTGCGCACGTTAACTCCCATCAGCTCTACTGCTTCAGAAAACACCACTCATATGGTACAACTAATGAATGTTTTTCCCTATATTTTTTTCAATTTGTAACATATACTCCTTCCGGCCCATCTTAGTAATGTTAGATACTTTCGGAATTGCATGCCGTTTTTATACTATTGCCTGCATCTTTCGATTGATAATGTTTTATGTAATTTTTAAAACTTTGCTTACTATAACTAATTGAAATTTATCAAACAAGATCTGCTTATAAAAAACGTCACGGATTAAAAAATATAGACAAATTTTTCATAGAATTAGAATAGTATATGTGTTCAATTTTAAAATGATACGGCGAAGAGCTAAATATATCAAAATAATTGGTTTGATGAATGATTTACTAGGACCTGAACTCCAAGTCATGGCAATTGAATTCGTGATGCGCTCAAAATCCTAAAATCGTACAATATCCTTTTTGTGTGGACTGTAGAGAAGTTTTTTTCATGGGCATTTATAACCTTCTTTCAAGCTACTAATTAGAACCTGTGTTTGCTTATTTGTGTTCTTGATTGCAGATATAGGAAAAGTGTGGAAGTTGAAGAGATAGGCTAGCTGTGTTTTCCATCCGGGTTGCTTTGGTTTCATCTCTCTCTCTCTCTCTCTCTCTCTCTCTCTCTCTCTCTCTCTCTCTCTCTCTCAATGCATGTGTTAATCGAAGAATCCTCGAAAATGTTTAGATTTATGGACGAGTTAATGTATTCCTTTTCATGTGTGATCTACGTATTATATACTGCATTATTTATGCTAGTTGGGATGTGCTTTCTTGATATTCATGAGGCCAATGGTTAATTGGTATAAACATTATGTGTTGATAAACTAAAAACATGCGTACATAAGCACATGCATGAACGGTGTCATCTTTCACACTCCTCCGCCTTGTTAAGTTGGTCTTCTTTGAAACTACGTGCAAATTTTGATCTTAAAAATCGGAGTAATGAAGTATTTACTAAAATAAACTTTGGATTTTTTTTACACCGTTTAAAAGATTTCATCGACATTTATGAAAGAAGATCCATAATGCAAAAAATATTATTATTTTGGCAAAGTACATTATTTTTTAGTTCAAAATTGCACGTAATTTTGTAGGGGACTAACTTTGTGGAATAGAGGGAGTAATATTTTCTACCTACAGTTGTAATGGGATTAAGGTGTTCAATTTGGTCTTTTTGTAGTTTTTTTTTAAATCATCCACTTAAAAAACTAGCTTGATCCAATTGATAACTGCATATTCATAACAAGTGAACAAAATAGATTTGTGGACAATAAGAAAATTTGCTACTGAAAAATGGGGTTACCACCTTAGAAGGAAGTGTGGTTATCAAGCTCTTAAAATTAATGGTATCAGTTTCTCTCTAGAATTCAAATCTTAAATTGTCCATTTTGTAAAATGAAATATGCTCTGGTAAATATATGTCTGATGACACCAAATTTTTGGACAAATGAAGTTTATTGCGACTTCTATAAAATGAACATACGGTTCAAATTGTTTGTGTTATCATATTCTTTAACAAATTTTTACTTCGCGTCGTGTCATGTTCGTGTCGTGTCGTCTCGTTTCTTGTCAGAATTCTCTTAACCATAATTCAACCTGTTTAACTTTTCGTGGTATTGTGTCATGTTATTTTTGTATTCCATATCGAAAATAGCTAACCTTAACAACCCGCCAACTTAATATCGGGTTCTCGTGTGGGAAATTTCCAAGCCCTGACCCTAACCATCTGAAATGACCGTACAAAAAGTTGTGTAGGGGACCATGGCCACACAAAACGTGTGTTTGTGTGTCTGTAGGAACTGATCGAAGTACCTCCAGTCGACCCTGTAGTCTATTGGAGTAGTATATATCATTGTCATGGTACTGTATCTTCCTTTTGCACGAATCAGGAGGTCTGGCCCTGAAACGGAAATGAGTTAAATGTTTCACGATTACGGCTGTTTTTTTCAACCTAAAAGTGAATCGGAACCCCAACTGCCATATATTTGACCATATATATTATCCAATCCAATACTACTCCTACGTACAATTTTGGTTTCTTATAACTTTACTGTGTTTTAAGTTACCTTGGGCATTGGTAAAAATTGGTAGAGACGTAAACGAGTCAAGTCGAGTTTTGTAGCATTCTGATTTGGCTCATTTACTGAGTAAGCATAAAACTCAAGTTCAAGCCCTTGACGAGCTATAATCTCAGTTCATTTACCGAAGTTCAAGCCCTTAACAAGCTATAAGTTCAATTCATTTACCGGACGAACCTCTATAAACAAGTCGAGCTTTGGAGTGGTGAGCTCAGCTTGTTTACTACATGATCCTAAAACTCAAGTTCCAGCTCAGTTCAATTACTAAACAAGTCGAGTTGAGCTTGAGCTGCTCGCGGTCAGTTTGTTTGCAGCCCTAGGCGTTAAGCACATCTTAATTAATTTTTAAGAATTATCTAGAACAATGAACAAACTACCCTACATAACCAACGAGCTTCTAGCTCAATGGTATTACCCAAAAGCTGCCATAGTGGAGGCCAGGGTTCAACGTCATATGGGGCGTTTTGGGTGTGATGCCCCTTCCCCTTCCCATAAAATAGGTTCTAATATCTCACAGAAAAAAGCATACCCTACATTAGAGAAGGACCTAAATTAATTGTGATACAAAACGGTGATATTTAACAGCTCTCTTTAGACTATTTCAGATTTGGTTGAAAAATTGTGATTCATTGCTTTCAACTAGTCACATAAAGCCTGTTATTCATCATTTTCTAAAGTAAACAAACAAAATACAGTATTAGACTCGTATACTAATGTTTTCCTTCCTGGCCAAAGTGACGTTCTTATCCGTATACTCCCTCTATCTTATAAAATTAGTCTCCGTATTAATTCCATTTTTAGCTGTTTCACAATTCATTTTTCTTCACAGAATGCAATGTCTAACCTTTTATACGTTTCCCATTTTATCCGTTTTACTAGCAACCAAGCAAAACTCTTGACCAAGTACTAAAATAATGGTAGAAGGCAATTTTGGAAAGTAAAAAATGTGTACATGTAATGATTATGTCTCTCAATAAAAAGTTGAGTTCAACGGCCTAACTTTTTGGGACAATAGGAGTATCTCGTTTTGAATTGTCCTTCCAATTTTCAAGAACGTAGATACACTAGTACATGAAATACTGTTCCATCAGAAAAATTATGTTCAGAACAAAAAGTCACGGAGACCCTGTTTGTTAACCTCTCTCAACCTTGAGATTGTACTAACAATTCCAAGAGACCTCTAATCCTTGGGAAGCACTTCCCTGTCTCCTCTCAAAAAGAGAACACCATAACTTTTGACATAACAAAATTATTATGAGCATAACTAAAATTCATTACAAACATAACAGAACCATATCAAGACATAATTAAGAAATATCCAAAAAATCAACTAAGGCATAACCAAAACCAACCAAGGCATAACCAAACAAGTTATGCCTTGTTATGATTCTGTTATGCTTGTAATAGATTTTGATTATGCTCATAATGATTTTTGGAGATTTTAGGGGTTATGCATTTGTAAGGTTTTGGTTATACATATCAATGGTCTTGGTTATACTTGTAATGGTCCGGTTATGTCAAAAATTACGGTATCCCCAAAATAACTTGGGACACCATAATTTTTCCATCATTTGTTTGTTTTCGCAATGAAGAGGTGCACTATTAGTCTCACGAGCATGTGAATCTCCTCATTAGGGGGATTAACAATACCTTGGGGGACTTGGTATTCATAGTCCTAACCCAGGGGACTAAATTACACTGACCTAATTACCCTTCGCTATTTGGCTATTTGTTATTTACTCTCATTGAAAATGGGATGTGTTAATGTTGGTTTATGCTACATTGGGTTGTTGGGAGTGCTCAAAATGGTGAAATCTATCACCAACTCTTAGATTGGGTTAATGGGTATTGAAATCTAAGTAATTTTTGGGAAATGGGTTTTGTTCAATGGCAGAACAGGAGCTATTTTCAATGAGAAAATGGGTTAGAATAAATGTGGTGGCCTTACAAAATCATTCACGAGCAAACAAGCAATATTTTTCAAATGTATGTTGGGTTTTATTTTCACTAGTTGCCAAATTTATTGACTTGTAAAAGTAAGATACACAACAAGCAAATAGATTAAAGTGTACATCCTCATTTTCTCTCAATAATAATTTGATTTTGGTGCGACAGATTTTATGTTTCCATTTTCCCAAAAAAAAAAAAAGAGGGAAGAAATACAATAATTATACTATGTATTACTCCCTCTATCCGGATTTAATTGTCCCTAGTTTTATTCTAACCGGCTAAAAAATGGTTTATATCTTTAAATCCGTAATGAATTTCATATTGAATATGTGTTAGGACCAGAGGGACACCATGCACACAAACACACGCAGTGATTTCAGAGAAAAACTCCCCTTGTATATATATTCACACAACATATACACAAAGATGAAAAAAAACCCTCCGGGAACCACACGCTGGCTCATCCCTGGGAGGCCACAGACCAGCCCTCTCACGCTCGCCTCACCCTCTCCCTCACATTATGTCACACACTAATCCTAATAGGGTTTACAACTATATATAAGGGATTCCAAGGGTAAATACGCTCAATACCCAACACTAAGGGTGCTATATAAAATAACACCACCACTATGGGTGAACCCCAACAATATGGGTCTTATTTGATAGATTTCGATTAGTTCTATAATACAATGTTTTCGAAATCAAGTAAAACATTATAAATTGAAAGATAAATCAATTGAAAAGTGACACGAACTCAAAAAAAAAACTATTAATTAAATCCGGACGGATAAAATAGTTTTGTACCAAACGTGGCGTTTGAAACAGGAGGATTTGTCATGCTTCAGTTTTGCACAAGGACTTTCTATCCCATCCTATTTTATGTGAAACAAGTTTTGTAATAATAATCATATCTTTTTATCCCATGTACAATAAATATACAAATTATCAATTCATTTTATTACTTATCAATCTCTTTTCATTAACAATTTTAATCATAATCTCATCATCTTATGAATTCTACACATTTATCACTTATATCAAACGAGGTCGAAAATTTTTATAATATTTCAAATAGAACACTACTATAATAATCGTCATCGTGGGGTCTAATACGCGTCTCAAAACCATTGGGTAGGTACTTTTTGATATGTACTAATATTCTTTTCTGTTCACCACTTGTCCGGATTGAATGGTTTTGTTTTTACATGAGAGAGAGACAGAGAGAGAGAGAGAGAGAGAGAGAGAAGTTTTTGACGGGTCAATTGGATGGAGTGTTTGCAGTGCAAATAATTTACGTGCACACCGGTGGCGACAGTTTGTGTGGTGTATTTGATGCTACTTTCGTTTGATTGAGTGATATTGATATGTCCTTCTGCAAAAAGAATTCTCTCTCTCTCTCTCTCTCTCTCTCTCTCTCTCTCTCTCTCTCTCAACAGTGTTGCATGAACGGTCTCGTTCTGTAATCATCAGGAATCATCACCAACACCACGCCCCACCACGCCCAGATTCCCCCTCTCGGCTCTCTCTCTCTCTCTCATGTGTCGGGGGAACGAAGATCAACATGGAGTGTGGAGCCAGGAATTAAAATCGAAGGAACCCAGCTGGTAACAAGAAAGAAATTTCAGTGTGATGATTTCTTAAGATTAAATAATTTTTCGTGCTTTGTAATAATAGTTGAGATTTTTTAACTTTTTACAAAAAAAAAAAACTAATTAGCCAAAATTATGAAAGCTGTACCAAAAAAAATAAAAAGCCGGTGGAATCGGGGCTTCTACCTGCCCCATAATAGCTCCGGAACTGTCGACATGCAACGAATGGGGAAGTGATTGATTTTCCAACCTGACTACGGGTGCTGAGAAAGATATGAATTTTGTACCAATAAGATGTGTGACATCCGATCGAGGTCCACGCAAGTGATTGGAAATGTAAAATGTTATGATGATTTTAAATCAAACTTAATCGGATATCATTAAATGCTTAATTAACTCATTTAATTTTTATGTAATGACTGCATATTCTGGATTAAAAAAAAAAGAGTAAACAAATTGTTCAATCGAGTTATTGTTAAGTACGGAGTATTTGGTAGATATTTTTTTGGAAATTTGAGATTGTATATTCTTAATTAAGAATTAGAGAAATTGATCAAGAATGCTTTACAAATTATTCTCTACAAAATTAACATTTTAGTGATCCATGTGGCGCAAACATTGAACTGATAAAAAATTTGTAGCCCTCGATTGGTACTGATACTGAAATAGTTGATTTTCGAATGTGAAGTTCTTGGAGCACTATTATACACACTACCGGAATCCCAATCCTTACAAAGTGAACTGAATTAGATGAACATGAAAATCAAACCCAGCCTTGTAAACAATAGTTTTAAAACAGATTCACCACCACACCGAAGGGTGTTGGAGATTGACCAACATCTATCTTCTAAGATAGAACGGCTAAACCACAACCGTCAGAACACTACCGAAAGCCACCTTGGCAAACTGAGTTTTGCCTTGCAACCTCTGGAAACATTCCAAGATACTCCTAAAATTCGTGAAGCAAGTATTGAGAGCAGAAGCCCAAAGTGAGAGCGAAGGTCCCATTGAAGGAGGACTGTGACCCACCACTATTGTATCACAGAAGACCCATTGGCTATAAGCATAGTTATTCAAGTTTCATTGTTTATTCTTCTGTTTTTGTAATAAGAAACTAACATAAAATGAAGAACAGTTGAAGGCCTGCAGTTTAGGAAGGAAACCATCAACATAAAAGCTATCAAGACTTGGAATTCAAGCCATACACCCCACAATCTAAATGACAATTTCAAAACAACTCACGTTCGCGCACATACACATCGACATAGTGCAAGCTCTGGCAAAATCGGCCTTGTCAAATTGATGTCAATCCTAAAAGTCCTTGCAGTTTCTGAATGAAACTATCAATGTAAGAGCTATCAAGGCTTTTCCTCGACAGGAACTCACTCAATTTAGCACGGTTGGCTCTTACCTTCTTCCCAACTTCACTATCAACCTCCATCACCAATCTTATTGCCTTGCTTACACCTTCACTGGTAAACGACCCGTCTTCCTCGTCTGTCTTGATCTCCACTCCAACCTCCAAATCTCCGCCCATCAATCTCGAATTGATAAATTGATCACCATATTGCGGCATTAACACCAATTCACACTCAGTTATCATAGCCTCCAATAACGAACCATAACCACAGTGTGTCACAATGCACCCCACAGAAGGGTGTGCCAAAATTAGTTGTTGTTGGACCCAACCTCCATAAACTATCCCTCTTCCTTGAGTTCTCTCTAAAAACCCTACCGGCAATGAGTGCTCGATCTTTTCCACCCCTAGAGGTGGTTTTAGGGCAGCAAAGAATGGCATACCACTGAGCTCCAAACCCAGAACCAGATCTTGAAACTGCTCCTTCCCTAGTATACACTCGCTTCCAAATGAACAGAAAATCACTGTTTTGGGTTCAAAACTTCCCAGCCACTTTTCCCATCTTTCTTCCAAGGTTGCAGCGAGTGGTGGATCCGGCACTACCGGGCCTGCCAAAATAACTGTCTTTTTGAACTGTGTTTCAATGTAATCACAGAAAGGCCCTTCAATTTCCATACAAGTTTTGCGACTGATGGCATCACAATCACTGAGGGAGATAGAAAGACGTTCCACAAAGGTTATTCCACCACCAAATTCGTTTACTCCCAGACCAACCATGGCACGAGCTTCATATGAACGTAACTTAATGGATGAAGCAGGGTAACCCGGTGGCTGTTTCATCAATTCAGATTGCGACCACTGTTTTTCATGGAGTTTTCTTTCCGAGCCAAACAGGTAAGCCACAACTGCAGGGCTTACAACAGAATAATGTATAGACTTAATGTCCAAACGGCGAGCCAAGGCTGGTATCCAGTGAGCCGAATCAAAGAATACAAAGTCGGGTTTGAGATGTTTCAGAGCAGCTTCAATGGAGGGTTGTGTAAGATCCATCGCAGTGATGATAAGAGGATGCAACTCAGACGAAACATCTGCGGTTGTTTCAGCACCATGAGGGAGGCCACCGACACGTGGAACAGTGACTGGAACAAAGGTGATGAGGTCTGGGTGAAGATTCAAATGATCAATCTTGGGTATTGTATTTATGGGCATGATGAAAAAAATCCTATGGCCTCTCTGGGCAAGCTTGTTGGAGATATTGATATATGGGATTATGTGCCCCATGGCAAACCATGGGAGCATAGCCACCTGAAGGGTTGTCTTTGACATACGTGGAACCTCCGATAGAAGATCAAATTTTGGAGGCTTTTTTAGGCAAGGTTAAGGCCTCACTTCTTGTATTAGCCTCCTAATATAAAAGATCCTTCCGTGCTTATATCAACAAGGAACACAAAATTAAGAATGAAAGGGGTGTTAGAAGGAACTTGGTACCAAATTACACCAGCAAATTCATCATCAAACACTCATACATGAATAGGAAATATACAGAGGTCAGTACAATAAGGGTATTTTGTCACAGAACTTCATGTTCTAGAATGCAAATAGATTTATCTAGGCACTCAAAAGCAGCGAATTCTTCGCTGAATTTCCAGTCTTTCTAAAGCTTTTTCTTGTTCACGCGCTATGGCACAAATTATCAGCTCCTGAAGTTTTCTCTACATTTTAACCACGTCAGGCATAGCACTTTAGTTTTGAGACACTTTTACACAATCTAATGCTTTGTCATACGAGGTACTAAAATGTATACATGTGTACCAATTGAAGCTAGCTAGGTCCGAAAAAGGAAAGTCTTGCAGTACTACAACATATCACAGACAGTCGTGCTTCTCTCCACGTTAAATCTGAATTAAAGATTCCAAAAAGGGACTATAACTTTCAAGTTGCGGCCATGATTTGTTGGATCGATATTGCTCTGCCTATTTTTGTGACATCTAATATGAAGAGGAAAGCAACATAGAATAGAAGATCTGAGGAAACACTAAATAGGGCTTTGGAAGTACCTTAAGGTGAGAAACGCAGATCCAGTGCTTACACTGAGGTGGAAGACCGGTGGAGAGTGAAGCAGTGGAGAGTGATAGTCACACAGTAACAACCCTTTGATGTGTGAACCACATACAAATCACATTAATCTTATACTCTCTCAACTCTCACAATAAAAGTAGAGGTTGTGAGTGAATTTCTCTATCCCACCGACATGATGGTGATGGTGAGTTTATGTGTCTTAAATGAGTGAGGTTATCAATCAATTTGGAGAGTGCCAAAATTAATTCTCATGATAATTAGGATTCACAAATGCATTCTAATTGGTGCGCAATTGGTTTGAACGATTTAGTTGTTACAAACTCAAAATCAAGTTGCGCCGGACTTTTAGGTATGGCTAGGCAGTTTACTCACACTTTACTTAGGACACTCGAAACCATATCGAATACCGAATTCTTCAGGCATGGATATGAGCTAGTCTTAAATAAGAAAGAAACACCATTTCTACATAACAAAACAGCTCCCGGCTTTATGTGCTTAAGCTTAATGAATTGTATTAAGGTGTGTGCAAGTATTTTTCCCTTTTAATAGGATAATTCTAATCCAATTGCGGGTTCCTTTAAGATTAATGATCCTCCAAGGAAATTTAATTGTATAAATGTCAAATGTCTTTTGGTACATAATTTTTGATAACTCAAATATGTTCGGACCAGCTTACTTGCATGTATCTCAACTAATTTTAAATACCTAATTACCTGAATGATAAAAAAATCCTCGGAAGTCAGCTAGTAGAGTCAAGTACTGTGAGGCCTCATAGGTTAGTAAAAAGTGAAGCACAATAATACTGATGAGTGTCAGAATGTGCTGCGAGTGTTCAGCTGTTATTTGTGTGGCTGAGAGGAGAAGATATTGATGGGGGCTGATTTGCAATGGCAATGAAAGTGAATGAGAGAAAACCTCTACTAGCATTAAAGACACACAAAAAAATGAGTGGCGTTTATTACTCAGACTCAGCCGTTGCCTAGATATTTCTAGTATTTGTTAAGGTGACTGGAAGCAATTTTGTTTGGGTGAAAAACGTGTCCTTGGACTTCAAACATTATGCCTGAAATCGAAGAAATTTTTGGGTGCCGAGCGGGCATCATGTGGCAAAGAAGTGACCTGACCAAATCTTCCGTTTGGATGGAGAGGCTATTGAGTGCTCTTGAAGCAATTATACTCCACACTAATCACAATACAGCACACACGTCATTTTGGTCTTGAATTTACTAACACAAAAGTCATGGCTCGCGTAATTCTTATATTAAGGCCAAAATTAAGCAATGTATTTTGTTATGATATAAGAGAAAGAAATAATATTGTATTGAATTGTGTTTTGTACAATTGAGAAGGCTCACATATATAGTGTGAGCCATGATACAATAAAGGAAAATACAATCACAATCTCAATCACAATCACAATCGCAATCATATAAAATCAATATCATATAAAATCATAATAATATATGATTTGATAATACATGATTTGATCATATGATCTAGAATATTCTAACATCCCCCCTCAAACTCAATGTGGTAAAGTAGAGACCAACTTGAGTTTGGAAACTAAGTCATGAAAACGCCCAGGAGGGTGCGCCTTGGTGAAAATATCAGCAGTCTGATCAGATGACGACACTGATAGAAGATGAAGAGCGCCGCTAGCAACATGTTGACGCACAAAGTGACAGTCAATCTCGATGTGCTTGGTGCGATCATGAAAGACATCATTGCGAGCAATTTGGATGGCACTCTGGTTGTCACAACAAAGGGTAGTACCAGTGGAATGGTGAACACCCATATCGGTAAGTAGCCATCGCAGCCATAGGAGTTCTTGGGTGGTATCTGCCAAAGCACGGTATTCAGCTTTAGTACTTGATCGAGAAACAACAGTTTGTTTCTTACTGCACCAAGAGATGAGGGAATCACCAAGAAAGAAACAATAGCCTGTGATAGAACGACGATCGGTAGGATCTCCAGCTCAATCTGCATCAGAGTAAGCTCGCAGCTCTAAGAATGAATGAGCAGCGTAGTGGAGACCATAAAACAAAGTCCCTTTAACATAGCGAAGAATACGAAGTAGAGCATCGTAATGGGTCGTTCGTGGGGATGATAAAAATTAGCTAACAAGATAAACAGCATAAGCTATGTCCAGTCGAGTAACTGTGAGATAAACAAGACTGCCAACCAATTGACGATATAGGGTGGCATCCGAAAGTAGAGTACCATCTAGAGGAGTAAGGCGAACATTGGGCTCCAGAGGATTTGAGGCAGTCTTGCAATCAGTGAGGCCAGCACGAGAGAGAAGGTCAGAGGCATATTTGGCTTGTGAGAGATAATAGCCAGAGGGATCCGAAGAGATTTCAAGGCCCAAAAAGTAGCTTAGAAAACCCAAATCCTTCATTTCGAAAAGCTAGCTGAGGAGATTCTTGAGTTCAGTGATACCAATACTATCATCCCCAGTAATTATCATGTCATCAACGTATAGGAGAAGGAAAACAGTACCATGCTTAGATTTGCGAATAAACAAGGCAGAATCATGTGGACTAGATGAAAATCCGAATGTCTGAATTGTAGTGCTGAACTTGGCGAACCATGCTCGAGGAGCTTGTTTGAGGCCATAGAGGGCACGACGAAGCTTACAGACCTTGTTTGGAGGATGAGTGTACCCAGGAGGGGGCTTCATATACACTTTCTCAACAAGATCACCATTGAGGAAGGCATTTTTGACATTCATCTGATAAAGTTGCCATTTATGGACAGCAGCAACGGCAATTAGACTCCGAATAGAGGTAAGACGAGCAACTGGAGCGAAAGTCTCCTCATAGTCAATGCCATATTCTTGGTTAAACCCCTTTGCCACCAAGCAGGCTTTGTACCGTTCAACAGAGCCATCAGAGCGGGTCTTAATTTTGTACACCCATTTGGAGCCAATGGGAGTTTTGCCTGGGGGAAGATCAACCAAATCCCATGTTTGAGTATTAGTCAAACCCAGCAGCTCGTCTGTCATTGCTTGTTGCCAAAGAGGGTTAGTACTAGCTTCACGATAATAGTGTGGTTCATAATGTGAAAGGATAGTGGAAAAACAATGGTAATCACGAAGATGAATAGGTATTTCCCTTACCCTATCAGAACGACGGAGAGGTGGAAGAATAGTGACATCATTATTAGGAGATGACTCGGAAGGCTCCGGGAGGGAGAAGCCAGAAGATGCAGGTGCAGAATCAGCAGGCAGAACAGAGGCATCTAGGATAGGCTGCGGAGAAGACGTATGGAGAGAACCTGTATCAAGCTCATCAGGGAATAACTCAATGGACGAGTCAGTAAAAAAAAGAGAGTTGACGTCAGTGGTGCGTAAGTGAAATTTAGAGAGAAGAAAAGATTTTGTGTTCCCAAAAAATAACATGACGGGATATGCGAAGACAACGAGAAATGGGATCCCAACAGCGATAACCTTTATGTTCAATTCCATAACCTATGAAACAACAAAGACGTGCTCTAGGCTCTAACTTGGTATGTTCACGAGGTTGAAGTAACACAAAGCATGCACATCCGAAAACTCGAAGATGGTCATAATTGGGAGAGATACCATACAACCGTTCATAAGGTGTCATATTGTCGATGACTGGGGATGGAATGCGATTGATGGTATATACAGCTGTGAGAGCTGCTTCTCCCCAAAAATATTCAGGACACGAGGCTGAGATAAGAAGAGCACGAACTGTGTCTAGAATGTGGCGGTGTTTACGTTCAGCACGACCGTTTTGCTGGGATGTACCTGGACAAGATCTATGTGGGAGAGTACCATTCTGACGGAGAAAGTTGAGAAAATTGGTTTCTCTATATTCCATAGCATTGTCAGAACGAAAAACTTTTATAGAGCAAGAGAATTGAGTTTTCACCATGTTCGCAAAGTCAACATAAATTTTTGGTAACTCAGATCGTTTGTGAAATAGATATATCCAAGTAAAGCGCGAATAATCATCAACAAATATGACAAAGTATTTGGAGCCCCCCATGGTGGCATTGGAAGAAGGTCCCCAAATGTCAAAATGAACCAAGTCAAAAGGTGCTGAGGAAATAGAATCTGAATTATTGAAAGGTAAAGCAGGTTGTTTAGCAAGTTGACAAGGTAAACAATCAATATTGGTGTTTCTCACAGATCCTAACTGACCACTAGATACTAAAGAACGTAAACGACTAACCGACACATGCCCCAAACAGGAGTGCCATAGACTCAAAGACGAGATGAAAGAAGCAAAAGCTGTGGACTAAACTGGAGAAGTAAAGCGATGCGGAAGGTGAAGACTGATGAGCTCAAAAAGGCGTCCTGTCCTACGCCCTATCCCAACTGTCTGCCCTGTATGTGGATCCTGCACCTGGCAACCAGAAGGAGAAAAGAGAAATATACAGAGGTCAGTACAATAAGGGTATTTTGTCACATAACTTCATGTTCTAGAATGCAAATAGATTTATCTAGGCACTCAAAAGCAACGAATTCTTCGCTAAATTTCCAGTCTTTCTAAAGCTTTTTCTTGTTCGCGCACTATGGCACAGAGTTTCAGCTCCTGAAGTTTTCTCTACATTTTAACCACGTCAAGCGTAGCACTTTAGTTTTGAGACACTTTTACACAATCTAATTCTTTGTCATACGAGGTACTAAAATGTATACATGTGTACCAATCGAAGATAGCTAGGTCCGAAAAATGAAAGTCTTGCAGTACTACAACATATCACAGACAGTCGTGCTTCTCCCCACGTTAAATCTGAATTAAAGATTCCAGAAAGGGACTATAACTTTCAAGTTGCGGCCACGATTTGTTGGATTGATATTGCTATGCCTATTTTTGTGACATCTAAGATGAAGAGGAAAGCATCATAGAATAGAAGATCTGAGGAAACCCTAAATAGGGCTTTGGAAGTACCTTAAGGTGAGAGACGCAGATCCGGTGCTTACACTGAGGTGGAAGACCGGTGGAGAGTGAAGCAATGGAGAGTGAGAGTCACACAGTACGTCGTTCAGCTAAATAAGTCAAGTAGCTTATTTTTTTGTCTTTATTCAAATTTTTTCGCATTTGTTAATTTTTCGTCAATTTTTTGAGAATTATTGCTTCGTCATGACGAAAAGAATCTAAAAAGTAAAAAATTACGATCGAAATCTATTTTTTTGAATAAAAACAAAAATAAGCCAATAAGTCAATTTTTTCGTCTTTATTCAAAAAAATTGGATTTCGATCGTAATTTTTTACTTTTTAGATTCCTCTTGTCATGAAGAAGCAATAATCCCCAAAAAATTGACAAAAAACAAACAAATACAAAAAAAAATTGAATAAGGACAAAAAAATAAGCCAAATGGCTTATTTAGCAGAACAGAAACCCTTTGATGTGTGAACCACATACAAATCACACTAATCTTTACACTCTCTCAACTCTCACAATAAAAGTAGAGGTTGTGAGTGAATTTCTCTATCCCACCGACATGATGGTGATGGCGAATTTTTGTATCTTAAATGAGTGAGGTTATCAATCAATTTGGGCGGTGCCAAAATTAATTCTCATGACAATTAGGATTCACAAATGCATTCTAATTGGTGCGCAATTGGTTTGAACGATTTAGTTGTTACAAACTCAACATCAAGTTGCGCCGGGCTTTTAGGTATGGTCAAGCAGTTTGCTCACACTTTACTTAGGACACTCGAAACCATATCGAATACCGAATTCTTCAGGCACGGATATGAGCTAGTCTTAGATAAGAAAGAAGCACCATTTCTACATAACAAAACAGCTCCCGGCATTCTGTGCTTGAGCTTACGGCCCGTTTGGATGCGGGATAATGATTGGGAGTATTAGTTAATAATGGGAGATAAGATAGTAGGGGGTATTAGTTAATAAGGGATGGCCCACATTGATGTGATGTTTATGGAGGAAGATTAAATAATAGGTTGTTTGGATGAGGTATTAGAGAATGGGAATTAAATAATACTTGGTTTGGATGATGGATAAATTTGGGGTATAATGAAGAGTGTATGATGTAAAAAGCTATCAATTGACTATTTTGCCCTTGTGCAGTGTTAAGTTAGATTATTCATTAGATTAAATATATAATTACAAAATTCAACTTTAATTAGATTTTTATTCACAAATAATAATTATAAATTAGTTAATTAATATAATTATATAAAATAATTAAAATATTTATAATTTAATTATGTGTTCATTTTAATTAATTATTGGTGAGGGTGTATAATAGCACATGGTCTCATATGCACACAATCATTTTTCTTATTCTTTTCTTCCTTTCTTATCACTGTAACCTTTTCTTTTCACCATTTAACAGAGAAAGAGGTTTAACAGAGAAAGAGGGAGAGAGGGAGAGAAAGAGCGAGAGAACTACGGCGGCAGAAGAAAAGAAAAAGAAGAAGCATCAGCAGCAGCTACGACTGGTTCGATCCCTCCTCTCTCCGTCGATCTGTCCTTTCTCTGATCTGTTCTTGTTGCTACTGTTCTTCTTCCTATTTTTTGTTTATTGCTCCAGAAAACAAAAATGGTGTAGGGTTTGGAAAGGGGGATAAGGAGGGATGAAATCATCAATTTTTTAGGGAGATTAGGGGTATAAGTTATGGATACCTCAGACCCTGCCCATAGGTAAGACCCCCTAATACCCCTTTCTCCGGTGTTGCACAAGAACGGGATAAAACAATACCCAACCTTAAATGGCTTCCCAAACGAGGGATAAGCCGTAGGCCCAGGTATAAATGGGAGGTATTAGTTATCCCCTTCATAAGCCGACATCCAAACGGGCCCTTAATGAATTGTATTAAGGCGTGTGCAAGTAATTTTCCCTTTTAATAGGATAATTCTAATCCAATTGTGGGTTCCTTTAAGATTAATGATCCTCCAAGGAAATTTGCTTGTATAATTGTCAAATGTCTTTTGGTACATAATTTTTGATAACTCAAATATGTTCGGACTAGCTTACTTACATATATCTCAACTAATTTCAAGTACCTAATTACCTGAATGATAAAAAAAATCTTTAGAAGTGAGCTAGCAGAGTCAACGGGGTGTTCCACTTTTAAAAAAAAATACTTTTTGAAAAAAGAAAGTAATTTCAAACTCGAATATAATGAAAATAAAAAATATTTTTTCAATTTTTTTGCACCGTTTAAAAGATCTTAATGAGATCTATCAAATAAGATTCATATTGATAAAAAAATTATTTGCATAAACACATAATTTTTAAGCTTAAAATTATTTTTTCGTTTTAAAAAGTACTTTTTCTTTAACAGTGAAACACCACGAGTACTGTGAGCCCTCATAGGTTAGTAAAAAGTGAGGCAATACTGATTTGCAATGGCAATCTAAGTGAATGACAGAAAACCTCTACTAGTATTAAAGACAGAAAAAAAAAATGAGTGGCGTTTATTACTCGGACTTAGGGCTGTAAACGAACCGAATCGAGCCGAACCCTGTCAAGTTCGACTCGGGTTCGTTAAGGTATGAGTTCGGCTCGGGTTCGGCTCGAGTTCGATTCGAGCCTGAACAACTTGGCTCGAGTTCGGCTCGTTAAAATTTTTCAAGGCTCGGGTTCGACTCGGTTGGGTTCGTTAAGATACTAATCTGGCTCGAGCTCGGCTCAGATTCGGCTCGGGTTCGATTCGAACTTGAACATCTTGGCTTGAGTTTGGCTCTTTAAACTCAAATGAATCGAGCCGAGCTGAATCTAAGCTCAAATTGAGCTCGTCAAGACTCAGGTTTGATTCGGCTTGGCTCATTAAACTTAAGCGAATCCAAACTCTCTCATTGATCGTATAGAATTTGGGAGAAAAATAAGTATTGAATTATACATATAACCTTAAAATTTTTTACATTTACAAATAGACCCCTATTGAATTATTAATTAAATTTAAGTATAGGTTCGCGAACCTAACCGAGCCGAATACCGTTAGACTCAGGTTCGGCTCATTTACGGAACGAGCCTAGAATTGAGGTTCAGGTTCAGTTCGTTTAGTAGACGAATCAAACTCGAACGAGCTCTTACCGAACCGAGCCTCGAACAGTTCGCGAATGGCTCAGTTCATTTACAACCCTACTGTCAGACTCAGCCATTGCCTAGATATTTATAGTATTTGTTAAGGTGACGGGAAGCAATTTTGTTTGGGTGAAAAACGTGTGTCCTTGGACTTCAAACATTATGCCTGAAATTGGAGAAATTTTTGGGTGTCGAGCAGGCACTATGTGGCAAAGAAGTGACTTGACCAAATCCTTCCTTTCGATAGAGAGGCTATTGAGTGTTCTTGAAGTAATACTTCACACTAATCACAATACAGCACACAAGTCATTTTGGTCTCGAATTTACCAACACAAAAGTCATGGCTTACGTAATTCTTATATAAAGGCCAAAATTAAGCTGTGTATTTCTCTGAGCAACAACAGCAGCAACACATATGGCTGAGAAAACATTTGAGGTAGCTACCTTCCCATGGTTAGCCATGGGTCACCTAATCCCCTTTCTCCATATCTCCAATAGGCTTGCTCAGAGAGGCCACAAAATCCACTTCTTCGTCCCAACCAACACAATAACAAAGTTGGAACACCTCAATCTTCACCCAGACCTCATCACCTTCATCCCGTTCACCGTTCCGCACGTCGACGGGCTCCCTCAGGGCGCCGAAACGACCAACGATATTGCTTCTTATGCATTACAACCTCGGCTCATGACTGCCATGGATCTCACACAACCCACAATTGAAGCTTCTCTGGAACAACTCAAACCCGACTTCGTGTTCTACGATTTGGCTCATTGGATACCAACTCTCGCACGCCGTTTAGGCATCAAGTCCGTACGCTATTCCATTGTTAGCCCTTCAACCGTAGCTTACCTTTTTAGCCCTGCTAGAAAATTCCACGAGAAAGTCACGCCGGATGATTTTACGAAACCGCCCCCTGATTTCCCTGCTTCCTCCATTAAAATGAGTTCACAAGAAGCCCGTGCCTTAGTCAATGAACTGGTAGAAAAGGAATTTGGTTCCGGAATACGCTTTGCGCAACGCATTTTGAGTTCCTACAGTGAGTGTGATGCCATCAGTTTCAATGCTTGTAAAGAGATTGCAGGGCATTATAGTGATTACATCGAAAAACATTTCGGGAGGCCGGTTATTCTTGCAGGCCCGGTCATTCCGGACTCAGCACCCGCTTCTACGCTAGAAGAACGATGGGCTAAGTGGCTTAATAGTTTCGAAGCCAAAGAAGTGATTTTCTGTTCATTCGGAAGCGAGTGTGTACTTGGGAAGGAACAGTTTGAAGAACTCCTGCTTGGTTTGGAGCTAACCGGCATGCCGTTTCTCGCTGCCCTGAAACCGCCACTTGGGTTGGAAAAGATTGAGGATTCATTACCGGGAGGGTTCTCCGAGAGGACTAAAGGAAGAGGGGTTGTTTATGGGGGCTGGGTACAACAACAGTTGATCATGGGACACAC
The DNA here is from genome assembly GCF_030253575.1 of Rhododendron vialii. NCBI lineage: Eukaryota > Viridiplantae > Streptophyta > Magnoliopsida > Ericales > Ericaceae > Rhododendron > Rhododendron vialii. The sequence goes on along the minus strand of NC_080569.1, from coordinate 27,215,534 downwards.
TTCCGTAGGGTGCTACGTGACACACTGTGGTTCTGGTTCCTTATCGGAGGCTATGGTGAATGAGTGCGAATTGGTGTTAATGCCAATGAACGGGGAGAAAATCGTCAATTCGAGGTTTGTGAGCGGAGATTCGGAGGTGGGAGTTGAGGTGGAGAGAGAAGAGGGAGAGGAGTTTTTTAGCAGAGAAAGTGTGTCCAAGGCAATTAGGTTGGTAATGGAAGTTGATGGTGAAATTGGGAAAAAGGTGAGAGCCAATAATGCTAAGTGGAGGGAGCTGTTGTCGAGTAAAAACCGTGATAGTTCTTACATTGACAGTTTGATTCAGAAATTGCACGGCCTGTTAGAATGAATTTCCACCTTCTGCTAGCTAGCTGGAGATCTGAAAGTGGAAACAGAGCTGATCAAGATGGGCTTCCTGCACCATGTATACATGGGTACAAACCATGATCTATTTGGAGAATTTTATCTTATAATAATTATTAGGTGTTGTATGGTTCAATTCTTAGTGTCTCTCTACCATGTAAGGTTAGTCATGTTTCGTATTTGTTGTAGTTTATGTTGGAAATTAATAAACTTAATTATATGAGTGGCCGGGGGTTTGTGTGTGTGGATCAGAGACAAAGAAGAAGATAGGATTGAATGATGTGGGGCCAAGCCAATTGAATAGTATTTCTTTGTGTGGGTTAATTGAGAGGGATGGGAGTCACATGGTTTGTTTTGTGTGAGGAGTTGTGTATTTATACATTTGTATGCTTGTAATGTATTTGTATTGGAGTGGGAAGAAGAGAGAAAAAAAAAAAAAAGAGCAGAGAGGAGAGTGAGATGTACAGTAATTTGTATGTTTTTGTTTGAGAAATAAATAAAAGTAGTGTATGTGATTGTGTGAATTCTCTCTTGATTCCCAACAGTTAAGCTCAAAATAAATGTTCTGTTATGAATGATTGAGACTCTGAATTGACTCTTAAAGACTTTGGAGAAAGATGTGGTTGGCATAGCGTTTGTATTAAATACACTCTTTTTGATATTTTGTCTATAGAAGAATCCTTCGGATTGTAAGAAGATACACAGACAATTGAGAAAAGAAAGAAGAGAAGAGAAATGAGAGAAAAGAAACAGACAGAAAGGTAATTCAATAGTTCTTGAAGAACTATTTTATACATATATTGTGTCCAATATTTGTTTACTTTTTTATGCAGGTTTCATTAATATTTGTCTTAATTTCAGGGGAGTGATTTTGCCACTCCCTTTTTTTTTTAATATCACTCACCTTTGTGTCTTTATTAGATGATTTGTTTTGTGAGAGAAAGGGAGTAACATTAACAAAAAAAAATGAAGTGGCAAAATCAATTCTCTAATTTTATAATAACAAGTTTATGATAATAAAGGCAATTACTCATGGAAAACGGACTTTATGCTCTCTCACCAAAATGACCAAGGATGAAAACTATACCGGAGACATCGCTGTTTCGTTCATCTTGACATTAGTATGGACTCTCTAGCTTTTTTTCCGCCAGCTTCAAAACCACAAGGAGATCGGGGCAATGAAAGAAAAATCAAGGTTGCAAGTTGCATTCCTCCTGACCACTGAACAGCATATAGCAACAAGATGCCTTTTCTTCTCCAAATCCAAATACTATGTTATTACCTTCACACCACCTAGATAAAATCAGTAGAGGTCTACTACACTCGGGTATCAAAGTCTGCCTCAAGGTAATCGCGGTAAGGCGAATAAAAAGTAGAAGCTCAAGCGTATCTTTTTTTTGAACGGCGAAAAAAATTTATTAATCTTTGAAAGATTACAAAAACCAAAAGGAGCAAGGAGGATGGTAACAAATGCCCATCCGAGACCAAAACCCTTGATTGGCAAGATGCCAACTAAAGAGATGCCCCAAGAGGCCTAATTGCCCAGATAAAACAATACAGAGTAGAACCCAACACCTAAAAGGCCTAAAAGCCCGGATAGAACAGTAAGTGTAAATGAGACGCAATTCAAACACCAAAAAGGCTTAAAAGCCCAAATAAAAAGGGTAAGGCCAACATTAAAGCCCAAACAAACCCTAACCCTACGAAAACCCTCAGCAGCCGCCAGCCTCCTCCCTGCCTCGCTTAGCCGCTGGACCGAGAAAACCAAACTAAACCCAGGAGAACAGAACGGTGGAGACGAACCAGCATCGCCGAGCCCCGAAGAACTGACCTCGCCGTTAAGTAGAAACTGCTACCCCAACACGTAGCCGGCAGCTGACCACCGAGGCAAAGAGGACCACCGAGGCAAAGAGGACGATGCCCAGAGTAGTGATGGCCGACAAGAAAAAGGAAAGCAACACTGAGGAGATCGGAAAGGAAAAGGAAGAATCACACGCCAGAGCCGACGCCGCCGCAAGCAACCCAAAAGCATTGTTTGCAACTCGATTCGGGAATGATCCATTAATCTACCCGGTCAAGCTCAAATCTTAAAGCAGAACATGAAATCCATCTCACTGACAATGCAAACGGAGAACACCCATATTGGTTGCAAAAACAAACAGTTAACAAAAAAATTGCAAAAAGTAATCATTCACACGCACCAATAATAACCAACCAGGCAACTCAAGAAACTTATATACCCGGAAACGAGAAAAGTTCCAGCAATGAACATCAACACCTTCTGACAATAACTCCATATAGCTTATATACCCGGCAACAAGAAAAATTGCACCAATAATCAACTGTCACAATTCACTGATAACTCCAGATAACTTACCTAACTATTAGAAGTTACATATTGCTGATGCCGTCTAACCATGGACTATGCCCCTCCTTGATAATTAGAAGGAAGTCTTAATCCAAGAGCCTTCGAAGATATTACCATTGTCTGGCAACACATGGTTTATAGTGTTCACTAAAGCACAAACGATTAAAAGGATAACATGGCGGTCAAATCTTCTTTCCATAAACCATCTTCCAGCAGTTAGGACTTAGAAAATGCTCCAGCTCTGCAGCTCCAGATAATAGTCAATTATCCACAAGATCCGCAAGTGCGAAAAACGAGGTTGGTTTGCTAAGAAACTGAAGACTGGACCATATGGAGAGAAAAAACATTGTGGCGACCATTGCCAAAGTGCTAAAATGAGACAATTTGGTTAATGATTTACTAGACTGATAAGATGCTGCTTTTTCTTTGTGAATCCAAGTTTCTCCAACTATGTTAAGTAATAGCCATTCACATCATCAACCAGATAATCTTCTGTTCCGTCCTTAAATCCATCACTTGATATTGTCACTTGGTTTGGAGCAGAATAAATATTTTCAACACCACCCTTCGAAGTAGCCTTTGCCCTCCCATTCACAGATCGCTTGCTGTCCGAGGGAAACTCAGCTGTAAGCCTTCCCAACTGTTTCTGTAAATCAGCAACTGAATCATTTGTAGTTTTACCTTTTGCACTCTTCTTCCCATCAACATGTTTGAATTCCAACCTATACAAGGCAGAAGCATCACATTTATTGATCTCATACTCATAAAGGTGCCATTCGAAATCTTTCCTCGGTTGTGGATCCATATAATAAGATCTCTTCAGCCCTCCAAATTCATTCATCGGTTGCTTCCTTGACTCGTGCCATCCGCGTCCGTTATAATCCGGCAGCGATCGTTGCTTCCTATTCCCACTCTCAAAAGCTCTTCGAGGCTTATCAAAAAAAAGCCACTCCCTAATCGTTTCACCTTCAAGGACTATAAGATCGAATAGTTCTGCAAAGAAAATATACAACGAGTTCAAAACTAGAAAACAGAATAGACAACTCTCAGTATCCAGAATAAAAAGCACAAGAGTTTGGAACATTAAATAACTTGTATCCATAGAATATCCAACATAACGTAGGTAGTCAATAAAAAAGGAGTTGATATAAATCCAATTGCCGTCACAAAAGTAGTCAGTAGTTTTTGGTATTAAGGACAAATAACAATTATGCGAGGTCTACACGACTGTGTGTGCAGGCGTTCATGGTTGTGTATAAAGGTATGTATGATTTTCTATCTGTGGCAGAGAACAGAAAACACATAAAGGATGCAAGAAACAGACAATAGCTTACCAGGAGCATTCCATGGTGACTTCGCAGTTGCAGCACCCACACATTCCGGAATACCAACATCTTTTCCCTGGGTTTTGGCACTAAGAGCGGCAAAAAGCAGGCCATCCTTCAGGCCTATGCCCCCAGGTCGAAGAACTGGAGTCATACCAGGAGGCCCTTCATTCAATGCGAGTGCTGCATGAAAACTACTGCAGTAGTCTTGACACCAATCCAATCCTTGAGCAGGCCTCGGACAATCCCAAAGTGCACATTTGGGCCCCAAGAAAGCAGAAGGTGGAGGGCAAATGTTTGGCAAATAGTCAGAAATCTGTTGCATAGCCTCCTCCCCATACAGACCAGTAGTATCAAAACCAGAGTAGTTCTGTTCAACGTCTTGATGCATATTATATGCAATGTGATCCAACTGAGTGGGAAGCCCCAAGTTGTTGACTTCTATGTTCTGAATTACTGAAGAGGAGCCTCTGTATTGATCAATTGGCTGGAAATTTTGCCCAGGGGGACCCCGATTCACAGCAAATCCCTGCGTCAAATGGATTGCACGATTTCTCAGTGACTATGTAACCTGATCCTTACTAACTTGCTAAATTGAGAAATAAAATTCAACAAATCAGATCGGAATGGAAAGGTAACGAATTAGGCCCCGTCTCTTCCTACCTGAAAAAACTATTATGGAAGAATGAAAGGCAAAACAAAAGAGACCCCATGCAAATAGACTCAGATGATTTTTAAAAAGGAGAACTTGATGGAAAATCAAATTGCAAAATAGACACTGAGAATAAAAACATATAGCCGGTGATATGTATAGAGTAGCCAAAGCCAACACGTGTCAAAAGCTTGATAAGCGATAGTACAAGTTAGCCAAAAATTGACATACTAGCTAACGATGAAAGTTCCCACATTTTTGTGTCTATGTGCATGTACATGTGCATGCGTGGGTTCGTGTTCGTGCGCATGAATAGAATGACAAGGGTGATTGTATGAGATGCACTAACCATTACAATAATCATTAGTCACCCTATCAAACTCTCCAAAGAGAAGAATAAGCACGTACAAGTAGAGACAGACATGGATAAGAAGATATACAGACACACAAAGATAGAGGGGAGAATAATGGAAACCAAACTTCCAAACCAGATGTACCTACAGTGTTTTTTTGTTTTCCATGATTCGACAAGTCCAGATAACAATTGCAGTGCAGGGCACCAACAAAAGGGCACAATGAACATTGTCTGTTTTTAAAAAACTAGCAATAACAACCATTCTGATATACTGACTGAAGAACCATACATGATAATGCAATAACATTTTGCAAGAAAATAGCAAGAACTACATTAAATTGACGCAATAACAAACATTTATATAGAATAGAAAGGACAGCGAAGAGTTTCCAAACTAGCAATGTGAATGTTTTATAAACATTGTAGAGTAGTTACATTTGTGTTCTTCCCCTTCCCACAGAAAAACAGTACGTGAATACCCCCTATCTATTATCCACTTAATCTGTTGTAGGACAAGTACTAGATTATAATTGCACAGATACACGTCACAATCTCATAATTCTATAGCAGACAGAATATTGTGTCCGCATATCTTAACAAACTCATGGATGCAATACAAGGTAAAAGACAGGAGTTAAAAAAAACACAGATGGTCTAAACCTCTTGGAAGCTGGTGGCACCCCCAATTTTCTGGGAATCAGGCTCAGGCTTTGGGGCAGCTAATGCACTAGTAGCATCATCTTCTTCCTCACAGAGTTGCAGCAGCCTATAAATGTCAGATGAAAAAGTTTCCAGACTCCCACCCTGCAAAAATCATCGGTTCACATACCAAATCACAACTCAGCTCACAGTTTACTTATCCAAGCACAACAAACATCCATTAAGATTACAATTCCCAATGAAATATATGGGTGCAGCTACCATACACGCCCCTACAGATGCATACTGTAAATGGTCCGTAAATACACCACAGAGATTCATCACCAAAACCTCCAAAAATCACAACAATACCCAATATTAGTAACACTCGGTAGATTTCATAACAAGACGAGAATCCCCGTAACTAAATACACTCCTCCAGAGCATTCACCACAATGGTTAGCAACATTCATTACAAAACTTTCTTACATAATGTGGACTGTGTAACCGCAGGTGTTTCCCCTTTATGTGCACAGATATACTTAAGTACCTGTACAGAAGCATTTGAACTAAATTGCATAAAGAGAAGATGCTAACCTGCAAAGAAGAAGCAGGGGAGGGCTCATTGAGTTCAGATTTCCACTCTCGAAGCATCTGATGCACTTGCTCTTCGAGCACAGCTACATCAATCCCACGGCTCTCCTTCCTGGCCGACTGTAGATTCGTGAACATGCCTTGGAGGTCATCCACGCGGTTCTTCGCCTTATCCTTGAAGAGCTGGTGCGACGCAGACTTGCATCCACCACTCTTCGACCCTTTCCCCATCACAACACCAACCCCTGAAAACATTAAAATTCAATTTTCTCCTCTTCTCAATCAAACCCACATGTTGGACCATGAAAGCATAATTTAGATACACTTGCAACAACGTTTAAAATTAACCCCTTCGCCATCAGAGAAAAGAACCCACTAGTTGCATGGAGAAACCTTACTTATTTTTACTAATTTTCTTTTTGGGAGGAGGACCCATCCCTGCAAAGTAAATTATGGCTAACCAAATCCATTGTCTAATCAAATCCCACATATCGGGCCGAGAACCATAAATCAGATACACTCCTAACCATATTCAACCCTTGTTCACAATCATACCCACTAGTGGGACGGAGAAACCTCAACTGTTTTCTTCTGCCTTTTTAATTTTGGTGAGGAGGCATTGCCAGCAAGAGTCGAACACAAGACCTACGGGTCTACATTTATCCCAGTGACAATCGCAAACTGGGCCATCCTGATGGGTTCAAAAAAACCCAATTTAGATTCTCTTCCACTATTCTCCGGGTTTAATTAGGTCAATGGTGGATCAACCCTGATGGGTTGAGAAACCCTAAATTTGATGCGCTCGCAGCCGTGAAAAATCAACAAGGGCATGCCCAAAACTGTGAAGAAATTCAGACCGATCGCGAAAGAAATAATAATGGCATATGAAAGCCAAGAAAATTCAATTCTTACTCTGATAAAGAAAGCAAATATTGATTGGAGCAACTATTATTGATCAAAAGAGAGAGCGTACGATACCTAATTCGAAGAGGGAAAGTATGAGCGGATTACAGGGAGAAGCTGTACCGAGAGAAACGTAGGGAGAGCTAGGGTCGCGGGGGGGGGGGGGGGGGTGGGGTGTGGGGGGGTGGGGGTGGGTGTTCTTTATGATATCTAGGGTTTTGCTCTCTCTCTCTCTCTCTCTCTCTCTCTCTCTCTCTCTTCACTTTCTCTCTCCACTATGTGATGAGCAGTGCCGTCTTCCAATACTTTTTCCTAACTAACCAGATGAGAAAAGGAATGTGGACGCGGCAAAGATCGAGGGGAATTATTCCTCCTCCTTTTTTTTCCCAATATACGTAGTACTACATCTTAGCGGGAATTAATAAGTTAGTACAAAGGAGATCAAGACGTAAAAGCATCACAGTGGTATAATCAAAACTAAAAAATTATTAAAGTTAACAATATTTCTTCAAAAAAGAGCTCACATTGGAATAATCAAATTTAGCAACCTCTTAACAACTCATCAAATTTTGGCTCTTGGATAATCAAATCTAGCCACTTTTTGCCAATAACCAAACTTAGTTGTCACCACGTTTCCTCAATCAAGTACACCATCATTACACAAAAACCTTCTCTCTTTTCCATTTTCAACATGTTTCTAAGAAAAAATGTTTTTTTAAAATTTTTTGCAATAACAGTTTTTTTTTTTTTTTGGAAAACTGTTTTTCCCAAAACTGTGTTTTTTTTTTTTTGCAAAAACACTTTATTTCAAAACTGTTTTTTTTATTAAAACTTGTTTTTTTCAAAACTGTTTTGGAAAATTTGTTTTTTATGTCACAATTTTTAGATTTTTATAAGTTGAAAAAGTAATGTGGCAAGTTTTGATTATTCAATTTTGATTGTACCATTGTGGACCTCTACATTGTTAATCTTAGCAATCTCTTAAATGCATAACCAAAAGATGATGTAACAACTTTTAATTATTAACTTTTGATTATTCCACTGTGGATGCTCTAAGAGGCTGTTCATAGACTTAAACCCTAACCAACCACCCCTTGTGAGGCTCGAATCCAAAAGTCCACTAAAGAAGCCATCTGAGTTAAGGGGTCATTGACAAGAGAAATTATTTTCAACTTAGAATTCTTGAGCCCATGTATGGATACACCATATCCCAAATGTACATAAGATTACATGAGTCTCGTACCGGTGATCAAAGTCGTTCAATTATTTTCAACTTAGAATTCTTGAGCCCACGTATGGATACACCATATCCCAAATGTACATAAGATTGCATGAGTCTCGTACCGGTGATCAAAGTCGTTCAATTTGTTTATTTTAAAGCTCCCACCTAAAAATTATCTCAATAGGATATTGGTAAGGGTCTAGTAGATTCATTTAATTTTTATCCCTACGAATTCAAAAACAAAAATCGATTAAGCTCTTACCATTATCTCTAAATGAGTTGATTTTTTATATTGATTTTTAAAAACAAGTTTTAGATAAAATTAAACAGCTTAAAACATGTTTGAAACTTGTGGAAAGAAAAGAAAAATAGAAGAAGATGGTTAAGAAAAAAAGTGTGAAGATAACATAGAGTAAAATGCACCGTGCTCAAAACTTGATTTTCTTATTTTTCCTCACTTTCTTTCTAGACCAAACAAGGGGAGAGAAAAATTATTAATTTTCCTTCCTTTCCTTTCTTTCTTTTTCCATAGGTTCCAAACAAAGCCTTAATATTGTTGGATTTTATCATTATTTCAAAAACACAACAAATCCATGTTGATGTAATTGTTATGAACTTACCGCCAATGATAGAAAAAAAGAAATGTGAGAAGAAAACTATCGAAGAAACACACATCTTTTCATTCATGCATTTTTACGAAAGCAAAAACAATCAAAAAGTAGTTTTCTCTCCTAAATGCCAAATTTCTGCATTCTTCATTCAATTTGCAAAAATGGACCTGTTGAGGCCAAAATGGGCAAAGGACAACAATGAGTCAAACAATGAGACAGAAGAAAGAGCTATTTTGTTGAGAGCCTCATAAGATCAACAGGAATGAATTTATTACTTTTGCCACAAACAACAGCAAATGCATTATTTGCAGTTAAAATCTTGTGATCACGTCAAGCTAGCTTTTTCCCGGACTTCGAATCTTCAGCAGGAGCCTGTCTGAAGTTGAAAACACCAGCGAGTCCTCGTGCCCTAGCAAGTTGTTCGATTTCTTCAAGTTTTTGCTTAAGACACTCTACCTCTCCCGCTAGCTGTTCATCTCTTAGCCTCAAACCCTATGCAACCATGAACATCAGGATTTCAACAAGCACATGGTAGAAATCATTGTAAGAAGCATGACATATTAAGAGAGGACAATGGATTCAGATATGCGCAACTATTTATAATGAGACTGCTTCATTTCATATTCGTAACAAAACCGGCTTACCAACAATTCTCTTGGACAATCAAGTTGCGGAAAACATGCATGTGTCCTACTTTCAGACTTCTCTGTTAACATTACCGGACAAGAGACCCATAGTGAGACAGAACTTGCAAGTATGATGTCTTTAACTTCTACGCACAACCAAACAACATTGACACCCGAGGCTCTTGAACCAACTCAACATGGCTTTGTACCAATTACTTGGGGGTCGGCTGCATTGACCAATTTCCTCAAGTTGAAGATAACATGCATCTGATAAAAAAATTCTAACGTTGAAAGACATTTGCTTAAACAAATACCTAAAGAAATGCACCTCCATATGGACGTCCATTGATAGCTTACAAGAGGAGAAAGGATGGATAGGAGAAACAATTAGGTGGCTTTTCAACGCAAGAATTTGGAATATAAGGTTTAGAATAACCATGGAGTACAGCCTGGAATTAGGTTTTCCAAAATTGAGAGTTAAAGATATTCACCTTGTATAGATGAACTACATATAAAAGCAGTTACGGGAGTCGCCCAACATTAATCCTGATGACTCTAATCTAACCCCATCTTACCTAGGTCAATCACTCCAGCTCCTACAGGCAACACCTGTATGTATTTGTATGGTCCCTTCATTAGAGAACCCTTGATTGAATGCAACCTTAAGCTCTTTGTTGCTGAAAAATACTACCTCCGTCCCAAACATTATGGGACAGAGGGAGTATATAAAGTTCTTGCCACGAGCACTGAGCAGTAATAATCGATTAGTTATTTAAAGACCACAAGAATGTGTAGCGTTATACTAAGTTGATAACTTCTAAACTCTGAAGGAGTTAACACAAATTGACGTTATGTATAGGAGTGCACGAAAAATATCAAAGAAACAACTGTCCAACATTACTGTGCTGCCTACTTGGTAGATAATGTAATCTCACCCGTCAATGGTCAATCCTTATTTGATTGAACTAATGGATCAAGTTTTGTTCTGGTACATCTTTGTTATAGAAAGAGTTCGCAGTAAATCAAGCGCAATAAAACCAAGACAAAACAAAACTGTCGCTGCTAATTAAAATGATATTACGATAAGAAAGCAAGAACCAAAAATTTTGCTTGGCCTGATACCAAGATGAGGAAGCTCTGTGGAGACTACTCAATTAACTTTGATAAGTAGACTAACAATTCCGTACATGATCTGGAATATAGAGACACATCTCTGAAACCAAAATATTCCAGAGAAAAAGTACATCCTACTTGAAACAAATAGGTAATGATAGAACAAGTGCTAACCAAATAAAAGAAGGCAACCTCAACACGGATATGGGTTGGCCCTAGCAATAAAAGGAACGCGAGATTATTACTGTTAAAAAAAGAGATATTGGTATAGTAGTACCTCCATTTCTTGCTTTCGTAGTTCCTCCTTTTTAGCTTCTGATCTGGAACTTCTTTGCACCTCGAAAATAAGAGCAACTCCTGCAACCTGTAGATATATTTACTCCTGTAAGTACAAAGTACTGGTAGATAATGCATTAAATTCGTTGGCTTTTGACGTTGAACTGGAAAATTAAAAAACGCAAGCACCGTTTGTCATGTGGAGAATACAAATATCAGACTAGGGAAAATTCATCCATCTTGGGTCAGATGCAATGCATGCAAGCAGGGTAGGAGGTTCTGCTTCACATAGGCACCACACCATCCAGAGATGACCAATCTACTGAAGCCAGTCCTTTTAGTACTGACTACCCTAATAACAAGGAATACTTTGCAATCACTCTTGACGTCTCTTCTTTCTGTACTGACTCCTGAGACTGATGCTAATGATTTCTAAGTTGCTCTTTGCCCAAAGTCATTCCTCCAGATCACCAATATTAAGTAAATAGCTCTAGAATCCCTTGAAAAGGGAAGCCCTTTATACAGGTAAGGGAAAGAAATGGAACCTCGTTACTCTTTCAGTTCTCTCAAGAAATAAGGTGCAAGACTATGCAGTAATGCAATACATTACACCCGTATGTGGTACCTAGCAAGACATTGCAACAGTTGTTGGAATCTACAGTCTTACAAGAAATTGCAAAATGTAATAAGCCACAACAGTTGCCCAGCCTCACTCTAATTTTCAAAGGAAAGGCATAAACATATTGCGCAGTAGAAAGAAGGAGATATCCCAGAAAACATTATTGGTCTTATCAGGCATTGGAGCAGACTCGAAAACGCAAGAATCAGAAGCATTTGCCCAAGGGACAAGGAATTCAGGATGCCATGGCAAAACATATTGGTTATCACAAAGTAAATATTCACGAAACTGAAATATACGATCAATATAATGGGATTTTCCAGAAGATATGGAGCAATAAATACTTCACCAAGAGTTATGCCTTCAACAGAAATTTCAGAGAAAAGTCTGAATAATTGAAAAAAATATTACCAGTAGGGTTAGGAAAACTGATGAAGAAATCCCACATAGCATGGTAATTCACAACTATAAGGAGTTTTCTACCTTGTTTCAACCTTCTACAGAATATGTTTCCACATGTCTAATTTCCTATCAGTAGTTACCTAACTTACCTTCAATATATTTGATGATATATTGTTCATAATTACTTAAAAATCCAGAACTCTAAACAAAATGAGTAGCTTGTGGAAGAAAATTACCGAGAAGACGAAGAGTTCCCCGATAAGGTCCACAGCAGCTTGGACAGCTTTCTCCTCATTAAGGGGGCGGATCTCAACGTCAGTAGCATGGCCATAGATGCGTCTTTGCATTGTTGTTGTGAGCCTATGGTTTGCCTGGTACCAAAACCAAAGTAAAGAGCAACACAATCTTAAAGTTACACAATTACACGTATTGTACAAACACAGAAACTGCAGTACCAAATAATCCGGCCACTATGCTAAAAGTGGCTCTTCAACAATTGTTTGAAATATGGAATGCATGTCTGAGAACAGTTCAAAAACTACATAACTAAGTAGTTAAAACTAACATTTTGGTACATCATGATCACAGGAATGACAGGAAGAAAAGCTAAAGGAAACTTAGGCAGTGAAGAACACCAGGAATAAGAATTCAACTCCTGATTTACAAGGTGCCTCGGAGTTCCACGCCTAATACATTGGTAAATTTGAATCATAAATATGCTTCTTCAATGTCCAATTAAACACCTAAAAAAAGATCCTGCGTGTACTTTAAGAGAATCCACTCCTACGGTCCTTGAAAAGAGTCCACCAAATGAGTAACTGTTCATTAGTCTCGAGGCAAGGCCATGTGGCGCCCCAACATCCTCAACAATGACACATTCATGTGAGGCCCATCCAATTAGTTGTGGGCCCTACTTTTTTGCGGGATAATTAAGGGTGTGGGGTACCATGTGGCCTTGACCCAGGAGCACCAAAAACATCTCCCACCAAAGAGTTCTCAATAATTCCTGCCATGTCAATGTGTCAATCAAATCATATGTGGATATTGGATAGTAGAATTATACTATACCATACTTATCCAAAAAGAAAAATTATACTATACCATAACGAGCATAAATGGTGGGTTAGGTTCTTAGACTGAACCAACAACCGAATAAAATACTTTTGACTTGCATGATTACTTCATTGTCTCCATTGTTCTCAGCGGTGCCGGTCTCTCTCAAGTCCAAGGAGTCTAGGCAATGTTTCAAAACCACCAGGTGTATCCCAATGCTAGGCTTCTACACCACTCCGTTATGGATGCTAGTGTGCAAGACTACAACAACAACAACAACATAACATAACCCATCTAGTCCCCAATCATTGGGGGTATGGGCGGGGGATGATTGGAGACAGACCTAACCTTTGGCAATATATGCACAAAGTGGCTACTCTCAGAATACCACTAAAATAGTGGCCCCCCTAAACCTCCAAGAACCGAGGAGCTACAAGGACGTTTTTTTAGAGTCTTGCTAGTGTGCAAGACTCTAAAAGAAAAATCTTTCATGCCATGATTGGTAGGAAGTACGGACTCAATGGAGAATAGGAGCGAAGGGAACTGGATTCCATTTAAGGGTTGGGAGGTTCCTTCTTTTTGTTTGATTGGACTGAAAAAGGAAGAACAAAAAAGAAAATTGAAGGAAATCAGTATGATATTGTTTAACTAGTCTCTCCATTTGAGGGGAACTTTTGCAACTTCCCGAGGGGAAGCCATTTCCTTCCCTCTACAGGCCACTTTTGAGGTGAAGTGAAAAGGTGACTTCACAAGGATGGGTGCATCCTCCTGTTTTCTTTCCCTTTCCTTGAATCTACCTTCGAACCAAAGAAAGGAAAGTAACTCTCTCCGGCCCGTTCATGCCCTCCAAACCCAACCCCTTACCTTCTTTCATCCATAGGCTGCTAAACTCTCCTTAAGTGCTACAGCTACACAGTGGCAGGCCAAAAATGGCCATGGCCTCCATCTTGTTGGTACCTGAGAGCCAAAGATCTTATCTCCAAAAACTGCAGCTTTGTTCACTGGGGGTCCTAGAACCCCCAGTGCCTTACTTAACTTGGTACCTGAGGGCCAAAGATCACTTTGTTTGGTTGAGGTTTTAGAAAGTTATTTTTGAGAGTTGAGTGGTAATGAATGGAGAGAGATAGAGAGAGAAATTTATTGAAAACTGTGTCGAAAGTAAAAGTTACTCTCAAAATGGTGAACCAAGCGGCACCTTATCTCCAAAAACTGCAGCTTTGCTCACTGGGGGTCCTAGAACCCCCAGTGCCTTACTTAACTTACATGCAAGAGTTTGTCGAACTGAAAGAATGAAAGGCTTATATGCAACATATCACCCAATGTGCACAGTGAATTAAAGAATTCCAACTTCAGGGAAAAGTTGAAAAGCTCTGATTCAAATTGATCAAAGCCTTCAACTTGCAGCATTTGCCCAAAATTTGACAAAAGATTCATTCCTCTATCGCCAAACATTTACCTCATACCAGTTAATCTGTAATAAAATCTTCTACATCTAATTCCACACTCTCAATTAGAACACTTCTCACGATTAAAAGCAATGTCAATCAGAATGGAACTATCAATTGGACAGATTGACAAGCAAACCCTTCAGGCTATATAGCCTATGCTGGATCATGAATTTGTAGAGGGGCTTGTGAAGGAGAAAGAAAATGTCATGGATTCCAATATCCCAAAACTAAAATACAAATCAGAGACCAGAATCATTCGATCTTAACGCTTCATTTTTAATTTCCACCGCAAGAATTTCAACATTTTCGAAACCTCTCAGGTGTTATCAACTTCTTTGGGGCCAACCCATACAGAGCTTTGCTTTGGCTTGAAATTGGGGCCTCCGCGAGTGAACAGTGGGATTGGTTCCCAGGATTAGTTGAGGGGCATGTAAGCTAGCCCAGACACATGAGAACAGTTGGTACAAATCCAAGACCAGAACCATTCTAACTAATCCTTCTTCTCGTTTACGGTCCCATTAGAAAAGACAACATTTTTCAGATTCCTCAACAAGGCCCCAAAACCCTACATACATAACCCTAGGTATCAACAATGGTACCATAGCACATACTTGATAAATCAGTTACAAAATTACGTACAGAGGTCCCAAATTCAAATCTCATAGCAACGGTTAATCTTCATTTCATTTCATATACCCAAATAGAGAGAGAGATTTAGAGTGAGAGACAGAGAGAGAGAGATATACCTGAGCCATGCTGACGATCAACTGGCGGAACTTGGGGTGCAAGCCAGCCTCTTTCTTGAGTCGACCGGCAATGGGTTTGCTTAGAGTCTTCAATACAAGTGTGCCAAGCTTCAAGAAAGGGAGGACCATCACTCTTACTCTAATTCTCTACCTAGCGTTTATTTCTGATCTGGCTTATTTGAATTCTTGAACTTTGTACAGGAGATTGTTCGATCTCTATCATATAGGTGATGGTCGTTTGACTGGTTTAGAGGCTGCTTTTCGTGGGGAAGAAGAAGAGGAAGAAGGGCAGAAAGCACTTTTATGAATTAGTAGTATTTATTTATCCATGTCATGTGTGAATGTTGACGAGGCTGATTGAATCGGATCAATTCAATTCATGGACCAATCCCTCGCCTTCTTCTGGTTATGGAGGGCTGGAAGTTTGGAACTTGGAACTAGCAGGCCCTTTTGAGGGTTGCGTTGGATGACAAATGGGATTTGGTGAAAAATGAAAACGAAATGATTAATGGGAACTGATTTTCACTCCCTTTTTCTCCAATTGCATTCCATTTTTTTTTTCCATCTCTTATTCTCCGCCACCTAATAAAAATACAAAAAAAAAAAAAAAAGAAGTGCCAAAATCACTCGACACAAAGAGAAAAGTCTTAAATAATAGTACAGTATTATACATTTCTATGAAAACTATTGTTACTACTAATTTGTACAAAAAATTTGTTTTTTATGAAGATATATTTATATTTACGTGTTTTTTTTAAACAATAGAAGTATTAGTTTTTTTATTTATTTATTAACTGGGTTATGATGCCAATCTAATTTCTCTGTGTTACAGATTTGGTTCTTCTAGGAAGAGCATATAGGTTAGCTGGATTCAAAATGAAAAAGTGAAACATTAGATCATGCACTTGCAATAATCCCTTGATAATGAACATTTTGGATCATTCATGGAAGATTCCGAGGTAAGCCCCGCATTCCGGTCGGTACATGATTGATACCTATAGCTTTTGGGTAATGATAAATCGAATTGTTTACTTTAGCTCCATATATAAAGGTTTGTGAAAATCTACTTGATCACATTACAGAAACTATATGAGTATAGCAAGATGGATACAAACAGCGTGTATAGCACAGTTTTGTATCCGTTTTGGGTCTCACAAAAATAATCGAAACTGCTCATTTAATTCAAAATATTTTGTTTAAGGTCCCTGAAAAAAATCAGTTTCATCCGTTATCGGTAACGGAGTTTAGAAAACATCCAACTTTGCTTCAAAATTTGGCCTGAATTCTAAAACAAAGTTAGATGTTTTGTAAACGTTCTAACCGATAATGAATGGAGTTGATTTTTTTAAGAAACCTTAAGCAAAGTATTTTTCAACAAAATGAACGATTCGATTGTCCTTGTGAGACTCAAAATAGGTACAAAACTGCGTTGTACGCACTATCTAACCCTTAGCAACTGTACACATAGCAGCTCTCATCACATTACCAGGTGGTCTGATATCAAACTTTGGAATTGGGGGATGGTGCTGTGCAGTGGTGTACGCAGCACCGTACTGCGCACCTCCGAGTCGTCAGATCAGGCATCCGACGGCTCGAATCTCATCTCGGCAATGAACGACTCCCGATCATTGGTTGCCAAGATGAGATCCAAGCCTTCAAATGTATTGTCACGTCCCAACACCAATACGGGTCATGTGACCAGCCGGTGACGGAATCACCAAGACCTCCAATACTTTTACCATTCAGAGCATACTAAATAACATATAAAGGGAAACAACAGAAGCGACTATTCATACAACTCCAAAGTGTCTATACAACATAGCTAAGCATAATTTACAATACCACTTGTCTCAAAACTACACAACACTCTTGATCCTTTCTATAGACATGCTATTTACAATAGCTAACCAAACAATGCATCCAGCCCTCAGCTTGCTATCTACAATAACTTGAAAAATTAGAAAAGGTTTTCATAAGCCGAAGCTCTGGTGAGAAACGTATACCAAAATTACAAGTTTGACCATGAAAATACCTTACTTAATAAAACAGTTCAAGAACCAAACAATATTTCAAGTATTCTCATCAAATTTTTCAATAACATGCATTTTGATCCATAAATTCAATTCTCCAAAGATGGACCATTTTCTTCTTCCCTTTCATTTTTGCACATTCGAGCGATAATAACATTTAACGGTATTTTTGCCAGTCGGTTGGGGAGTGACCCCATTGAAGAGTGGTAAGATATCGTTACCCGGTGATGCCTGGCTGCATCTCATACCTTATTATTTCATGCCACTAGTTTCTTTACATGTCCCCTAGCGCTCGAGACATCGTTTGAATGATTCATATTATCACAAGCATGTACTAACAAGAAGTGAAATTCAAGCTCCCAAAACATATTGCCACGGTCTAGATTTACTGTAACACAAAAGATTTAATAAACAGGCCATCATATGTATTTTATTCAATGTCACCAATTAAACCAAGTACGTGGATCGAATTCCACACTTTTCAGCGAAAACAAGCAATGGCATTTTATCCCAAAATTCAGGAAAATACATGTAACCAAGGTATACGTAACACACCAAAAAAGATGCGTCTAACTTGACGTGGCACCGAACTAGCTCAAGGCACTGATACCTATACAAAATTTACCACAATTACTATTTGTTACAGTTGAACTTAATGGGATAAACTAATTTCCAAATCGGGCCATCAAATTGGCTTATGGACTGTTTTTATAGTTCTAAAATGACAATACTATATACTAACCTATTGTCTCTTCTGAAGCTATGGGTAAAAAACATACACAAATTGGAATAGAATTCCTACAATTGCTAGGGTAGATATATACGTTGGAATTTAGCAAAGTCAATCTCTTAAATGGAGGCTTATACAGTCAACGAATAATTTTACTTAAATCAATTTACAGTGGCGAGTTCCGAGACAAAACTCTTTGCCGGAAGGGGTTCCACTAGTGAAGAAATTACAGAAAGGTTCAGATATAACTAGTGCGATGAAAGAGAGTTGTAAGTAATTTTTGCCCTAAATCAACTTCCTTTATTATAAACAGTATACATATCTCTTATGACTAACTATAAAATAGATTAATTGGTGAGAAGATTACCAAAAGGAGTTGTAAAAATCCTCTGTTGAAATGAACGGAAACGAACGGAACAGAAGCAGTGAATCTCGATACAAAGGAACAGGTAGGAGTCTCTCTCTCTCCTATTAGTCTCTTTTTATTTTGTTTTATCTTCTAATTTAATAAAACCTATATATATATATATATATATATAGTAATTTTCAGGTCCACTCGCCTGGATTTTCTTATGGTCCAGATTTTTCCTTTTCCTGATCGATTTATGATGATCCGAGTCACTCAATGTGTTCAGAACGTGATTTTAAGGGTATCCGCAAGAAATCAGTAAAAAAAATGATCGGGAAGGGCTTGATCCGAACAGTTTTTTACTGAACCGTTCAATAAAAAACTGTTCAGATCAAGCCCTTCCCGATAATTTTTTTTGCTGATTTCTCGCAGGTACCCTTAAAATCACGTTCTAATCACTTTGAGCGGCTCGAATCATCGAAATTCAATCAGAAAATGCAAGCTCCGGACGGTCCAGATCGTAAGGCGTCCGGACCTGAAAAGAACTCTCTCTCTCTCTCTCTCTCTCTCTCTCTCTCTCTCTCTCTCTCTCTCTCTCTCTCTCTCTCTCTCTCTCTCTCTCTCTCTCTATATATATATATATATATATATATATATATATATATATATATATATATATCGGTGGAAAGGCTAAAACAGGTGAAAAAAAAAAAACACCTGTAATTCTGTGGAACTACTCCGTGACACGTAGTGTGGTGTGTCGGTTCGGGTTCGTCGCGATTTCGGTCCGTGCGCATTCAGATTTCAGTCTCCGAAAAATCCCAAAAATTCAACACAAGCTAATAATAATTTAAGGGTCATCGTGGCGGTGTCAGATTTTTAAAATAAAACCTCAACGTTACGTAACTCATACAGCGTGTCGGGTTTCTATTCAGACCACGTGACTAAACTATTACTTTCTTTTTTTTAAAAAAGAAAAGAAAAGGCAGGATTTACATGTATATCCAACGGCTCGGAGGTGATATGCTATGCACCTCACTGTACAGCACCAAACTTAGACAATACATTTCAAATGAGGTGCTTACATCCAAATTGAACCAAACATGCCGTCCATTGCTTCTAATTAGAGTAATTGGACAAAAATTTTATCCATGTCTTTTACATTGATGATCTACACATCCATGTTTACAAAATGACTTTATAAAAGTTTTACTAATCATACAATAGGTCTCACTTTATGGGGATGTTGTCAAGCGGGAGTAGTTGGTAGCGGTGCCGAACAACCAATCCGCTGTTTATCTCAGCTGTCAACGGCTCGGATTTTAATCTGAGCAACGGACGGTTAAGATTTTTATGTACTCGAATTAGATCCGAGCCGTTCATACCGAAATGAACAATCGAATCGGCTGCTCGGCACCGCTGCCACATACACCTCGCTTGGCTGCGTCTCCCAATCATCCCATAAAAAATGGATAATTGACCAAAACATGAGAGGTTGCGCATTCTCATTCCCACGTTTTTCGATTATTAATAACTGCCTTCCACATTGGTATTCAACAAGTATGCTACGCACATCACAATTTCGACAAGGTTATAACAATGTATTAAGATACAGCTAATTAATTAACTTGTTTATTGAACTTATAAAACTTTAAAAAAAACAACAAGAAGTTTCTTGAACTTGTTTATACTAACAATTATTAACACATAAAAACTGAAGGTGACTTCTTCTTGGTGTACCTAACCGTCTCCAAGAAGGCTTATTAACACATAAAACAAGTTTCTTCAACTTATTTATAATAATTAGTGCATCTAATTATTTAGGAAATTCAACTCGACCGTAATAATGTTTAGAAATCGTCGTCATCTTCCTCGCGATCCTTCAACTCCCAAGACCCATCTGCATCATGAACCATTCCCTTGTTCTGCACTTGCCACCATGATACGGGTATGCCATATTCGTCTTTCAAACCATCCAACGACTTGTTAACAAGAGCGTAAGAGCGATCAACTTCCAAGTGAAATCCTCCTTCCGAGCCTTGTGTTCCCGCGACTCCATGCAAATACGCCTCCAAATTATGCAGAGTTGGACTCCCTCTAACCCAGTGAATTCTCAAATACTCGGATTTCGTCGTGTCAATTTTCAATTCTTCGCCTACTTCCGCGTAATCAAACAAAGGAGGTAAAGTAAGAGGTAAATCTGGAACACTATCTCTGGCATTGCGAACGCGTAGGATCCGGAGACGATCGAGTCCATCAAACACCTTTTTGAAGCCAGAATCTCCAACCCTGGGGCTTGCAAGCACGAAGGCTGTTACTGGAAAGGCCTTGTTTGGTTGACCTTGATATTTGTTCACTCCATTGGCAACTATGTCAACTGCGTTTAGGGTTGCAAGTGCTGCTCCCAAACTGTGGCCAGCTACAGTTATGCTGATGTCTTCGTCCTTGTATTCTTCCACAAGCCTCTTGATCTCATCGTTAACCTGAAAGGACATTCCCAAGGCCATTTTTTTATCATGATGGAACTTTTGTTTCAAAATTTTATTCGATCTCGAAGTACTGGAAAATGGTATTGAAACATAAAGTTATACACAAAGATCAATTTCCTGAAACTATTATGTTGATCATGTGTTCAAAATTGAGAAAATCAAGATGCAAAAAGGGGAGAGAAGATCGAAAGGGGCAGGGCGGGTTTGGGTATGGCTTAACTCATGTTCAACCCAACCAATTTCAACCCACCTACTCTTGACCCGTATTTACCCCGCCCATATTCAACCCACAACCCGTTTTAATCCGTTCAAATCCGCCCATTTATCACCTCTATTTCAAACTTTGCATAAAAATTTATATTATATTACTTGGTCTCTGGTGCTCTTATCATTGAATGGTGAACTTGGATTATCAGTAGTGTAGATGGAGTAAAACCCCTCATGCACCTTTGGATCATGTTCCTTCCCAAGTATTTCTGAAGCAGATCCCAAATTAACTTGTGCGTCATCTATCCATTCCAAGAGCTTGATTGTAATACCCGCTCCGGATATTTCGGTATTTCAATTACTTTTAATTGAATTATATGTTTTGGGGGTTAAAAACCGTAAACAATAGAACTTGCGAGGGTCTTATAGGTGATTTGCTATTAGAACATAAGTTAACAATAGGTCTCGCTTGCACATGATAATCTTTATATAGGTTTACAAGTATCCTGAGGAGATATTTCTCCCCATTCTTCTCTCTTACGTGTACGTGTATAGAGAGAGAGAGAGAGAGAGAGAGACGAGACGGTTGGAAAGAGGAGAAGAAAAAGCGGAGAAGAGAAAGAGAAGAAAAACCCTAGTTTGTTCTTCACGAAATTATTCAATGTATCTAGAAAACTTGTTAATTTTTGGTATTTTTACTAAGGGTTTAATAGTGTGTCTATTATATTGTGTTAAATTTTCAGAATTTTCTGAGAAATATGAAAAAAGATAAAAATCATAAACCAAACTGTGGTAGAATTCCTGTTTTTGAGCAGACAGCTTACAGAGCTGCGTCTTTCATCAATTTTTTTATGGATAAATGATTCTCTTGATTATGGGTCCTTTTGGGTTTGAAAGATTGATAAATTGATGATGTTTTGGCTTTGGAATTACTAAAAAGTATTAAGTATTCGATTTTTTATGAATTTTCGAACACAAACTGTTCTGCCTGAAATTGTGTTGCTCTGCTCAGAATTTCTGAGTTCGGGGGTGATTTTGACTAGGTTCCTTTGTTGTGAAAAATCAAGGAAAAATCAGGAATGAACTTTGATGAGTGATAATGGTGTGTACCAAATTTGGGGTTTATTAGATGCATATTCTAAGTTTGGCGGAATTTACAAGTTGGTGTGATCCTGCTGGATTTTGTATTTGTGGCTCCGACATGTCTTGGAAAAAACAGTCATATCTTTTAGTTCGGGTATCGAGTTTGCGCACCAATTTTTGATTTGGAAACTAGACTCGTATGCCTTTCTGAATATGTAGGGTTTGTGGCTTGTTTTGTTTTAGGTTAAATCAGTTTTTGGTTTGAAGTTGGTGGACGTGCAAAATCTGTAATCTTGGACAGTTGTGTGAATAACTTCGGACAAGCATAACTTTGTCGTCCGGACACTATGTTGGGCAAACTTTATATCAAAATTCATGTACGAAGTGTACTTTCTAATGGTGGTGGTCTCATGAACTAGTTCTAAACCTATTAAATGTTATGATCATTCTAAGACAGATTGGTTGTGGAATATGTTGTCTTTTTGGAGAATTGGGAAGTGTTTGAGTTTCACACTTATCGTGAGATACTTTTAGATATGGACTTGGACATATTTGTATCCGTTAGACATTGTTTAGCTTCTTATTAGCTTTATAACATTATGCCAAGTATTCATTGAATTAGTAACTAATATGAGTTAACTTGTGGCTAGGTAAAGAGCCGGTCATTCGGGAGGTGCCGAAACCTTAGTTTGGCATACTTCGGTCGACACAAAGGTGAGTGTGTTTAATATGGTTATGTTCAATAAAGTATTACATGGTGGTGATTGTATATCATGCTAATTGGGATTTAGTTAATGATATATGTTTGTTGGGTGTTGATTGTACTCGCTAAAGAATTGTGGAGTGAGTCACACCATATCGTGGGCCATGCTGTCTAATTAACGGTGAATGGGAGTGTGGTGTGCAGGACACAATACCTTAGGTACATGGAATGTGGCAGACGTGCCACTGTATGTTGGTATTTACACATGTGGTTATACGATTGAGTACTTATGTTGAGTTTTGTGTGGTTTACATTCAAGTGAGATATTCCTTCAGGCTCTGTGGTATTTTATTGAATGTATTCTATATCTCACACACTCTGGTTTTTCTTTTTGGATTGCCAGGTCACCGGTGGTCGTAGAGTTGGTCCACTACTGGTCGGCATTTTGGAGACACTTGGATTAGTATCAAGTGTTGGTATTTTTGGGTCGAGTTGATTGTAATGAGTCAAACTCTAATTTTTGTTAAACTCATTTTGTGACTAAGATTGTTAAGTACTTTATGATTTCAAGTTTTTAATTATGTGGGAAACTCTGTTAATGTTTTAATTACTTATGTTGGGATAAGAGACAGCAACTTATGTATTATGTAAGTTTGTAAAATTGTTGACACATTGTTTATGTTAAAGTTAAGTCTTCCGCTGGGGTTTTACTCTGTTATGTGCATGGTTTATCGTTTAGATTTTGTTCTTTGGTGTGGAATGCCACGTGGTCGTGTCGGTTCGGGCTCACTTCGGGTGTCATTCCGGGACGAAGCGTGACATTGATCGTCCCTCTCCAAGCAACCAAAATATCTCTCCTCCCCAGAGCCGCCTTCCCCTCGTCCGTGGCCACCGCTACGTACCCCATCCAATTGGACTCCTCGATCTATGGATCAACAACAGGGAATGAGGATGTCGCATAGAAATATTTGGTCACGCTGTACTTGAACGGATTGCCTTGCTCTAGAAATACTTTAGCAAAGAGATCCTTCTTTGCGTACCGGCAACTTCCTGTGTTCTTCGACACCTTTTCAGAGTTGAAGGCGTCGCCGGTTACTTGAACCCTTTCTCCATAGTGAATTATGTATCTGTTAGCCCAAAGATTTCTATGAAAACTTTATTGATTTTGATGATAACAAAGTAAATTTTATTGAAGAGAAATACAATTAATATTATTTGCTATTGATTTGAATAATATTTATTTTGTAGGACTTGATTGAGTTACACAAGGAAAGACTCTACATCAAAACTCCTATCTCTAATAGTCAAGATTGAAATTAGAAGGAAGAAGATTAAGGACAAATTTTCTCCTAATTTGTGATTGGCTATGAGGACTTCTATGGAAAGCAAATATTAATCAAGGAGGACAATTGAATGCTACTTGGAGCTTTATATTATTTCGGCAAATTGAAGGCTTGATTGTAGTTGATGTTGCTCAAGATGGAAGATGCAAACGTTTGGAAAAGAAAAGGATTGGAGTTCAATATTCTAACGGCTAGTGGAGCTTCCACATGTCTGAAGTCTTATTCTCCAAGAATAAATACAGTAGAAGAATGAAGACAATAAAAGAGATCTCCGGAGAAATAATTCAGTGAGCTTTTCAATTGCAAATCTCTATCAAACTCTATGCTTACATCTTGAATATCTAGACTAGCTTGAGTGTTGTTTCTTGAACCTTGTTGTAAAAGGGATTGTACACCCTTATTCATACTCTTGTGAGAGTTAATCTTTTTGTGAGTGATTTTGGAGAGAAAATCACTTGAGAGTTAGGTGTTACTAGCACCGGAGTCAAAACTAGTTGGGTTAGGTGTGACTACCACCGGAGTCAAAATTAGTCAGAGTGATTGGGGATAGATTGCTCGTTGTAAAGGTTGTCTAGCACCCGCGAAGCTAGAAGGATTGTAACTATTGGAGATAGTGTAGCAAATCCTGAGTTGGACACTTGGGGAGTGGATTAGGCCGTGAAGTTGCGGACCGAACCACTATAAATCCTTGCGTTCGATTCTCTCTTCCCTACTCTCTTTACTTTCAGTTTTGCATATCTATATCGCATGAGTAAATTGATATATTATTGAATAATGAGTTGTGTGGTAGAATATCTTGAATAATTAGTCAATTAGTTTTTTAAATTCCACGTTATATTTGAGATACCCAAGTCACCCCCTTCTTGGGTTGCTATTTGGACCAACAGTATCGACGGAGATCGATGTCTAGAAGATCCAGTAATCCTTTCTAGTTTTGTTCTCCACTGAGAAGCTCCCAATTTTCGGCTATGTTGGTATCGCCCATATTCGTGTTCTTTTTTCTCTGAGTTCTTTTAACTTGATGGCTTCGTTGGTTACTTGATACACATATTTATACGGCCTGAATATGTTTAGTTCTTTTTTGAGCTAGCTAGAATTTGTGAGAGCAAGTTATCCATGTTGAATTTCCACGTATGGAATTCATGTTTTGTGGCTGAATGATTGAAGCTAGGCCTCTAGTGTTGACTAGGGGATGCAAAAGATTGAGATGTATCTCGTACGATTGGCTCCTGTTGGTTCAGGATGATAAACGTTCATGCAGTGCGATAGGAGCTTTTGATCTGCCTATTTATGGCCTGCATTTGTATGGTTTTAAGTAGGACTAGCAATTAATGTAGAAATTAGAGAGTGTGAGTGTGTAGTTGGTTGAGAGGGAACTCTCTTCTAAAGTTTGTCTTCATATAAAAATATTGCTCTGATTTTTCCATGTATGTACCCGATTTTGAAAAATTACATAAAATTCTGTATTTATGTGTGTTTGGCGTTTTTTGGTTTTGATCCTTGGGGCACAACAATCCATGCTTGAACAATAACTAAATAAATTAAGAGAACAATAATACACACACACACATACACACAAATCTTCTTTTAAGGGCGCATTTACGTATTACGGTAAGGACGTCCCTTTCCCAATCAATTTGCGATGATCCGAGTCGCTCAATGTGTTCAGAATGTGATTTTAAGAGTACTTACAAGAAATTAGCAAAAAAAAAGACCGAAAATGGCTTGATCCGAGAAGTTTTTGTTTGTATTTTATCGAACGGTTCAAATAAAAATTGCTCGGATGAAGCCCTTTCCGGTTTTTTTTTTTTTCTAATTTCTCACGAGTAATCTTAAAATCATGTTCTGAACACATTGAGCGGCTCGGATCATCAAAATTTGGTCGGGAAGGGGAGAAAAGGAGACGTCCGCATTTTAATATGCTAAGGGCGCCCTTATTAATTAGAAGCTTACTGTGTGTATGTATGTGTGTGTGTGTATATATATATATATACGGGGGCGGTTCCGCGGACAATCAATTAAATACCTAAAAAAACACATCAAATCTCAATCACATAGTTTCCGATCAAATTTGGACCACCTCATTTTAATAAAATGCGGACCTTCCTTTTCCGATCGAATTTCGATAATCCGAGCCGCTCAATATATTCAGAACGTGATTTTAAGGGTACCCGAGAGGAATCAGCAAAAAAAAAAAGACCGGAAATGGCTTCATCCGAGCAGTTTTTGTTTGTTTTTTATCGAACGATTCAAATAAAAACTGCCCAAATCAAGCCATTCCCGGTCTTATTTTTTTTCGATTTCCCTAGGTTACCATTAAAATCACATTCTGAACATATTGAGCGGTTCGGATCATCGAAATCCGATCGAAAAAGGTGAGAAATGGGGAGGTCCGCATATAAGGTCCTCATTTTAAGGTCCTTACCTGAAGATTTCTCTCTCTCTCTCTCTCTCTCTCTCTCTCTCTCTCTCTCTCTCTCTCTCTCTCTCTCTCTCTCTCTCTCTCTCTCTCTCTCTCTCTCTCTCTCTCTCTCTCTCTCTCTTTATATATATATATATATCAGTCAGGTTCCGGTGAGGGATCCCTTATTTTTTTTAAATGCGGGACTTTCCTTCCCGATTGAATTTCGATGATCCGAGCCGCTCAAAGTGATCAGAACGTGATTTTAAGGGTCCCCACGAGAAATCAGCAAAAAAAATGACCGGGAAGGGCTTCATCCGAGCAGTTTTCATTGAACGGTTCAAAAAAAACTGCTCGGATGAAGCCCTTTCCGGTCATTTTTTTTGCTGATTTCTCGCGGAGACCCTTAAAATCACGTTCTGCACACATTGAACGGTTCGGATTTTCAAAATTTGATCGGGAAATGAAAGTCCCGCATTTTAAAAAAGTGAGGGATCCCTCACTTGATAATTTGTGATATATATATATATATTTAAATATCTAAAAAAACACCCCAAATCTCAATCTCATAGTTTTCGATCAAATTTTTATGATCTGAACCGTTAAATGTGTGCAGAATGTGATTTTAAGGGTGTCCGCGAGAAATTAGCAAAAAATATGACCGGAGAGTGCTTGTTTTGAGCAATTTTTAATTGAACTGTTCATCAAATCTAAGATAAAAACTGCTCAGATCAAGCCCTTCCCGATTTATTTTTTTTACTGATTTCACGCAAGTACCCTTAAAATCACGTTCTGATCACGTTAAGCGGCTCGAATTATTAAAATTTGATTGAAAACTATGAGGTATTTTTTTAAGTGTCTAATTAGTTGTCTTCGAAACCGCCCCAATATACATGTATATGCATTGTACGTGACACCATAAAATTAGCCTCACTAGAGATGGACGATGGGAATCATTAGTATGAATGTATGACATGATCGTGTACTCAGCTAAAATGATCATATTCAATGGACATATTCGTCCATCAAAATGTTTAGGACTACCGCACAGGGTGTGGCACAGTTTCGCCCTCACGAATTCAGAAAATATACATATCGATATCTGTTGGAGTTGTTTTCTCTTTCTTAACCCTTCGCTCTTGATTTTTTACAGGGCCCCGCCCATAATAATTATTTTCTATATTTTTGTGAGGTCCGGAATGGGCCCTAAACGACGTGCGGTGGTCCTAGCACAGTTGTCCTTCCATTCAAAACCGCCCATGCTTCTTGAAATCACAATTATAAACACGTGATCTCAAGTCGTAGGTGTATCGAACAACAATGATTTTGCTTCGGCAACTCATGTGTGCATCTCGGTATAGTTTGTTCTCCGCACTTTTCACGCCATTGGAACTCGTATTGACGATAGCTTACGTATTGGTATGATTAAAATTTCAATAATGTTACATATGCAACTTTTTACCACAGCCAGGCCAGCCACAACTGCTGCCTGATTGGCACACTTAAAAAAAAGTTAGACATTATATTTTTCTTATTCCTGACTCAGCCGCGATTGCAGAAGTACTCAATCCCCAACATCTCTATCCGAGCACCATTTCAAGTAGGGATGGCAATGGGGAGGGTCGGGGGTGGATACCACTATCCCCGTCCCCGATTTCCAAACTCAAATCCCTCTCCATCCCCGTCCCAATTCACACCGGAGATTTATTTTTACCCTCCATCCCCGCCCCAAACGGGGAACGGGGATCCCCATGGGGAATCGGGGATCCAAAGATCTCAAAACTTTTTTAAAAAAATGTCACTTGCCATAAAATATCAACCAAGAAACTAAATTAAAAAAAAAAACAAAAAAAACAATCTACGCTGCCATTACAAACCAAATGCCAAGGAAAATAGCTAGCCACAGTTGCTGCCATAGTGCCATTACAAACCAAATCAAAAATGAAAATAGTCACATCTGTTGCCGTAGTGTCATTATAAACCAAATTTAAATTAAAACAGTCACATAGTTGCTACCATAGTGCATTACAAACCAAATTGAAATAAAAACAGTTTCAAACAAACAAGATGAGTAGGCTAGTGGAGTTGGGGATTGGAAACGTAAGTCTCTAGAGTGGCGACTGGGAAATGGAAAAACCCTAACTTATCTATATATATAGTAGGCTAGTGGGGCTGGGGCGGAGATCAGGAACCTTAAGTCCCTAACTTGTGTGTGTGTGTGCGCGCGCGCGCGTGTGTGTATATATATATAATTATGTATTATATATAGTAGGCTAGTGGGGCGGGGATCGGGACGGGGATCGGGCGGGTATTACCTCATATCCACCCCCTACCCGTTCCCCACTTTTTTTAAAAAATTATTCCCATACCCTACCCGATCTCCAAATAATCCCCGAATCCCCTACCCATTTGGGGCAGGGAATGGGGTGGGTTGGGTCGGGGCGGCCGGAATTGCCATCCCTAATTTCAAGGACAGTCTCTGTGTTTACTCACTCACGGCCAGGACAGTCTCTCGTTTTGGGGTCTCAAAATTCTTGGATACGATTTTTAATAAATTTTACTTATATATTTTTTTCACTCATTACTCTAAAAAACCTTCATCAAAACCTAAATCGAACAGGGCCTCAGTATTTTTTTCTTTCGCCAATGTTTACTCACTCACAGTCCCTTGCCGGAAGAATAGCTGATGAGCAAACAATATTGTATATTATTGTGTTTAATATATCTCATTTTCTATATAATTATGTTTATTGTTGAATATTTTAGATGATATGGTGTGTAAGGTATGTTTATCTTGATTTCAGGTAATTTAAGATAAAATGTTGTTGTTGACATCTAATTTGACCCACCGACGCAAGCGCGCAAAAATGATGCCAATATTGTCACCATGAAGTCCAAATAAAAATAAGACTTTTGACAGGATTCGGAGCCCAATCGAACACAAAACGGAGCACTGCAGAGCAGAGTCAGTAGAGATAATCTGAAGGAAGGAACGAAAATTATACTAATGAACATGCATTGAATTTGCTGTAGATTAATAATGCAATTGTCGGCATGCTAAAGTCCATGGGATAGTGACATTGAGATAATGACACTAGCAAAATTATTCAACGTGGTTGCCTATTAGCAGTCACATAGCACTGTATCATTTTTTCAGCCCACTTCCAATCACTGTGGGAGCACAGTAATTACACATGGGTCACACAGCCTTTCAAATCAGCAAGATGGAATTCAACCCCGGCCCACGTGTTGGCTCCCAGAACATCCGATCGTACTTCGGCATTGATCTAAACCGTTGATCCATTTCTCAAAGTCTCATGTGTGTGCGACACTGGATCATTATGCTTCAACTCTCAGTCGATTCACCCTCTTAGCTTTGTATATGTATGGGTAGCAGCCAAAAGGAAAAAGTTAGAGACAGGCTGGGTAGCAGCCAAAAGAAATCAGTAGTTGAGAGCAAAATTCCAAAAGCGAAAATATACGTAGATAATCAGTAGGAGTCTTCTATTTCTCTCTCTTCTCTCAGGTCAAAAAATGCGAGAGTCTTCTCACTCTAGCATACCTTTTTCTTTGTCAGAACTTCTCTTTTTTCCTTAGTTTTCTCAGTACTCTTTGGAAGCATTTAGGGCCTAACCCTTGTAAGTACTATTGTAATATCTGTTGCCTGGAATAAGATTGTAGTTTTATAATTTTCCTTTCGATTTCTTTCCAAGTTGTTAGACTGTTTAGTTGTTAGTTTAAATTCTTAAAAAGTAAGGATTGAGGTTTGGTTGTGTGTATTCGCAAACTACTCGGCTGTTTCTCACACTAAACTAAAATCTAAGATTAATATTAGTGCGAATCCCTTAAAGGTTGAGAACAGAACGCCATTGGCTTACCTCTGTTGTAAACATCTTTCTGACACGCACTAGTATCGATCTTTCATATTCATGTAAATAATAAATAATTACGTTTTTAGTAGTTTTTAACCTTTCCTTGGCAAGTCCTTTGTCAATGGAGGGATAGTCGTTATAGGCTCGGCCCTGGGGCGAATACCATCCTATGGCCTAAGTAATTCGATAATTCTTACCATTGAAATCAATTGTATGTGAATGGGGGGTTGAATTTCTCCTTAAATCGATTCGAAATTCAAAAGTGTTAAGCCTTTCCTTATGCGTCGACAGTCAATTCTGGCACGCATAATACTGGGTCGCTGTCCTTTTGAGGATCATTTAAATACTTGCAACCATAATTTTAGTTTAATCTAGAATTCATCAAAACAATCACCAAAAGTCAAGTGTTGGCTACCTACAACTACAAACCACCGCTTAGACCGATTAAGCATTTCACTCCGATAAACCGCTCCATGTGGATCGATCTCGGTCTTACCGAGTTATTCTGCAACAGACTTGAGAGCCCTACGCTTCGGGCTAGACACCCAGGAATACTATCTTTGGTTGCAAGCAATAGCCTTTACGGCTCTCACTCAATCTCTATTTCCCTGGCTCTCTTCTTTTTGTTTCTCTAGAGGTTTTATTTTATTTTATTTTATCCCCTAAACTATATACATTTTGACTATTTTGTTCCTAAACTATAAAAACCACATATTTCTTCAACTTTCTGATTGCAACTCATTTGGTCCGATCGTTAACAACAACCTAATTTGGACAAAAAATTGGGACTTATTTACCTTTTTGGTCTCCAAAGTATTAGCGAATTACCAATTTGTTCTCCAATCTAAACACTTGTCTAATTTAGTCCTTAACATTTAAAATGTGAGTCAAAATGCCCCCCATCCCTAATGCCGTTTATTTGTTTCCATCAAACGGGTAGCATTCTTTGTATTTTACCATCCAGCGCGTGTTTATTTCAAAATTTTAAAGTATTGAACATAATTTTTTGCTTTTTTGATTTTTTAATTTCCTCGAAACGAACCAATAATCCATTAAAAATAACACAAAATGAAGACATTTAGGAAACATCCAACTTTGCTTCAAAATTTAGCCTGAATTCTGAAACAAAGTTGGATGTTTCGTAAACGCTCTAACCGATAATGGATTGAGTTTATATTTTTAAGGAACCTTAAGCAAAGTACTTTCAACAAAATGAACGGTTCCGATCATCTTTGGGAGACTCAAAACAGGTACAAAACTGCGTTGTACACATTGTCCATACCCTTAGCAGCTGTACGCGCGCATAGCAGCTCTCATCACATTAACAGGTGGTATGATATCAAACTTAGGAATTGGGGGATGGTGATGTGCACTGGTGTGTGCTGTACCGTGTTGCGCACCTCCGAGTCATTAGATCATGCATTCGACTGCTCGGATCTCATCTCAACAATGAACGACTCTCGAGCATTAGTTGTCGAGATGAAATCCAAGCCTTCGGATGCACGATCTAACGGTTCAGAGGTACGAGCACGGTGCTGTACAGTAAGCAACCCAAACTTAGACCGTCCATTTCCAACGAGGTGCTTACATCCAAAATTGAACCAAACATGCCGTCCTTTGCTCCTAATTAGAGTAATTGGACAAAAATTTTATCCATGTCTTTTACATTGATCATCTAAACATCCATGTTTACAAAATGACTTTATAAAAGTTTTACTAATCATACAGTAGGTCTCACTTTACGGGATGCTGTCAAGCAGAGGTGGTTGGTGGCGAAGCCGAGCAATCAATCCGTCGTTTATTTTGGCTGTCGAAGGCTCGGATTTTAATTCGAGTAACGGACGGTTCAGATTTTTATGTGCCCGGATTAGATCCGAGCCGTCCATACCGAAATGAACAGTCAAATTGACCGTTCGGCACCACTGCCACATACACCCCGCTTGACAGCGTCTCCCAATCATCCCATAAAAATTGGATAATTGATCAAAACATGAGAGGATACGGATTCTCATTCCCACGTTTTTCGATTATTAACTGCCTTCCACATTGGTATTCAACAAGTATGCTACACACATCACAATTTCGACAAGGTTATAACAATGTATTAATTAAGATACAGCTAATTAACTTGTTAATTGAACTTATAAAACTTTAAAAAAAACAAGAACAAGTTTCTTGAACTTATTTATAACAATTATTAACACATAAAACCTGAAGGCGACTTCTTCTTGGTGTACCTAACCGTCTCCAAGAAGGCTTATTAACACATAAAACAAGTTTCTTCAACTTATTTATAATAATTAGTGCATCTAATTATTTAGGAAATTCAAACCATAATAATGTTTAGAAATCATCGTCGTCTTCCTCGCGATCCTTCAACTCCCAAGACCCATCTGCATCTTGAACCATTCCCTTGTTCTGCACTTGCCACCATGATACGGGTATGCCATATTCGTCTTTCAAACCATCCAACGACTTGTTAACAAGGGCGTAAGAGCGATCAACTTCCAAGTGAAATCCTCCTTCCGAGCCTTGTGTTCCCGCAACTCCATGCAAATACGCCTCCAAATTATGCAGAGTTGGACTCCCTCTAACCCAGTGACTTTTCAAGTACTCGGATTTCGTCGTGTCAATTTTCAATTGTTCGCCTACTTCAGCGTAATCAAACAAAGGAGGTAAAGTAAGAGGTAAATCTGGAACCATATCCCTGTCATTGCGAATGCGTAGGATTCGGAGATGATTGAGTCCAACGAACACCTTTTTGAAGCCAGAATCTCCAACCCTAGGGCTTGCTAACACGAAGGCTGTTACTGGAATGGCCTTGTTTGGTTGACCTTGATATATGTTCAGTCCATTGGCAACTATGTCAACTGCGTTTAGGGTTGCGATCGCTGCTCCCAAGCTGTGGCCAACAACGGTTATGCTGATGACTTCGTCCTTGTATTCTTCCACGAGCCTTTTGATCTCAGCGTTAACCTAGAAGGACAATATTCCCATTTTTAATCATGACGGAACTTTTGTTTCGAAATTTTATTCTTGAAGTGGAAAATGGTATTGAAATATATATATCAATTTCCTTAGGGGAGTGATTTTGGCACTTTCCAAATTGATAAGTACTTTCAAAGGAGAGTGCCAAAATTAATATCCCTTGGGGATGTGGCTATAATCAAAGGTGCCTCAAGTGCGTAGCCACATTGGTACCCAATCTATTTATGCAAATTTCACTTATTCACTAAAGAATTATTTGATAGATCACGCTCCTCCTTCTCTCTACTTTCTCTCTCTAAAAACCAAACCCACAGATTTCAGATCTGGGGAGGGGGGCCGCCGCCCCCTCCACCCTCCTCTCCCTTTCCCCTCCTCCAATCTCTCTCAACCCTCCGGTGTATCTACTCTCTCCGGTCTAGTACGGTGAGTGTTGGTGTGTTTCAGGCAACAAAGCTTCGGATGATTGGACCTCCGGTCGGTGTTTTGTGGGCTTGACTTGACCGAACCCTGCCTTGTCTTCTCAAATCCGACAATAAGTGGCTGGCGGCGAGGTAATAATGGTGTGATGGAGTTAGGATTTTTTTTTCTTCTTGTTTTTTCTGTTTTTACCGGTTTTTCTGGGTTTCCCGCCTGGTCTCCCCAGTTCGGAGTAGGTACCAGTTTGATTTTTTAGATCCGGTGTGGAAGGGATGGTGGGGAAATAATCCGGCGCCTATTGAGCATTGTCCGACGATGGTGGGTTGATTATGGTCTTCTTGCTTTGGTGCCTATTTTCGGGGTTAAGATTGGTTTGATGAAAAAGGGATTCCCTGTTTTCTTGCTTATTCAGTGATTAGGTTCCGTTCCCATAGGTGTTTAATCTCTATTTCGGTGAACAGCTCTATTGGTCGAACTTTGTGTATCGTCTCTGCTTTGCAGTATGTGCTTATTTCTCAGTAGTAGAGTTTAGGTTCCTACCTGATGTTCATATTTAGCTTGTATCTCTGTATTTTTGGTGGATTCCTATATTTGCCCGATGGGCACTTTGTAATGAAATGAAGTTGATTGGCTTATAATAAATAAAAAAAAAAAAAAACTAAAGAATTAAGATAGTACTTCTTAATAGTAAAAAATTATTACTAAATCAATTAATATAACCACTCTCTTATTTGCCTTAAAAGAAGCCTTAATTAACCATCATTGAATGGTGAACTTGGATTATAAGAGTTTAAAAGATGGCACGATTATCGAAAAAGATCAAAAAATTTGGGACAAATGAAATATATTATATTACCTGGTCTCTGGCGCTGGATTTATCATTGAATGGTGAACTTGGATTATCAGTAGTGTAGATGGAGTAAAACCCCGCATGCACCTTTGGATCATGCTTCTGATTTACGATTATGTTCGAAGCCGGAACCAAAGTACATGCTGAGTCATCTAGCCATTCCAAGGCCTCTATTGTCCCTCTCCAAGCAACCAAAATATCTCTCCTCCCCAGAGCCACCTTCCCCTCATCCGTGGCCACCGCTACGTACCCCATCCAATTGGTCTCCTTGAACCATGCAATGGGAACAGGGATTAATGAGGATGTCGCGTAGAGATATTTGGTCACGCGGTACTTGAATGGATTGCCTTGCTCTAAAAACACCTTAGCAAAGAGATCCTTCTTTGCGTACCGGCAACTTCCTGCATTCTTCGACACCTTTTCAGAGTTGAAGGCGTCGCCGGTTGCTTGTGTTGCGGAAACTAAGGACCAAACCAGAACACAAACACACACACAAACACAGAGACAAAGATTTACGTGGTTCCCCAAAATCGGGTACATCCACGGGGGGCAGCCGGATTATATTTAGGAGGAGGAGGATTACAAATCACTCTAACTCACACTCACTCACAGACTGATACAAATGCATACATATGCAGCTCTCAAACTCTCACTGATTTTCCCACACCAAATACAAGTGCAGAAGGCTCAATTTATAGGCAAAGAATAGAGCCCTGTTCAACAGCCATGCTTATGGCATTAATTTCAAACCATGCGTGAGATCTTCTGCAAATGTGCAGATCTTTCCATTGTCAAGAAAGACTGCTAGTCTTTGACAAACAAGAATGGGCAGATCTTTCCATTGTCAAGAAAGACTGCTAGTCTTTGACAAATGAGAATGAAGCCAAATCTCAACAATCTCCACCTTGGCGACAATTCTCCAAAGGTCCGATGCTGCCCCCAATGCGCCCTTAGGCGCTCTGAACCGGAGAGATGTTGATCAAGTCCAAACAATGATTGAACTTGATCCCAGTAACAACCTTCGTCAACATATCAGCTGGGTTGTCTGCAGTGGCAATCTTCTCAAGCAATATGTCCCCTTCTTCTAGAATTTCCCGAACAAAGTGAAAACGGACATCTATATGCTTTGTCCTGGTATGGTGCACCTGATTCTTTGCCAAATGAATGGCACTCTGACTATCGCAATAGACATTGATGTGCTCCTGTTTGGCACCCAAATCACCAATCAAACCCTGCAACCAGATGGCTTCTTTTATGGCCTCAGTCACAGCCATATATTCAGCCTCCGTAGTAGATAGTGCAACCGTGGACTGTAAAGTCGAATGCCAACTAACTGGTCCTCCTGCCATAGTGAAAACATAACCAGTAATTGACCGCCTCTTATCCAGATCACCAGCGTAATCTGAATCTACATAACCAACTGCAAGCTGATCACCAAATTTCTGATCTCTCCCAAATTTTAGGCCAACATTAACTGTGCCCTGAATGTATCTAAGAATCCATTTCACAGCCTGCCAGTGACCCTTTCCTGGATCATGCATATATCTGCTAACCATACTGACAGCGTGTGAAATATCGGGTCTGGTACATACCATTGCATACATCAAGGATCCCACAGCGTTGGCATACAGAACTTGGGCCATCTGTTTTCGTTCCGCATCAGTACGAGGTGACATCGAAGCGCTGAGCTTAAAGTGCGGGGCTAATGGTGTACTCACGGGTTTAGCTTTGCCATCTATGCCAAACCGTTGAAGTACAGTCTTCAGATACTGAGTCTGCGATAAGCAAACTGTGCCCTGCTTCCTGTTGCGCTGAATCTCCATCCCAATGACCTTCTTTGCTTCTCCAAGGTCTTTCATTTCGAATTCTGAACTCAGTTGTGCCTTCAACCGAGAAATCTCCACCTTGCTCTTAGATGCAATTAGCATATCATCAACATATAAGAGCAAATAGATAAAGGAACCATCCCGAAGTTTACGAAAGTAAACACAATGGTCAAAACTGCTGCGAGTATACCTCTGCGTAGCCATAAACTGATCAAATCTCTTGTACCATTGTCGTGGCGACTGCTTTAGGCCATATAGTGACTTGCGAAGACGGCAAGCCCAATTTTCCTTTCCGGAGACCTTGAAACCATCTGGTTGTGACATATAGATCTCTTCGTCCAAGTCGCCGTGCAAAAATGCAGTCTTAACATCGAGTTGCTGTAACTCGAGGTCGTACTGCGCAACCAAAGATAATAGAATGCGGATCGATGCATGCTTCACCACCGGAGAGAAGACCTCATTGTAGTCAATCCCTTCGCGCTGAGCATAACCCTTTGCCACCAATCTGGCCTTATGTCTAACACCACCCTTGACCGAACTGTCCTCTTTGTTGGCGTAGACCCATTTGCATCCTATTGCTTTATTCCCTTTGGGAAGTGGTACCAGCTCCCAAGTCTTATTCTTGTGAAGAGAACTCATCTCCTCATTCATAGCCTGCTTCCATTGAGAACTGTCAGAACCTGAAACGGCCTCCCTATACGTATTCGGAACACCTGTGATAACCGGAAGGGCGTATGCAACCATACCATCATATCGGGCAGGTTTTCGAATCTCCCTCCTCGGACGGCTAGTAGCAATAGACTGTGTTGGCGCTATAGCCTCGGGAACTGAAACATCATCAGACTCAGAACTTGAATTTGAAACATCACTGTGGTGCTCCTGTGGTGGCGAAATGGTAGGAACTTGAACTACAGGAACCTCTAGCTCCACCTGCTCTGACTGCTCCACCTGATCTGAACACCCTGGAATGGTGTTAACCTTTCGAGAGTTGGTTTGAAGCATGGCCGACTCATCGAAAGTAACATCTCGGCTGGTAATAATCTTCTTAGACTCCGGGCACCAGAGTCTATAGGCCTTTACACCTGGAGTAAAGCCAACAAATATAGCCTTCCTAGCTCGAGGATCCAGCTTAGATTCTGTGACATGAAAATAAGCAGGACAACCAAATACATGCAGCCGATCGTAATCAATCGAAGATTGACCAAAATATACCTCCATGGGAGTCCGTCCGCCAAGTGCCTCTGACGGTAGCCTGTTGATCAACTGACAGGCATAGGCGACTGCCTCTCCCCAAAATACTTTGCTCAAACCGGCGTTGGACAACATACACCGCACCTTAGTCACCAAAGTACGGTTCATCCTCTCTGCAACTCCATTTTGCTGTGGAGTCTTCGCTGCGGTGAAATGTCGGACTATCCCCTCCTCCTGACAGATTTTGAGAAAGGGATCTGAAGTATACTCACCACCGTTGTCTGACCGAAGTACCTTGATTTTTCTGCCAGTCTGAGTCTCCACCCTCTGCTTCCAACGGAGGAAAGTGTCAAGGACCTCATCCTTGCGTTGCATGGGATAAACCCATACTCTCCGTGAAAAATCATCAATAAACGTGACAAACCACCGTTTGCCACCAAAAGTTGCTGTCGTTGTGGGCCCCCAAACATCTGAATGAACATAATCCAGAATACCCTTCGTACAATGAACTGCGGTGCCAAATTTGACCCTGGTCTGTTTGCCCAGAACACAGTGCTCACAGAATCCAAACTTCCCTGTCTTGGCCCCCTTAAGGAGACCTTTCTTCATCAATCCTTGTAAAGCTTTCTCTCCGGCATGACCTAGGCGCATGTGCCAGAGTCGGGAAATGTCATCTGTAGCATCATCTGAGCTGCTGCTGGAGATGGCTACTCCTCCTGTAACTGTGCGCCCGTCGAGGAAGTATAAATTTCCTCTCCGAGTGCCTTTCAGGACCACTAATGCACCATGGGTTACTTTCAGAGCTCCACCTTCTAAAGTAATCTTGTAACCTTTTGCATCCAAGGTTCCAAGAGAAATCAAATTTTTCTTCAAATCCGGGACATACCGGACATCTGTCAAAAGCTTGGTTGTACCGTTGCGCAACTTGAGTCGGATTGTACCTATCCCCTGAGTTTTGCAGGCATTGTCGTTGCCCATCAAAACTACGCCACCGTCAATCTCTTGAAAGTTTGAGAACCAGTCCCGATGGGGACACATATGGTAGGTACATCCCGAGTCCAGAATCCATTCATCTGAATTTGTGTCTGATGAAACAATCAAGGCTGATGCCAAGTCGTCAACCTCTCCTCTTGCAACATTTGCTCGTTGTTGTTGTTGTTCCTTGATTTTGGGGCAATCCTTCTTCCAGTGCCCCATTTCATGACAGTAAGCACACTCATCCTTTGCAATCTGCTTCCTATCACCGGATTTCTGATTCCTTTCAGCTGATTTGCCTTTTGACCTGGACCTGGACTGTCTCCTCCCGGACTGTCTATTCCTCGATTCAGTCCTTCCCCTTACTGATAGTGCTGATGAAGAGGGATCCCGATGAACTTGTTGATCCTTCTTCCGTACCTCGTTGTTAATCAAAGTAGAGCAAACGTCATTAAAACGAATTTCATCTTTTCCATACAGTAAGGTAGTAACCAAGTGGTCATATGTATCAGGCAAAGAATTTATCAACAAAAGTGCCTTATCCTCATCGTCAATTTTAACATCAAGGTTTTGCAAATCGGCCAAAATTTTATTGAAACTATTTAGATGTTCGTTCATTGACGCACCTTGTTGATACTGAAAACGATACAGTCTCTTCTTCAGGTAGAGTCTGTTCTCTATGCTCTTCGTCATGTACTTGCTCTCTAATTTCTGCCACAACTCCTTGGCTGAATTGTCCCTCATGACGGAATACTTGATGTCTTTGGACAAACAAAGACGGATCGTGCCACAAGCTTGCCGATTAAGCTTGTCCCAATCGGAGGTGGACATATCCTCAGGACGATCCTCCAAAGTGAATTCCAAATCTTGTTGATTTAGAATATCCAAAACTTCGCATTGCCACATGCCGAAGTTAATTGTGCCATCGAACTTATCCACTTCGAATTTGGCATTCGAAACCGAGCTCCTCCTCATGTAGGAACTGACCGAGGGCTCGTCTGAAGTCTTCTTATCTGATGATTTGTCCATAGGTGTTGAAGAAACAACACTAGGGCTCTCCTCGTCGATGCTGGACATCCAACGAAGTCAAAAGCGAGAGTTTTACCGCTGAAAATACTCCCAACAGATTTTTCGGAACGGAATCTCGAAAAACGGGGCACGGGGTTGGATCTGGAACGTCGAGATAGTCAAAATCGACTACTCACGGGCGAAAAACGGAGTCCGGACGGCTCCGAAAACACAGAAAACAAATTTTAGGAAAATTCTGCTGACTGGATGATTGACTGGACCACTTTTGCTGAGGTGTCGAACACGTGGCACCCACCTGGCGCTGACGTGGAATGACACGCGGACTGCTGACGTGGTTGATGACTCAGCACATATGGGTCCCGTTTGGTGACGTGGCAGATGACGTGTCTGATGACTGGGCAGGTGATGTGGCGGATGACAGCGCCATGTGGTACTGATGGAGCGATGACATGTTGCTGACTGGATGATGACATCTTGCTGATGTCATCGTCTTCAACCTGCAGTTGCGCGTGGAAACGTATCACAAGCGCGTCAGATTCATTTTCTGATTTGACTGCTTAAGCGCAACTTTGACCGGGAAGGTGTGGTTCACCCCGACGTCGGATGAAGGCTTATTATACCTTCCCGAAATCGTCTCGACGAGACGAACAAGATGGACAGATTAGATCGTATTTTCGAGCTGTTTCGAAAAAACGCAGATTCGAACAGAGGCAAAAACAGAATGTTGCTTTGTGTTTTGGCTTCCCAAGCTCTGATACCAATTGTTGCGGAAACTAAGGACCAAACCAGAACACAAACACACACACAAACACAGAGACAAAGATTTACGTGGTTCCCCAAAATCGGGTACATCCACGGGGGGCAGCCGGATTATATTTAGGAGGAGGAGGATTACAAATCACTCTAACTCACACTCACTCACAGACTGATACAAATGCATACATATGCAGCTCTCAAACTCTCACTGATTTTCCCACACCAAATACAAGTGCAGAAGGCTCAATTTATAGGCAAAGAATAGAGCCCTGTTCAACAGCCATGCTTATGGCATTAATTTCAAACCATGCGTGAGATCTTCTGCAAATGTGCAGATCTTTCCATTGTCAAGAAAGACTGCTAGTCTTTGACAAACAAGAATGGGCAGATCTTTCCATTGTCAAGAAAGACTGCTAGTCTTTGACAAATGAGAATGAAGCCAAATCTCAACAGCTTGAACCCTTTCTCCATAATGAATTATGTATCGACGGAGATTGATGTCTAGAGGATCCAGTAAATCTTTCCAGTTTTGATCTCCACTGAGATCCGGCCAATTGTCGGCTATGTTGGTGTCACCCATATTCGTGATCTTTTTTCTATGAGTTCTTTTAACTTGATGGCTTCGTTGGTTACTTGATACACATATTTATACCTGAATATGTTTAGTTCTTTTTTGAGGTAGCTAGCTAG
The DNA here is from genome assembly GCF_030253575.1 of Rhododendron vialii. NCBI lineage: Eukaryota > Viridiplantae > Streptophyta > Magnoliopsida > Ericales > Ericaceae > Rhododendron > Rhododendron vialii. Next base: position 27,174,290 of record NC_080569.1, on the reverse strand, counting down.
AATTTGAGAGAGCAAGTTATCCATGTTGAATTTCGGGCACATATGGAATTCCTGTTTTGTGGCTGAATGATTGAACCCTACAGTAGTGTTGTTGACTAGGGGATGCAAAAGATTGATCGAGATGTATCTCCAACTCCAACGATTGGCTCCAGTTGGTTCAGGCTGATAAACGTGCCGGCCCTGCGGGGTAATAGTAGCCAAGTTAAGATAAACGTGCATGCAGGCTCCGTTCCAGAACGGAAAAAAAGTCTTTATTTTGTAAGAACAATTTCAAGCTAAAAAATTATAGGCTTATTGAAATCTAAAAATATGCAATATGGATTTTGTTTGAAAGATCTCATCGAGATCTTTTATACGATGCAAAAAAAATTAAAAAAATATTTTTCATTTACTTTATTTTTAAGTTTAAAAATGTGAAATAAGCTGTTTATTTTTTAAGAAGGTTTCTGGAACGGAGCCGCAGTGTGATAGGAGCTTTTGATCTGCCTATTTATGGCCCGCATTTTGTATTCTTCCACATTTGAACCACCGGCAGGGATGGAGCCAGGGAAGGACTAGTAGGGGTGGTCGCCCCTGCAAGAAGAAAAAGAAACACTACTATTATATGTAAAAAAAATTCCTATAAAAGTATATATGCTCGCCCCTGTGTAGAATTTTGTAAAAAAAATAATAATTGTAACCTTTGAACTACGAGAATACCAACATTAATTACTAAAGGCTAATGGCTAAAATATAACAAAAAATAAAACTATAGGGTTAATATTGTGAATATTCAAGTAATAAAGTTAGATAGGTTTATTGTTAACAGTTTTATTTCTTTTTCTCCTAAAATCTCAATGGCACACCAATTCCCCCCGGCACAAACATACCCAATTGTTAAGATTTCAAAAGGCAATTACGAGAAAATAGAGACAAATGAGAAGAAATTTTGGAAACCTTGAGTAATTTTAGTAAAATTTAAGTTGTAGGTATGTCTTTCCCCAATTGTTGTTCTAGACTTCTTCTAATTCTTTATTTTTTTAATAGAAAAATCAAGTAACATGAAAGTCTATGTACTAAATTCATCCAGTTGTGATAAATGAAAAAAAGAAGAAGATAAACAATAAAAAAAATAAGACACATACATCAAGATCGATCTCATTAGTTAAACCGGTTTATGTATTTATGTTATTTTAAGTTTTAAGTATTTACATGATTATGCATGTGTATTTATATTTTTTTCTCTCATGTACTGTCGCCCCTGCGTGATGAAATTCCTGGCTCCGTCCCCCCTGACCATAGAGATGTGGTTGGAGTGTTCACAACCATTATATGGTGTTTTTAACGGTCAAGATCTTTAAAAAAAAATTCCGGAGAAAAGTTGAACTCCAAAAAAGTTTTTAAAGTTCAAAGAATCCGCCTCCATTATAAACATGTGATATCAAGTTGTAGGTGTATCGAACAACAATGATTTTGCTTGGGAAACTCATGTGTGCGAGTCGGTAGTCCGTTCTCTGCACCTTTCGCACGGACTGGGGCTGCTGTCCCTTCAAGGCCTGGCCGAGGGAGTTCCGCTCTGGTCTTGGTTTGACGATCGGAAACGTTCACTTCGTAGAGCTCGTCGAGTTGAACAAGAATACAAAAAATCAAATTAATAAGATATCTTTAAGTGTCTGATCGGAACACATATAACTTGCCAATAATGGGCTCCAGTAGATTTGATCCAGTGTTTCGGATCCATTCTTTTCAAGACAAAAAAGTTTCGATCAAGTACTTAATGATATCCGATAGAGCTAATTTTTTGCATACTTGTTCAACTCGACGAGCTCTACGAAACGAACATTTCTGATCGTCGGATCAAGACTGGAGTGGAACCCCTCGGTCGGGACAACATGCTGCTGTGCCTTGAAGAGACAGCAACCCCCCGCACAAGTCGCTTTCGCACCGGTCAGCTTGTATCGACCGACCAGAGCTTACATATTGGTGTGATTAAAAATTCAATAATACTACACATATACTACCGAGTAACTTTTTATCACAATCAGCTACAGCTACTGACTGATCAGCACATCTAAAAAATGTTGCATTATTGTTTTTCTTACTCTTGACTCAGCCACGATTGCAAAAGCACTCAGACCACAACATCTCCATCTGAGCCCCATTTCAAGGACAGTCTCTGTGTTTACTCACTCAAGGCCAGGACAGTCTCTCAGTATTCTTTGAGAATTTATTTCTATACCTTTTTTTTTATTTTTTATAACCACATTTTTTTTTTTAAATTTTAGTGTTGAAAGTGTATATATATTTTTTTTGTTAAAAAACAAAAAGAGAGTATGAATACCAAAAAAAGAGAGTGTAGAAATCAATTCCATTTTTTTTTTCCCGTTCGCCAATGTTTATGCTCACTCACAGCCCCTCGCCGGAAGAATAGCCTTTTCAGCTCTCTCTCTATTTCTCCGGCTCTCTTATTTTTGTTACTCAACTTTCTACAGAGTTTTTATTTTTTCCCCTAAACTATCTATTAAAACCACATATTTCTTTCCTCAACTTCTTGATTGCAATCCATTTGGTCCGATCGTTAATGACATCCTAATTTGGACAACAAATTGGGACTTATTTACCTTTTTGGTCCATAAAGTATTAGCGAATTGCCAATTTATTCTCCAATCTAGACACTTGTCCAATTTAGTCCCTAACATTTAAAATGTGAGTCAAAATGGCCCCCGGCCCTAATGCCGTTTATTTGTTTCCATCAAAAGGAGAGCATTCTTTGTATTTCAAATTTTTTAAGTATAGAACATAAACTTTGCTTTTACTAATTTCGCGTCAAATTTTTGTAAACTATTCAAATCAATCATTCTTCTTGGCATATTGTTAGTATCATAAATTTTCACTTTCCCGATTACTGTCATTTGTAACGATCCGGATTTTTGACCTAATTTTTTTTAATACAAATTTATATTGTTAAATTTTTAATTTAATAATTAATTAGATTGAATAATTAAAATATATTATTACGTGTACAATTGATATTATTTGCGCTATTGTTTAAGATATATATTTAAACTTTAGATATACAGGAAATTAGGGATTCATATTCATTTCTTATCTTTCCTATCTAAATCCTAACTAGAACTCTATTCAAACTAACTCTCCACTTCTCTCTCATCCTATACATATATGCGTCCACATACATTCTCACCTTATACATAAACGCGTCCACATACATTCTTATATATATATATATATATATATATATATATATATATATATATATATATATACGTGTCTACATATATTAGATTAAAAAAAATTCCACCAAATATGACACTTGTCTTCTATCTCTCTTATCATTATCAGTATCTTTCTCATTCACTCTTCTTCTCCATTCTACCACTTCCACACTTATCTTCACATTCTCACTACCTTATTCTCTCCCATTATACATACCTACATAAATTCAAAAATTGAACACCAGTATATTATTTCACTCCCAATTCTACATAATATTCATCTGCTGCCGCCGCTGTCTTTTTTATTTTACCGAAATCGTTCGCAAACTAGTACCCGCTCTTTCGGCCGGATTTAAGGTAGAATAATTGCTTCCCTATTTTCTCCTAAGTATTAAATAATTTCTCTATGATGAATTTGAAAAGTTATAATGGGATTTATCATACCCGCGAATCAAACCAGAAGTACTCTGTTTCCTGAAAAATTGAAAATCGAAGGCTACTGTAGCATGCACGTTTTTCTTTTAAAGTGAGATATTATGAAATTGTAGTTTGCCCCCTGAATATACTTTAGTTCTCAATTTGAACCTAAACTATGTGGTTGATTTATTTTTAGTAGAATAAGCGAATGCTATAATTAATTAATTAATTTACTTGTTCAATGAATCTTAAGGGCATTGGTCCAATCATAAAATATTATGTGTTTACTTACTCGCACAATATTATTTGATATGTACTTTTTATCTCATTGAAATGTATTATGTTATGAATCGGGCTGTTATTGATTGTATCATGTTGTTTATGTTGGAATGGGTTTGGGTTCATGGTGGTTTCGAGTAGTGAACACGTAGACATGGTTAAGTAAAGGATAAAATGATAAAATTGATTGAGAATGTTGGGTGCCGGTAAAGAACCCTAGTACGGTAAAGTACTTTTAGTTGAGTTGGAGAACGGTAAAAGACCCCGAGTACGGTAAAGTACTCAGAGTGTGTGGAGGACGGTAAAGGACTCCGGGTACAGTATTTGGGATACAGTAAAGGATCCTAAATACGGTACAGTACCCAGTGTGTGTGTGGAGGACGGTAAATGACTCCGGGTACAGTATTTGGGATACGGTAAAGGATCCTAAATACGGTACAGTACCCAATGTGTGTGTGGAGGACAGTAAAGGACTCCGGATACAGTATTTTGGGAAACGGTAAAGGATCCTTGAATACGGTATAGTACCCAGTGTGTAGATTAGGGGTATGGTAAAGTACCTAGTGTATAGAGTTGGGAGACGGTAAAGGATCCTGACAATGAGATAGTGCGACCGCTAATGCTGAGTTGTTATGGTGAGCTGTTCCTTTATTATGGTTGTAAGCGAAAAGGACCTTGTGGAAAGGATCCTTAGATTTCATGTAAGATAATGGATAGTAAAGGAAAGGGCGATATGTTATTATTCTGTACCTCCTATGAATTGATATACTGTTGATCTGCTAAATGTAGAGTAAAGGATTGGTAGGATTGAGATTATTCTACTGGGTGAATTATCACTCACGGATACGTTTGTATCCTGGTAAATCGTTTGCTTCGGCGATTAATTTGCCAGAGGGTGCAGGGTTCAACGGTGGAGCTATTTGACACAGGAAGAATACCAAGAGCGGAGACCAAGTATGCTTGAGATCTGAATCAAGACTAGAGTTGCTCTGAAGATATTTAAATAAAATGTTGGATTCTTTTTGTTGTATTTTTTTTAATGTACATTTTGTTTAACGACAAATAAGGGCCTAGTAGTTTATAAAATTCAGTGTATTTTAGGTTAATGTTTTCGAAATTCCTTGAAAAATTGGAGCATTACATCATTAGACAAACAAATAATTCACAAAAATTTGATGTAAAACTAACAAATGTAAATAAAATAATAATAATAATAATAATTTTACAGAAGAAAACATATCTAACGATATCCGTTAAAGTTGATTTTTTACAATATCCATAAATAAATATTGTAGGGCCCGGAATAAATATTGTGGGGTCCACTCTGGGCCCCACACGATGTGCGGTGGTTCTGGACTTTCTGTTTACAAAATTAGCCGAGTGGCGGTAATTTAACTTTTAAATAAAATAAATTCATGTTTTTTCAAATAAAAACAAATCCGTCAAAAAGTTGATTTTTTTGACTTTATTAAAAAAATAGTTTGAATTACAATTTTTTATTTTTTCAATTTCTTTCGTCGTGACGAATTATTAATCTACAAAAATTTGACACCCCTGCGTCAAAATTTTGAATAAAGAGAAATTTGTACGGAGTACTTCATAATCCACAAAACACCCCTACGTCCCATGTTACGTCACTACTATTGCTTTTCTTTTTCACGAAAAATAAACACGAGCTCTGGGCTCCAGACGTTTATCGAATCCCCTCATAAAAACCTGCCACGTCAGTGATCCGCGGATGCCCGAACAGACCAGTAGGCAAACGACAACAGTAATCTCAGTTCTTCAGCAAACCAAAACCAAAAACAAAAGGAAAATGATAACAACAAAACTCCCACGTCAGCGATCCGTGTCTAAACCAATTCCCACCGTCGATTCCCGCTTAACTCAATCAACGGCATCGATTGCTTTCCCCATCCCGCCACAAATTTCAGAAACCCTATAAAATCGAACCCCTCCTCAAACAATCCCTCCAAAACGCACAACAAACCCTAGATTTCAAAAACAGAAAACAGAAAAGAAGAAGGTCCTTGTTCTGCAATGGCTCGCACAAAGCAAACTGCCCGCAAGTCCACCGGCGGCAAGGCCCCGCGCAAGCAGCTCGCTACCAAGGCGGCCAGGAAGTCGGCCCCGGCCACCGGCGGCGTGAAGAAGCCCCACCGTTTCAGGCCGGGGACGGTGGCGCTGAGGGAGATTAGGAAGTACCAGAAGAGCACGGAGCTTCTGATCAGGAAGCTCCCGTTCCAGAGGCTGGTGCGGGAGATCGCGCAGGACTTCAAGACCGACCTGCGGTTCCAGAGCTCGGCCGTGGCTGCGCTCCAGGAGGCCGCGGAGGCGTACCTGGTGGGGCTGTTTGAGGACACCAATCTGTGTGCCATTCACGCCAAGAGGGTGACTATTATGCCTAAGGACATTCAGCTCGCTCGCCGCATTAGGGGCGAGCGTGCTTAGGGGTTTGGTTTACTTGGCTCTGTATGGTTGTTTTAGGGTTTAGTTTCTCCTATGTATGTTTGGTTTTGAAGTTGGCTCTCATGTTCAGTTACTGTGAAAATGTCTATGGAATGAAAAGTGAAGTGTTTTGTTGTTGATTGGCCAGATTCGTTCTGTTTTCTTTGAATTGTTATGATATTTTTTGGAAATTATTTGGCCTCTGTTGCTTCTTGAACATAGCACCGCATTGGAATCAAAGCTGCCCAAACTCTGATTCCATCAAACATTGATCTGTTGTCATTTTGTACCTGTTCCTTATTGAACTCCCCAGAAGAAACAAAAACCACCGAACTTATAGTAAACAGGAACATAAGGTAATTAGGTTTATGCTAGTAAGGGAAGATAGTAATAAGGGATCTTTGAACTAGTGATAATAAAGGTAATTAGACTTTGGGTTTGGTTTGCTTGTGTGGTTGCTAGGGTTTATAGTTTGCTCATTTGTATGTTCTATTTTGAAGTTAGATCTTCTGTTCAATTTCTTGGGTTATATGTGGAAAGAAAAGTGAAGCGTTTTGTGGTGTATCTGCTAGACTTGTGATCTGTTCTTTGAGTTTTTGTGCTTACTCTTGCATATGGTTTGAATGGTAATGTGGCTTTTTGGAATAATTTTGTCCTTGTCTCTTGAACAGAGTTGAACATTGGAGTCAAAGCTGTAGTTGCCTACTTTTTTTGTGTGTAATTTCCTTGTCTCAACTGTAGTATCAAATTGCTTTGGTTATTCGCATGTATCAAGCTGTTTTGTGTGTTAAGATTACATAGCTATGGTGAATGTTGGGCCAACATAGCCCAAAAACTGAGATGAAATCTACTCTACAAAGAGCATATTCTTTAGGGAGGGTCAAGCACACAATAAGGACGTAACAGCGGCCAGAAGCAGAAAATTGACCTTATCATCCACAAAAACATTGTACTAAAGATAGCTAAGGAGGCCCCCTAAATTTAGTAACACAGATTTAGCTGTAACCCATGAAAATAGGCTTGAATTGTGAACAACCACCGGCTTTCCTTTCTCCTCTCCTTGCATCTTGTCTTTCTCCTTTTCTCTGTCCATAATTCTAAATTGCCTGGTTTCTGAACTCTCAGATGTCAGGGCCTATCGCCTTGCCTGGGCAATAAAGCAACATACCCAAAGAAAGTAGACTTGTCTTCCTGAGCTGATTTGAATGCATATCCTAAGTTTTTTATGGCTGGGACTGTGTACCTCAAAACAGATAAATTTGAAGTCAAGCTGGAGGGGATCACATTCAAATTGCGAGATTTCGAGCCTTTATGCACAATGGACTTCCTCTTTCCAAAGGGGAAGGTTTGGCCACATCCACCAGTTGTTGGCCTTGACGTTCTTCGCCACCCGCGAGATGACAGCATTGGGTTATTGCTCCTATGCTTTGGGATAGGTTGTGTGATCCTTAGGTTCCACTTGGGGGAAGATTTACCCGATGCAATCCTCAAGTTTCTTCAAGATGATAGGATTTCTTTTGTGGGTTTTGGGATCCCTGAGAAGAAAGATTTGTTCCCGTTCGATAGGCTGGGGTTCAAGGAAAACAACGTTGATGTCGGTTACATGGCGGCCAAGCTTCTCAACGACCCAAAACTTAAGAAGCATCAGTTAGCAGATTTGGCGCGTAGAGTTCTAGGGATCAAGGCAATGGTAGGAGTCACAGAGGCGAGGTCTCTGGGTAGGCACGAACAAATCAAGTGCGCGATTTGTGAAGTCTTTCTTTCTAGTGCGATTGCCAGGACCCTGCTGAATCCCAAAAATGCGCAGAAAATCGCGAATTCTGCTAAAAAGGGCTTGTTCGGGAGTTTGGAGCTGCCGTTATTCTCTTTGGAGGGATGGTCCAAAATTCCCACAGGAAAGAAAGAGAAGAACAATAAGGTTCATGACCAGGCCAACTGTAAAGGTGACACTTCAGGTGACGATTCCGGTGGGACATTGGATTCTCCCGCAAGGCCTCTGAAAGGAATCTTGAAATGTTCATCTTCAGGTTCTATTGCGCAGATTTGCTCTTGTCCACAAAACCCAGAGGATGATCAAAGGGGCCCATATCTGAAAAGGGCCAACTCCAAGGGATGCAATGTGTCTTTCAAGGAAAAGAATTCTGTTCGTGTGACTTAGGCTTATTTCATTGTTGCTTGTGTATTACCATGCCTCCCTCTCTTCTCTCTCTCTGTGTGTACATATTTTCAGCATTAAAACCTTGATAATTCCCTCCTTGATTTCAGAAACCTTGTTCTGATTGTTTCCAGGAAGGACTTGAATAGTTTAATCAATAAAATCTTAACATTTGTTCAAATTTTACATTTACCATCCCTTTCTTTTCTAGCTGGCATTTGGGGGTTCGGATCCTGCTCAAGCAGGTGAACATTCTAACACCAGCTTTCCACTTGGATCACAATAATGGTGAGCCAATGATTGTTTTTAGTTTGCATTGTAATTTTCATCTGTTGTTGTTCTTGGTTGTGGTTTTGATAGGTGCGCGAACGTTCAAATTTACGCCCCCTAAATCACATTTGTTTAGCCTGTTTATCTTATTACTCGGTCGGCTTAGCCTGTTTCGCGTGTTTTCAAGTTTTGAGAATCATTTGATGTGAAACGGGCCGGGTTTATGGGAGGAATTGTGATGATTGAAGAATAAATTAATAAGCCTTGGATACTATAAACGTTCCAGGAAAGTTCAAATCAATCCAATTCGGAAGGAATATTTCAGAGTTCGATTCAATGTGTAGTATTTTGACCATGTCTCCCTCCTCCTATGTTTGATTTGGGTGATTCAAGTTGGATTGGACAGCTAATTCAAAGGGATACATTTCGGTGCGAAATACAATTTTCCCAATTCAGACGTTTAATATGTCAAAATGGGCATGCAAAACAAAAATGGTGGAAAAAGTAAATCGCGTCCGGACACAAGTCACTACAGTCCGGATGGGATTTCCTCTTGTTCTCGGGTTATTTTCATTAGCCACAAGTCTGGACGGAATACCTGAGCATCTGGACGCCCCACATCCGGTTTAATGCGCGAGAAACCGTAAGTCGTTTTTAGGATTATTATTTCTCATTCTCCTACGGCCTAAAAGGCTAGGAGAGCAAGAAACGAAGAGATTTCATTGCATTCTTCACCAAAACCTCTCCTGCTCTCATGGCCGGCTAAACTCCTCTTTAGGGTCTAGATGAAGCTCATCCTTCGGGAAATTTTATTTACATATTGATTGTAAATTTTTCTATTCGGATCTTGATTGTATGACTCAGGATTTCATCAAGTTGTTAATTCTTTCCATCATTTGGTTGTGTTGGTTTACAGTACTTAAGATGCGTCGTGGTATTAGATGTTTTGTGTCGATTTGAGACGGTTGTATTAGGAATACGATTCGTGCTAAGCAGTGATAGTCCATGCAGATTGGTAATTCATAAATCAACATTAGGAGATATCGGTCCACTTTATTCTGTCTGCGTTATGATAACCTTATGCGCGCGCCCATTGATGGGTCACCCAAATAATACTGAGGCAAGTAATAATCAACATCACCTCTCATACATCACAAGTAATAACAGACGGGGCCATTGTATATTTCACGTACCGTAAGATTGGTTTGGTTTTCTAACGGATATATATTCAATCTGTCCACCATAATAGAATTCTTGTGGTAGGTACTCAGTCACCAAAATTTGCTCTTAACTTTCATCCATTCAAGCAAAGACCACAATTCACAAGTGTTTGATGGATCACCAAGATGGCCAATTAGGAGCAAAAGAGCGATTTCAAGCTCAATCTTATATATTAAAAAAAACATGCATCCAGCTTTGCAAACTCCATGTGCCTAAACTGTGCAGTTCAGTTAGGCATTCCGGACATAATTCACAACCACAAGCAACCGATAACTCTTCCTGAATTAGTCTCCTCGCTCCACCTGCCGCCGGAAAAAAACAACTCCATCCACCGGCTCTTGCGCTTATTAGTGCACTTGGGTTTTTTTGCCACAACAAAACCTAACACAAATGAAGGCGATCAAGAAGGGTGTGTTCTCACACCATCGTCTAGGCTTCTCCTAAAGAGTGAAATCACCAACTTGTCCCCATTAGTTCGAGCAATGGTGGATCCGGTTCTGGTCACTCCATGGCAGTTTTTGGGGGATTGGTTCCTGGGCAACGAGACAATAGCTTTTGAAACAGCACATGAGGTTGGAATGTGGGAGTTTTGTGACCAAAACCCGAAATTTAACCACGCTTTCAATGAGGCAATGGCCAGTGACTCCAAAATAATGAACTTTTGTTGTTGGAGAGTGTAAGGCGCACAGTTTCCGAAGGGTCAAGTTCATTAGTTGATTTAGGTGGTGGCATTGGACTAATTGCTCGGATCATTTTGGATGCGTACCCTCACATCAAATGCACAGTGTTTAATCTCCCACACGTCATCGCAAACTTGCCGGAGAGTAAGAACTTGAGCTATGTTGGAGGTGACAGTCGTAAGTTGGATTTTAGAAGTGGGGACTGGGAATCCATTTGACTTTCATGCATTATGCGCGGGGCATTTTTGGGGACTAGCCTCCTTCCTTCAACACTTTCAATTCGACTCTTTATTCTTGAATTTGAATCATTTCCTCTTTCTCAACATTCTTCTGTTTAAGAACTGCGCCCCAGCCCCTATTTGACTAAGGCTGGAAATTAAAAAAAGAGGTGCTTGCCCATCGATGGGAGTGGGGTACGTATAGGTTACAATTAATAATTGGTCCTAAAAATGGACGGTTGCAATGCAAGGTGGGTATGTTCAGTGTTCGTGATCCCGTGCGTGTTATAGGTGATTATCCCTGGTATCAAAGGGTAAAATAGTCTAATCCAGCGGACTCATCCGAAGATCAAGCTTAGGTTCAGGCAACGTGTATGTATTGTATCCACGTGTAGCCGTGTACATGTTTCTAGAAAAAGACGGTAATTTTAAGTTCAAATATAATAAAAATAAGAAATGTTTTTTTTAATTTTTTTTGCATCGTTTAAAAGATCTATCAAACAAAATTCATATTGGTAGGAAAATTATTTGCGTAAACGCATGATTTTTGAGCTTAAAATTACCTTCATTTTCTAAAAGTTCTTTTTTTGAGAAAGCAGAACACCACCTAACATCTACATCGTGATATATGTGAATGCAAGTCGTACGTAGGTGAGTTGGCCTAAACCGCGGGGTCGCATACTCTGCATCTGTCTCTTTCCCGCGTGGTCGCATACTGTGCATTTGTCTCTTTCCCGCGCTGGACATATCCGTTTCCTGAAGAAAACCATGACAAGGCACTATCACTCACAAAGATGCATGGATCCCACACACACTGCATGCGCCTAGTGTTTTAGCTCGTGGTTATAGAATTTTCATTCGTAAATCGGCGTTGCCGACAAACGCGTCTAATTATTATGCGTTTGTCTAATTATTATCTCCATCTCTTCATCAGGTCAATAAAGTCTCTCAAACGATCAATAAGCAGAACAGAAGAGCTCCTGTAGAGGGCAAAGTCGTTAATTCTCGGGAAATTCTCTCCTCTGCCACGGTGCATCGTCGACACTACCTTATTTTAGAGAGAGAGAGAGAGAGAGAGAGAGAGAGAGAACCTATAAAAAAAGGAAAGGCTTTTTTTGGAGTACATTTTTTCTTTTTCGGTGAAGAAGAATACGGTTTTGAGGGAATTATTATTATTATTATTTTTTGGCAGTCACGTTTTTTGATTAGCAACGTGGCTGAGTAGTAGAATTGTGAACTTAACATTTTGCCCAAAGTCTAACTGCCCATAACAAAAATGGTTACACCAAAATGAATTGACAACTGCGAAAAATATTTTTGTGACATGACTTTCACAAAATGGGTACACCAAAAGGTGCTCTCCCTTTCTATATTATAGAATAGGTAGATGTGTGACTCCCTCACTTGTTCCAACGCCATTTTCGCAACTGTCGTTAGATTCGACGAAGTATTGAAAAACTTCGATCTTTCGAGTTTCGACGGATGAAGATGAATCCAGAGTCGTGCAAGTTTTTTGTTGCGTAAATGTTGTACAGTCCCCTGTAGTCAAGCTTAATTTCAGATACACCCATCTACTTATTTTATTTTTTTGGTTTGATGCCAACACTCATTACGAAAGAAAGTGTGTATTGTAAATGGTGCTGGTGTACATGTGTGATGCTGACAATTTTTCAGAAAAGTTAAAAAGGACTTGAAAAGTTTGACATTTGGAAGTTAAAATTCGGAGTCAAACGTTGTAAAGGATTTAGCATCTTTTTGTTAATTCTCTATATGTACAGAGACCGTTTTAGTTCAAATATCGTTATCTCGTTCATTGTTCTTGAAGAAACAAATATTGTTTCAGTTTAGATAGCATTATCTCTTGTTTTATTTTTGTAAATACATATACTCCATCCGTCCCATAATATTTGTCCGGTCCGCAAAACGGAGATGTAAAAATAATACTATTTTTGTGAGAAAAGTTGAAAAAAAATTCAACAATTTACTAAATCTCGACGAGTTCTTTTAACTTATGAAAAAAATTTAAATTTTTTCTCAAAAGAAATGCATTATTTTGTAGTCCTCGTTTCGCGGACCGGACAAATATTATGGGACGGAGGGAGCACTATTTTAGCTGAGATAACGTTATCACTCAATACTTTATTTTTGAGTATATACAGAGAGTGTACAAGCTGAAATATTGTGAACTACTCCACCTGGTTTAATTTTTTTAGAGTAACTTTTAAATTTCGGCACAATTTTCAATAAATCTTTCTCTTTATCTCTCTCCATTCATTATCACTCAACTCTCAAAAATAACTTTCTGAGATGTAAAAACCGAACAGAGTGAAATCTCTTGCTCTCTTTTTTTTATATAGATACGAGACTTTTTAGCTGAGATATATACTGTTACCTCTTCTGCCATTACATGCACGTTGGTAACTTCAAAAGCAAACATAATGTTTAGACAATTTTTCTCTTGCTTTATTTTTAAACATATGAAGACTAATGAAGCTGATATGTCGTTATCTTTTTGTACAGAGACAGCTTTAGATGAGGTATTGTTAATTTGTTATCTCGTTCATTTTTTATTTATTTAAGAAATAGACACTGTTTCAGTTGATATAGCGTTTGTAAAAATTTTATATCCAGGGAAATTACAGTAACCCCCCTTTAACTACTGCCCGGCCACACATTGCCCCCTTTAACTATAAAATCCAACACTTAACCCCCTTTAACTACCATTTTGTCGAAATCGTGAGGATGCCGTTTGCAATCTGTTAATTATTTGGACCGAACTCAAATAGTCGACTACTTTGCCCTCATCTCCACTTTCATATGCAAAACCCATCTCTCACTTTCTAAATTACAACTGCAGTTGCAGCAGTTTTCTCTCTCTCTCATCAACACACCACTGCTGCCATTAAATCCCCTTCAAACCCCACCTCCAGCGGCTCAACAAAACGCGCCCTCGATAAAAACGACGACGCCATCAAGAAAACCCATCTGTCCGACCGGCCCCTGCTGCTACTCCCTTCCCCTCCTCTTCCTCTCCTTGAACTCCCTTCCGACATCGGCAAAACGACGACGCAATCGTCCGTTTCAATCTTCCATCGGACTGACGACTCATTATTTCCCTCCTCAATTTCGCCGGTAATCTCAACGCGTACCTTTCCAAATTCTCCCCTGGTTAGCTCAGTGAATGACCCGTCGAGTGCGACCTCGGATCTGCGTCTCATCTTGATTTTGATTTCGTGCTCCATCTGTCACTTAACTGAGTCGACTCGTGTTCTGGTCTTCACAATCCCAAACAACTGCAGCGGATTCTCCCCTCTCATTCTCACTGCTAATTTCTTCACGTTTGTGAAATCCGCGTTTAGGGTTTCCAACGCTGGTAACCCTAGCTGTAAGTACCTTTCTCTTGTGTCTCCACCATCAAAATCGTTTGTTTTTGGATTATAATCGCTTGTTCCAAAGCCAGAGTTTTGATTCAATTTATCGCGCTTGCCTTCTGATCAAGCTACTTGTTCGACTACGAAGTTGAGGAGACTGGTTTTACCGTCTGTGCTTTTGACATGTGTGTTTTCGGAGAGTGGTGAGGTTGAACCCCTGCGCGTTCCCCCGATTTGTACGATGCATTTTTTTTTTTTGAATATGTACAATGCAAATTCAGTCCCCTATATACGTATGTATTTGTAATGCAAAAGAGAAGGGGTACTAAGGTAAATCCTACACTTCTGTTAACGGCATCCTCACGATTTCAGCGAAATGGTAGTTAAAGGGGGTTAAGTGTTGGATTTTATAGTTAAAGGGGGCAATGTGTGGCCGGGTCGTAGTTAAAGGGGGGTTACTGTAATTTCCCCCAAAATTAATTGACAATAACTGAAAAGTTTTTAAATGTTATTAAGTGATCACTCATTCTACTCTCAAGCAATGTGAGGCTCTATATCCTTGACATTTATCTGTTGCTTTATTGTTGTAGATACATGGACAACTATAATTGAGATATCGTTATCTGGTTATCGCTTACTTTAGTTTTGTAGATCAAGAGACTGTTTTAGCTGAGATATCCTTATATCAGTCTTTCTTTTTTAGTATATTGGAACTAGCAAAGACCCGTGCTATGCATGGAGTTTTAACCGGTAGAACTTATAAAAGTTTTTTTGAGGGAGGGCAAGAGGATAATTTCACCTACCAAACTTACCTAAGCAATTGCTGACTAGGGAGAGGTAGAATGTAAAACACAGTCATTTTCTATTGACACACAAATGTATTACCAAACCAGTGTAGTATATATATATACTATCTGTACTTAATTATGGCAAGAATTATTAGAAAAACCAAAGGACTGACTCTCAAAAGTAAAGTCTTCTGAGCATTATTAACCAAACTTAATTCCCCACAAAGTACAATAACATCGACTGCGAATAAAATAAAATAAAAAGAGTCGAATATTAAGGCAGCAGAAATTGAAGTAATCGGATATAAAAATGGAGCATATTCTTGAGAAGTATGGAATTAACTTCGTTGGCGTGTCTTCCTTATTCCCGTACCGAAAGCTTCATTGGTCCTGATGAGACATAACATTCTTAGGGCCTGCTTGGAAAGGATATTGTGAGGGATACCACAATCCATCCAGCAATGCTACACACACAGCAAAAGTGCACAAATTTTGTGTACATATTTTTTGTGGGGCTCATTACGGGTTCCACATAAATAATTCGAGACGTTTATTAAATGTAAAACATTTTTTCAAGGGTCCCTGCGAAAAATCAACTCAATTTGATACTTATAGGTGCTTGATTCAATCATTTAACTTTTCATTCGAATTTCAGGATAATAAAAAGTTAGATGATTGAATCGAGCACTTATAGGTGTTGGATTAAGCTGATTTTTTGCGGAGGCCCTTGAAAAAATATTTTACATTTAATGAACGGCTTGGATTATTTGTGTGGGACCCGTAGTGGGCCCCACAAAAAATCTGTGCACTTTTGCTGTGTGTGTAACATTTCTGCAATCCATCCTTTTAGTACCTGGGCTCTAGCTATGGACCCGTTTGGCAACTCCATTTGAAGGGGGTTTTATCTTTGACCTGTTATTGTGTAATACCCCCTAATTTCCCTCCATTTCGGACGATTGTACCCCTCGTAATCTCCCTTTTCAACCCCAGGTACCCATTTCATGAGCAAAAGCAAAAAAAAATTAAGCGTTCCAAATTTCAATTCGTTTGAACCGGTGAAAAGATTTTAGTTTTTTGATCATTTTATCCTAAATGGTCATAATTAAATTTTTTCTCTAGAACTCTTATTGATTAACACTAAGAAAGTCGTACAACCAAATATCTTAGGGCTAACCTCGAGTCAAAATTTAAATTATCACCCTTTAGAATTAAATGATCAGAAAAAGAAAATCTTGTCACCCATTCAAACAGATTGAAATTTGGAACAATTAATTTTTCAACCTACAGTTTATATATTAAAAAATATGGTTAAAAAATTAAGAGCTCCAATTTTCAATCCGTTTGAACCGATAGAAAGATTTTAGTTTTCTGATCATTTTATCCTAAATAGTTATAATTAAATTTTAACTCTAGGACTCTCTTTGATTAGCCCTAAGAAAGTCGTACAACTAAATATCTTATGACTAACCAACGAGAGTCCTAGAGTCAAAATTTAATTATGACCCTTTAAAATTAAATGATCAGAAAAATAAAATCTTTCCACCCATTCAAACGGATTGAAATTCGGAACACTTATTTTTTTTCTCAACTTTCCCCAAAATCAAGCCTCGCACTTTTTTCTTTTTTCTGTCGCTTGAAGCTCAAAAAAGTACGTATTTATTTTAATTATAATGAAACTAACAAATTTTGTCATAAATACTGCATAAGGGCAAAAAAGTCATTTAACAGCTTTTTACATCAATCCCCCTTTCTTATACCCCAAATTAATCATCCATCCAAACCAAGTACTATTTAATACCCCCCTTCATAAACATCACATCAATGTGGGTCATCCCATATTAACCAATACCTCCTACTATCTAATTTTCCCTTCTTATATAATACCTCTAAATCTAATCCCGCATCCAAATGAGCCCTCAAGGTTATCAACCTTTTCAATTTTGTGGCTTTACATACGTTAGTACCATGCCAGAAATATCGTTATCTATTGCTTTGATTTTGTAGATTGAGAGACCGTTTTAGCTCTCAATTTTTATTTTTTTTTAGAAACAGAGACTGTTGCAGTTGAGACTATTTCAGTTGAGATAGCGCTATCTCATCAATGCATGGGGCCTTAATGGAGAAATTGTTTGATGGACTGATTGCCTCAAGTACTGTGATGTAGGATAAAAATGGAGAATTTTTGTATTTTATTTTTATTATTTTAGAATAAGATTTTGTTTAGGAATATTTTCGTTTAGGTTTAGAATTATTAGCTTTCCGTATTAGGTTTGATTTTGATTTGTACATTTATTAGGATTCTTGGTCTACAAGAATTAGGATTTTATTTTAATTAATTAGAAAATATCTTTTATTTAATGCCTCTTGTTTTGGCATGATTTGTTATTTCTTTTACCGTAGGATTTCTAGGGTTAGGGTCTTATAAAAACGACTGTAACCTATTCAATTATTCAACTTTTAAACTTTTAATCAATAATATTAGAGAGATTTTCTCTTTCTTTCTTGTGCGCAAAATTTGCTTGTTGCGACGAGTTGTTTATCTCGTTTGGACTAGTACGCATTCCGTTGCGTCATACTGCTTCCCGTGGACTTTTCACCAAGGCGCAATAAAAAATTAACACAGATAAAGGTCTCTGTGCTAATAAAAAAGAAAAGAAAAAAGACATCTCCAAATTTCGGGACCACGGTAGAGTTTGTCCTGTCGTTAACTTCAGGGTCTGAAACTTGGTCGAAGTGTGCGCAACCTAGCTGGACATCCAATTATTAATTATTTTTTTTTCCCTTTTGGCGTTGGTTGAATTTTGCTGTGTATTTCATAGGTAGAGTAGCTCAAAATGGTTTAGAAAAAATTGGTTAACTGATTGCTTTTTCCATGACCATTTGCAGACTAATGAGATTCATAGAACTGAATTTTCGTGTACCAAACAAAAAAAATAGCACCGAATTTCAGCCCAATTGGATTCCATTGCTTCCAAAGACAGGGTTATTCTGTACAAGGCATCGTCTACTAGACTACAAGTGGTGTGCAATTCCAATGATGTCACATCTCAAAAGCTCTTTCCAGAAAGAGAGGATATAATTGGCAGACGGTTGTGAAATGGAGTTATTTCCAAAAGAAAAACAAGAAACTAGCTTTCAGAAAGTAACTCTGCTTTGTCCAAAAGAAGAACATCAAAATTCAAAAGCAAATAAATAAATAACGTTTTCTCTGGAGATTTTTGGTAGGGCAGGGTGTCCCGGATCACTTGTGCCTTGCGCACACCTCTGACTATTCCGTATAGTCTCTCCCACAGCCTATCACACGCTTACGCGTTGGAGTGAGATGACCTCAAGTTTGTAAACCTACTTTTCCAACAATGTTGGCAGCCGAGTAATCAGCGGCCTGTGGTCCAATCAGATTTAAGCGGACCAAATCGTCAATTATTTTGACTGTGAAAGTTTGAACACTTGCATTCAACGAGGATATAAACAGCCATTTTGCCAAGGATATAAACCTCATTCTTGGCACCTTATTCAACCAATACAGAATTCTTGTGGTACTCGGTCACCAAAATTTGCTCTTAACTTCCATCCATTCAAGCAAAGATCAACATTCACAAGGGTTTTATGGATCACCAAGACGGCCAATTAGGAGCAAAAGAGCTATTTCAAGCTCAATCTCATATATACAAACATGTATTCAGCTTTGCAAACTCCATGTGCCTAAACTGTGCAGTTCAGTTGGGCATTCCGGACATAATTCACAACCACAAGCAACCGATAACTCTTCCCGAATTAGTCTCCTCGCTCCACCTGTCGCCGGAAAAAACCAACTCTATCCAACGGCTCTTGCGCTTATTAGTGCACTTGGGTTTTTTCGCCACAACAAAAGCTAACACAAATGAAGGCGATCAAGAAGGGTATGTTCTCACACCATCGTCTAGGCTTCTCCTAAAGAGTGAAATCACCAACTTGTCCCCATTTGCTCGAGCGATGGTGGATCCGGTTCTGGTCACTCCATGGCAGTTTTTGGGGGATTGGTTCCAGGGCAATGAGACAACAGCTTTTGAAACAGCACATGGGGTTGGAATGTGGGAGTTCTGTGACCAAAACCCGAAATTTAACCACACTTTCAATGAGGCAATGGCCAGTGACTCCAAAATGATGAACTTTGTTGTTGGAGAGTGCAAGGCAGTTTTCGAAGGGTTGAGTTCATTAGTTGATGTAGGTGGTGGCACTGGACTAATTGCCCGGATCATTTTGGATGCGTACCCTCATATAAAATGCACAGTGTTTGATCTCCCGCACGTCATTGCAAACTTGCTGGAGAGTAACAACTTGAGCTATGTTGGAGGTGACATGTTCGAGTCTATCCCTTCCGCGGATGCCATTTTATTCAAGGTAGGCCAATACTTCTCTTTCTCAGCTCCAGTATTCAAACCTGAAATGAATTGAGCAAATTTTAGGAATCACTTGGCTCTTGGTCGATAATAATACTGCATTTCAGCTAACACCAATCATCTCAATACATGTTTATGGTCGATACTCACTCCCTCCAACCACACACCCACACACCCCCCCCCCCCCCCCCCCCCCCCCCCCCCCCCCCTCAACCCAACAATTGAGGTGAATCCTAGCACACTTGTATATCTAAGTTTTTTTCTTTTTTTGGATAAGTTCTTTCTTTTATGAAAGCTCAAACCAACGATGCAACATTCTAGGGGCATACGCCTGATATAAGAACCACTACCCTTCACCAGGGCTTCCTTAAAATCCTATACACACACGTAGGACAAATGAAAAGATGGTACAGATCAGAAACAAGAAAACCAACCTAGCAAACATGCAAACTAACAAAGACACTGAAACCTCCCATTATCTAAGGAGTATACTCTGCTCAGCTAGGCCCCAATTTGGACAAAGGAACTTGTTAAGCTAAGTTGGTTTTGCCCTCCTTTTAGTATTCAAGAAATCCACGATATTGTTGACAGTTTGATTGATAACCAGCTCTTTCCTGCTGTGCCTTGTTCTGAAACACTTTTTGTCCTGCTGATAGGGTACTTTTCATGGTTAGGCTATGGAACCATCCCCTTCCACATATTTCAAATCTGCTCTATACCTCTTGCCAAACTCCTTTGAGTAAGAAGGCTCAAAAATTAGGTGATCCATGAGACTCTCTTGCAGATTATATAAAAGGCAGTACATTGACCACCATCCCTGAACTAGCAAGTCAATCAGTAGTACTTAATCTTTGCTGCACAGCCAGCCAAAGAATTAATGAAGGCCTATCTAGGAACATTCTTACCAAACCAAACTGCCTTACTCCATTTCTGGACAGGTAGCTCATGCCTTATAGCATTCCAAGCAGAGCTTACTGTGTAGATCCCACTTGAGTGAGGGAACCATCTCACTGAGTCTTCCTAGTCATATTCTGGCACCAAATCTTAAGTGTCTTGCTTATAACGATTTGGGTCACCTTGTTTGTTTGCCTTGGCCGTCTCCATCGTTTTGTGAATAACGGAGGAAACCTTGGCATTGAGAGACACATACGAAAGTTCACTCAGATAGGCCAAACCTGTTGGAATTTGTCCCACATTGGTTAATTATCACCTCGAAAGCTAGTATATGAGCCTGGGCAGCCTCTCCCCTCATTGCCAATTGACTTTGAGTTGGATATAAAGTTCCCACAAAACCCCCCATATGTCAGTATTGTTGTGTGTGTTTAGTTTGTCGCCCAACAATTCTGATGGAAATTAAACTTAAAAATTGAAGCAACACAAATTGGTATTTCTTTATGGCTTCTAATGGTATAGTTGAACGAATGGCAGTGTGTTTTGCACAACTGGAGTGACGAGGATTGCGTGAAGATTCTAAGGAGATGCAAAGAAGCCATTCCAAGCAAGGATGAAGGAGGAAAGGTTATAATCATAGACATGGTGATAGATAGGGAGGGAGATGTACATGACATAGCTGAAACAAAGCTTGTTTTTGACATACTCATGATGGTTTTGGTCAGTGGCAGAGAGAGGAATGAGAAAGAATGGGAACATATCTTCTTGCAGGCTGGCTTTAGTCACTACAAGATAACGCCCATCTTTGGTTTAAGGTCCCTTATTGAGGTATATCCTTAAGTTATTACTGCCAAATTTTCTACCACTCCACTTGCGAAAATGGTCCTGTACTAAATAGTTAAGTTGGTCATTTTGTTGAACTTCTTGTATTGATAAAGTGTTCGAACTCGGATGGCAATGTACGTGGGTAACATTTATTTTGACGTTTTTTTTTCTCTCGAAGTTTTTCTTGATAGCCATGTTTATTACCCTCAAACAAATTATAGCAGCCATCCAATTTTTTTTCCGGTCAATGCGATCGACACGGATGGTTCGGATCAGACTAGCTAGTTTTTTAGTCTGGCCAATGTATACTTAACAAACCCGATTAAGTGAACGACTTCTACCAAATTACGGGCCCCGAAATCAAGTCCAATTTGGGCACTGCGTTTTCTAATGTTAATTGTCTTTGCAATCTTACATTATGGGCTCACCTAGATCCCTTCTTTATGATCCTAACTGTTCATTTACTATGGTCATCGAATAGAACGTCTACGCAAAAATTCATATTTTTTGTACACCCACAATCACTTCATCAATGTCACAAAAATTGGTTAGACCTTCTATTTTTACCTTTGAACTAAAGTGTTTTGATCAAGTGGCTATGAGTGTCCCATTAACTTAAACTTTTAAGTGGACATTTTACTCGACGAGCCTACAACATAACCGGCTCGAAACATAACCGGCTCGAATCATAAGAAGGGATTTTTTTTTTGACAAAACAAGAGGGGACATATGAGCCTATACAGGCAAGCCCAACGGATCCAGCCTAGTGATCTTGATACGTAGGTTTGGTCGTCCCATTTCTGTTTACATTTACAGTGACATTCTCGTCTTTTTAATTCACGAGCTCGTGGCATCATTTCGTCTGATCTGTCCATATCTGATCCGATACCCGCCCCGAATGAATCAGTAAATATTGGAGATCTTTTCGGAGACTGGATAGGATATGGTGATTTTTTCTGAAAATTTCCGAGTATCAGGTACGAGGTAGGGACTGAATTCATTACCCGTTTGCTTCCTGCCTCGCCCTGTCCTTGATTCCCCGGAATATATGTACACCTTTTAGTATTATTTATATTTTTCTAGGGTTATTTCTCATTCCAACTCCCCAGTTTTTCAGAGCTATACATACCTTCTGTGCTCTACTGCTCTTTATTGTTTGATTACCTGTATTATAAGCAAATTTATCTCATTTTACTTCAGCTTCAACAATAAAAAGTTTTTTTTTTTAAATTCTGCTTCTTATTTTGAATCTTTTATTCTTTAAAAATTTCTTTTTTACTCTCTATTATTTAGCAAATCTGATTTTTTCTTCTTTTTTTAGTAAAAACTTTGGATTCCCGTTTCCCGTTTGGGGTGGGGATGGAGGAAAGAAACAAATTCTTGTTGGAGATCGGGGCGAGGCAGGGAAGGGATTCGGGATTAGTACTCTTCGGCTCCGATCTGTACCCATTGCCAACCCTAGTTGTGGTCCCCTCTTAAGTTGGATTTTGACTGGCAATCCATTCGATTTGCATGCGTTTGTATATGCCCACATGGCCACATACTGATTTTTTTTGTCAGTAGAAAAAACAATTTCACTTGTCCATTCATGCTTGAGTGTATGTATTGTATCCACACGCAGCCCGCACGGGTGGAGAAAAGAACAATGTGAAAGTCGGCGTACATGTTTGACAAACGTTATTAACATCTGCATCGATCGTGATGTGAATGCAAGACGCATGTGAGTTTGCCTAAACCGCGGGGTCGTACACCGTGCATAGATCCGTCTCTTTCCCGCGTCGGACACACTTGTTTTCGGAGAAAACACATGACAAGACGCTCAGGTCCCGTTCCAGAAACTTTCTTAAAAAATAAACAGTCTATTTCACATTTTCAAACTCAAAAATAATATAAATGAAAAATAATTTTTTAATTTTTTTTCACCGTATAAGAGATCTTGATGGGATCTATCAAACAAGATTCATATTGATTAGAAAATTATTTGCGTAAACATATTATTTTTTAGCTTGAAATTGTCTTCTTAAAAAATAAGTAATTATTTAAGATTGTAGAACGGAGCCTCAATGACTCACAAAGACACGTGGGTTCCATACACACTCAGGGCCGGCCCAAGGTATTTGGATGCCTTAGGCCAAGTAGTGGAATAATGCCTTATATAAATTTTTTAATTTAAACACAATAAACAAAAATACTTTTCTATATATAATTTTCAATCATATTATTCAACATGGTAAATATTTCGGCCGTAATGGCTTGTACGGTTGCAATAGTATTCGTAGACTCAAGTTTGAATCACAGCAGCCCAATTTGTGTGATAGGAGGGAATTTTTTTTTGGTAAAAAGACACTACAAAAAAGTACTTTATCAGGATTTGAACCTAGGCAACTTATGTAAAAGAGCAAACACTTTACTATTGAACAATCAAAAGAATTTCTATTATGGTTACACATAGAAAATATATATACTTATTTAGAAAGAGTGCCCCATTTTTGGCTCAAAATATGGAGGCCCAAAACGGCAGCCTTTTGGGCCTTTCCATTGGGCCGGCCTTGTACACACTGTGTCTACTGTTTTTGCTCGTGGTTATAGAATTTTTGTTCGTAAATCGGCGCGGCCGCCGATAAACGCGTCTTATTAATTATCTGCGTCTCTTCATCAGGTCAATAAAGTCTCTCTCTTTCTTTTTTGTAATTTCATCGAAGTTCACTAAAGTCTCTCAAACGGCCAATAAAAAACTGAAGAGCTCCTGGAGAGGGCAAATTCGTCAATTCCCTCCTCTTACCACCCCTCCGACTGTCGTTTTGTCCTTTTAATTACACGTCATGTCATACGTACGAACAACAAGGTCGTGGAAGGGTCCGAGATGGCGCTCTGAATCAGCAGAACCGTTGACGGCTTTGACTAATTAACCTGCGCTTCATGGAAATAGCACCACGGTGCATGACACTACCTTATTTTAAGCTCGTGAAAAACAACAGAGCCTCAGGTCTCCAACGCTCCAACACCTTCG
The DNA here is from genome assembly GCF_030253575.1 of Rhododendron vialii. Lineage (NCBI taxonomy): Eukaryota > Viridiplantae > Streptophyta > Magnoliopsida > Ericales > Ericaceae > Rhododendron > Rhododendron vialii. The sequence goes on along the minus strand of NC_080569.1, from coordinate 27,150,126 downwards.
GGCACCTAAAATCTAGAGAGAGAGAGAGAGATGGCTGAAGAAGAAGAAGGGCAATGGACCCTTGAAGTTACACCAACGTGGGCGGTGGCAATTGTTTGCTTTGTTCTGATAGCGGTCTCCTTACTCATTGAGTACGGTCTACATCTTTTGGCCAAGGTATGCTACTGATTACTCGTACAAGGATATTGGATTACCATTCACCTAATGATTAGTGGTGCATGTATATATAATGATTATATAAAGAGTTTAAGCACAGGGAAAATTAACTGATTGTGATGATGATTTGAATCAGTACTTCAAGAAACAGAGGAGGAAGTCTCTCATTCAAGCTCTTGACAAGATTAAATTAGGTAATCATCACAATTATTGATCATCCTACACGGGACAAACTTTGCGAGTATGTTTTAATTGCTACTCTAATCTCTCTCTCTCTCTCTCTTGTGCAGATTTGATGCTTTTGGGATTCATTTCTTTGTTCCTGACTGTTTGCGAAAAGCCGATTGCGAATATCTGTATTCCAAGGAGCGTGGGCGAGACTTTTCTTCCATGTCCAAGAATGAAAAGTGATGGGGAGGAGGAATCCAAATGTGAAGAGCAGGTAACTGACAGAGTTAATAAAAATGGAAAGAAAATCACATTTCTACATTCTGTATTTATCATGACAATTGAATCGAAGTGTAGTAGTATTGTGGATTGCTTTGGGTGATTCTTAGCAACATGTGTTTGTCCAATACAGTGAAGGTTGTTTCTTTTTCTTGCTTTTTTCCCTTTCCAAGATACATTACGGCGGAGGTGACCCGAATATTGCACCAATTAGCTCATGGCCTAGGACCCAGGCCGCCATGATTTTTTGGGAGCCTAAAGCAGTTGTCCCTTGATCTTTAGCTCAGAGACGGCTCCAAGACCTACTCCAAAAAAATTCTTGGAAAATGCAACCTTAGAAAACCTTGCACTGCAACTCATACCACATAATTTCCAGTGCAAGTCCAGAGATTGGATTTTATGTTCATGTTTTCGTCACTTTGAATTTTTAGAACGTATATAAGCTGGCATATTGTGTGTGATTTTCAGCTTATGTTGTTCTGGTTTTTTTTGAACTTGTGAACAGGGAAAGCTTTCTTTCTTGTCCAGAAAAGGTGTCCAAGAACTCCAATTGTTGATCTTTGTTGTGGCCTTCTTCCATGTTTTCTCTAGCTTCCTTACATTCAGCCTCGGTCTAGCTAAGGTAATTTTCTAGGTCACCCAGCTGGCCTTTACGCTAATTCTTGTCATTGCATATTCTCCTGTACGTTTTAGTATTTTCTTGGTTGAGGTGGGGATTCTCTATCTCCAAATTTTCATACCTTGTCCAATGCGTTATTAGACGCCCGTATTGCACAAGGAGTACATTTTGAAGGGACATGTGAATTTTTTTTCATTCAATCGAGTGTTCGGGCAAGCTTACGCTTACCTTAGTTGATTCTGAGACCCTGAAATTAACGACCATGTAATTTCTCTAAGAGTCTTCAAGGATGGTGGGAGTTAAACCTTGGGCCAGATGAGATTTTGGGTGAGAGAATTCTTGGCTTGTTCCTCCCACTATAGATTTTCTCTTGTTGAATGGTGAAGACAGTGTGGGCTTTGTAAAATGGTGTCAATCATTCTGAGATTTGTTTTTCAACCAATTAACAAGTCAAAGAGAAAGGGAATTTGTAAAAGCCTTTGAAAAAGGAGTCAATTCTTATACAATGTGACACTCTACCAAACTATGGGTTCCACAGATACTGTACTTTTGAAAAAGTCGGAAAAGTTTGTAACCCACTTTTGACAATGGGTAGTCCTATGGTACACACCCCTTATTAGGGGGTGTACCGTACGCATTATGATTTTAAACCCTTGGATTTCAAAGTAAGTAATCCGGACCATCCATTTATTAAATCAATTTATAAAATAAAAAAAGGGCTCAGCAGGTAACAGGTTGTTCACTCCTCCTTGACTTTCTCTCCCTCTCCCTCATGTGTAAAATACTACAAATTATATAACATAACCACAATTGTTATGACAACACAAAAAATTGACACTTTCTTACCACAATATGTCGTACCAAAAGAAATCGATCAAAAGATACTAGATACACAACCAAAATATATCGTAGCATAGTCAATAATTATTATACCCAAGCAAGATACATGTCTAAAATATCACAAATTAAATATTATATAACTTAACATCCTAACAGTCCTGATTGATCATTTTAAAAATACACTCACTAACGACATTTAGACTGTACAGTTAATTTATAGTATTTGGTATGAAACCTAGTCCTCTGTTATAGTTGAATGTAATGTAGCCATGCGACTGTGACACAATAATAACGATCAAATCCGTTGAATTTTTTATGTTTGTTGATTAAGCCACCTACGTAAATTTTTGTCTCAATCAGGTTTAGAAAGCTCCATCATCGGCACACAAATTGAATAATAGAATGATATTTTCCATCCAATTAAGTGTCTAGCTATAAGCCATCAACTTCATTCTTGGTACGAATGACTTATTTAATATTATGTAAAAGATAGACGATTTTGATAAAATAAAAAATAAAATAAAATAAACACCTTACGTGGGGCTCAGATGGTGCATTATTATATTTTAGGGGAAATTACAGTAAGCCCCCTTCAACTATACCTCGGTAACGAGTTGCCCCCTTCATCGTTTGACTCGGACACTTAACCCCCTTCATCTTTTATCGCGTGACACTTAACCCCCGATATTTTATCTCGTGACACTTAACCCCCTTCATCTTTTATCGCGTGACACTTAACCCCCGATATTTTATCTCGTGACACTTAACCCCCTTCATCTTTTATCATGTGAGCAGTACATGACCATATTAATGACAGATCGTGCCCTTATAAATACATAAGTGTTCCAAATTTCAATCCGTTTGAACCCGGGAAAAGATTTTTGTTTTCTGATCATGTTATCCTAAATGGTCATAATTAAATTTTGACTCTAGGACTTTGGTTGACTAGTCCTAAGAAATTCGTAGAATCAAATATCTCTTAAGGCTAATCAACGAAAGCCATAAAGTCAAATACCTCTTTATACCATTTATATATTTAAAAATATGGTTAAAAAATTAAGTGTTCCAAATTTCAATCCGTTTGAAATGGTGGAAAGATTTTAGTTTTTTGATCATTTTATCCTAAATGGTTATAGTTAAATTTTGACTTTATGGCTTTAGTTGATTAGTCCTAAGAGATATTTGATTCTACGAATTTCTTAGGACTAGTCAACCAAAGTCCTAGAGTCAAAATTTAATTATGACCATTTAGGATAACATGATCAGAAAACAAAAATCTTTTCCCGGGTTCAAACGGATTGAAATTTGGAACACTTATGTATTTATAAGGGCACGATCTGTCATTAATATGGTCATGTACTGCTCACATGATAAAAGATGAAGGGGGTTAAGTGTCACGAGATAAAATATCGGGGGTTAAGTGTCACGCGATAAAAGATGAAGGGGGTTAAGTGTCACGAGATAAAATATCGGGGGTTAAGTGTCACGCGATAAAAGATGAAGGGGGTTAAGTGTCCGAGTCAAACGATGAAGGGGGCAACTCGTTACCGAGGTATAGTTGAAGGGGGCTTACTGTAATTTCCCCTATATTTTAATGTTGTATTGAAATTGAACGACGAGATTTGTTGAAGTATGAAAATTTAAGGACTAACTATGTAATTTATCCTAAAAAATAACAACATTCTTTTAAAAAAAAAAAGGAACGAAGGGTGTAAGACATGAACCCCAGATCTTTTAGATAAATGTCCAAATTTCAACACTTTATCACTATGGTACACAATTTAGAATTTGTAATTCTAAATGCTATTAGTTATATAATATTTTCTTGTATGTATGGGCTTTATTTTCAGGCTAAAAATTTGAGAAGACAGAAACCTCAAATGCCTCCGTCCTAGTGCTGGGCCTACACTTGTAAATCATATTATAGCCTATGTCATTGGTGTAAATCAATATGTTGACTATAATAATTTTTTTTGAAAGAAAGTACAATGACAATAAACTTACAAAATTATTTAGATTTTACTTCCACGACCTAGTTCCAAGGACCGTCATTAAATTTTGATTGGTATGCATAGGATGAAGGTTTGACACCGATCCATGAGTCAAATATATAGTGCCAATTGTTAAGTGCATCGCCCTGAATATTAATAAGATTGGGTATTAATGTAATTAATTTCACCAATTACAAAAAGAGGAGTAATTTTCACAATCTATTTTTTGATATTCACACTTATTTTTTTTGTATTCCATTTTAGTGTCGAAAGTGTATGCATTTGAGACAGTAGGATAATTATTTTTTTAGTGACCTCTCATTTTTTCACGAAGGAATTTTGATTTTTTGAATTAAATTTTGAGGAGAAATAATTTGATTTAGACAATATTTTGAGAGGAAATTGTAGTTATATTAAAAAATTTGGGTATAGTACTTACTTTTTGGTGAATTTCTTGGATGAAAATTTTGTGCGAGAACTTCATTTTTAGTTTAAATTATTGAGATATTGTGTAGGGACAAATAAGAATTTGAAAAAATAGTATGGAGGGAATCGAAAATTAAGATAATATGGTGAAAATTTTAAAAACTAATGTGGCGGGAATTGAAAATAATTAGTGGTATGTATTTTGCCAATTATAATTATCGTTTACTGAACATTCCGATTGAATTTTTTTTATACGACACGTTGTGGGTATGAAAATGCCAATTTATGGTATTGTCATAACAAATTTGGTTATATTACTAAATTTGTGGTATGAAATTTTGTTGATTATAACTATCGTTAATTGAACATTCTGATTGAAATTTTTTATACAACACGTTGTGGGTATGAAAACGTCAATTTATGGTGTTGTCATAACAAATTTGGTTATATTATTGAATTTGCGGTATGGTATTTTGTTAATAATAACTATCGTTAACTGAGCATTTCAATTGAATTTTTTTTATACGACACGTTGTGGGTATGAAAACGCCAATTTATAGTGTTGTCATAACAACTTTGGTTATATTACTGAATTTGTGGTATGATATTTTGTTGATTATAACTCGTTAATTGAATATTCTGATTGAATTTTTTTATACGACACGTTGAGGGTATGAAATCGTCAATTTATGGCCTTGTCATAACAAATTTGATTATATTACTAAATTTGTGATATTTTAGACATGTGTTATTATGAAATATTTTAATTAATTTCATTTGGTACGACACATTGTGGTAAGAAAACGTCAATTTATGGTATTGTCATAATAATTATGGTTTGTTATATAATTTGTGGTATTTAAATATATTTTCTTTTGATACGACACCTTGTGTTAAGAAAATGACAATTTTAGGTATTGTCATAATAATTGTGGATATTTTATAAAATTTGTGGCATTTTACAAATATTTTTGGCTTGAGTATAACAATTGTTGATTCTGATACGACATATTTTGATTTTGTTACGGAATATCATACGAGTCAAAAAAAATTTGGTACGATTCATTGTGGTAAGATAATGCCAATTTATGGTATTGTTATAACATTTGTGGGTAACATTATTTAATTTTTGATATTGTACGCATATATTTGGTTAGGGTATAAATATTATGGATTTCGGTACGAATAATTATGGTTACATACTAACAATATTTTTTAATTATGGGTAACCTGCTAATGACCTGTTCAACCGGTAAATTTTAATGTACAAGTCGTAACTAGAATCATAAATATGCATTCAAAAACCAAAAATCAGCATAATGAAAATCACAAATTGTCATAATTTAGACATACGGTATACCCTGTGTACCATAGCTTCCTCCTTTGACAATATGATCTTGCTTTCTGTTGTGCAAAATTTTCCAGATGAAAAGGTGGGAATCTTGGGAGGCAGAAACAAGGACATTGGAATACCAATATTCTAATGGTAAGTTAATTTGCTATTAGGACCTCAAACATTACATTAATTGCGACCACTACGCTGACTCTCAACGAATCATCTAGATCCAAGAAGGTTCCAGCTAATTCATCAAACGTCCTTCGGGAGGCGACATCTACAATTTTGGAGTGAATATCGGCTTCTTCGTTTGCCGGTTAGTTCTTGCCCCAAACCTCACCCACCACCGTCTCTAAGGCAGAGTTTGGTCAACTGGAATGAGGATGGAATGGAATAGTGTATCTTTCTCTAAATGCTCATGAAAACGTTTGGTTTTCTAAAGTAACAGAATGTACATAACAAGTGAAGTTGTCATTCACCAATTCAGAAGCATGGTCATTCCATTGGGAGGCCAAGAAAATAACCATTCTATTCCATTTCGAAACCCTTCCAGCGAATCAAACACTACCTAATTTCTTTTGCTTATTTTTTTTGATCGGCAGAAAAAAATAAAAAGCAAATGGAATTTATTTTGCTTATTTACTCCTCTACTACTAGATAAAACGGATACTTATATTTCTTCCTTTGGTTTTTAGGCTTGTTTCCTTCGGCAATTCTTCAGATCTGTCTCAAAAGTAGACTATTTCACTCTTCGACATGGATTCATTATGGTACTCCGATTTATCAACCACAACACATCCTTTCGTTATGTTAACATGAAATGTTTAGTCACGAAAGTTTTATCTTCGATCTAGGCCCATTTCGCAGAAGGAAGCAACTTCGATTTCCAAAAGTATATAAGAAGAGCTTTGGAAAAAGACTTTGGAGTAGTGGTGGGAATAAGGTACTACTACTGTAGACAATGGATGACATTTGATGATACAACATTTGATTTCTCAAGTTAATTAAACCTTGATTTTGTTAGTTAACCGCAATTGGATGCTAATTTTTGTGCAGCTTCTGGATTTGGATCTTTTCAGTAGTTTTCATATTCCTAAATGCACATGGTAAGGCACTTAACCATCCTGTACATGTTTTAATTTCCCCTTGAAGCAGAGAAAATGAGGTCACAAACCAAAGCAATATTAATTCCTAACTGCTTAAAATTGCTGCAGTGTTTTACAACTACTTCTGGCTTCCCTTCATTCCATTGGCGGTAAGCGAACTGCGCAACTTGACCAAAAAGTTCTTCTTATAACACCAACAATTGGGAAACTTTCGAAAGGCTAAAATGTTTTACGATTTGAAATGCAGATGCTGTTGATAGTTGGGACGAAGCTACAAGGGATCATAACGAGGATGTGTGTGGATACTAACGACAAGTCTCACGTAGTTAGAGGAACGTTGCTTGTTAGGCCAAGCGATCACTACTTCTGGTTTGGCCGGCCAACGTTGCTTCTCCACCTTATGCACTTCATTTTATTTCAGGTGAATGACAAAGACTTTCTTTCCAATGTGTTTGGAAGTACTTTCGTGCACGACATTTCTACCTTATGAATTCCGCCTTGAATCTCAATTCTCAAGGAAAAGAAAACAGAACTCTGGGATTTTCTTGTCAAGCCCACAAACATGTTTCCTGGCAGTACGAATTAGTAACGCCACACGAAAGTAAATCATTTAGTATAAGAACTCTGTCGGTTTAGTATCGCAATCCATTTAACAACTGCCTTGTTCGCGCGTGTTAGTTTTCTAAACATGACATTTTTGGGATGTGCAGAACTCCTTCCAATTGGCATTCTTCACATGGACTTGGGTAAGCACCATAACTATTTCTACCCGAATCATGTTGTCGTTTTGGCAGAAAAGTCCACTCCTAAACATCTCTTTCATCGTAATTTATTCGTTCTTGCTTTTTGTTTCGATCAATAAAATTAACATTCCTTTCATGGAAACAGTTCAAATTCGGGATAAGATCGTGCTTCCACCACGAAACTGAGGACATAGTCATAAAGCTAGTCATGGGATTGTTGGTTCACATCCTCTGTGGCTATGTAACTCTGCCTCTATACGCTCTAGTCACGCAGGTATAACTCTAAACTACGACTATTCCTTGTCCTTTTGGTTTTTTTCTTCGTCTTTTGTTTCTCGTATTTTTCAAGATTCGTTAGTACTGATTTTGTTTTTTGTAACAGATGGGGACGTCGATGAGGAAAGCAGTGTTCACCGAGGGAGTGGTGGAAGGCCTAAAGAGATGGCGGGTAACGGCCAAGAAGAAAGTAGCTCTCAGGAACAACTCAGCACGCCGATCGTTGGATGCTTCCATTACTTCGCTTGACACTTCTGCATCTTTCAGTACTGTTGATGGTGTTTCCTTTCATGTAGAACTAGTTAATCGCTTCGGTGATGCCCCTGATACCGAATTTTCGGCAGTTGAAGTGGGGGAAGATGATAGTGTAGGCTTGGTAGCTGCATAAACAACAGAACATCATCAAAAATTGAGTTCATTTGAGGGTTTTGACTTGGGCAAAGCTCTATGATTTTTCACATTTTCTCCTCAGTTACTTGTCTCTTCATATTTTCTTCTTCCAAATTGAAGGTGACATTGTTGGAACTTGGAAGCCAGGGCTCTGATTCTAGCTAGCAGATGTGGGATTTTATAGAGCATGCACAGTCTCCTTGCAGCATGGATTAATCAGTTCGAGTCCATAATATTGACGTACTAAGCGGAAATCTAAACTAGAACTGATTAGGCCCCGTTCCGCTAAAAAAAAAAGTACTGTACTTATTTTCGTATTGTGAGAGAATAACACGTCTCATAAAGTGAAAAATAAGTACTTAAAAAATGAAAACCTAAGCGGAATAGGGCCTTAGTGTGTTAGACGCTTGTTTTGCACTTGAGTCCTACAATGCATCTGATGCCGAAATTTTAATGTTCCAGCAAACTCTAAGCTATAAAAAGGAACACTAAAAATCCACACAAAAAATAGGAGTAGTAGTTTTGGTTCAATTTTGTGGAGGTATGCTATAGTATAGGCTATCAATGGTTAAGTCTGTCTCCTATCCTCCTTTACCCATACTTCCATTGATTAGGAATTTCCATTGATTAGGAACTAGACGGGTTCAGTTGGGGATGTGTATTTTAAAACATGGGTCTTGAAGCCTTTCCAAATCTTCCCTACAACCTTTGTCCCACGTTGCTTAGATGAAAGAACTTCAAACCCTTTAGGGCTAGTTTGGATGCCGGACTGAGAAGGGGTATAAGTTATCACCCCTGAATAAGACCTAGGCCCATCTCTATACCCTGGTTTGGGAAGCCAAAACTCTGGAGTTTTTGTTTATCTCCCTCTCCTTGGTAAGACTGGAGAAGAGGGATTTGGGGGTTTAAGGTGTTGTTAAGTTATCCCCCAATTCCTTGAAAATTGGACGATTTTACTCCTCCTTATCCCCTTCCCCCACCCCAAACCCACTTGGGTTTTTTCGATTAAGACAGCAAAACCTAAAGAAGAAGAAGAAGAAGAAGGACAATAGCATATTGGAGAGAGGGAGGACGAACCAGGCCAGGCTTGACAATGAACAGAAGACATTCTTCTTCTTCTGCCGTTCTCTCTCTCTCTCTCTCTCTCTCTCTCTCTCTCTCTCTCTCTCTCTGCGCGCGCACGCGACGGCGATAAGAACAAGAGGAAGAAAATAAGAACAAGAGGAAGAAAAGAGCAATGAAAAGTTATTGTTTATGTTTGGTTGGTAGTTTAGTTTAGTTTAGTTTTGGTAGTGGGTGGAGAGAGAAATAGGGTAATGATTGGAAATAGGGGTAATGATTGGAGAAAGATAGAGAGAGAAATGAAATTAATAATTAGAGATATAGGGTAATAATTGGAGAAATATATAGGGTAATGATTGAAAACAAAACTAAAACTAAAACTAAAACTAAATTGGCAACCGAACAAAGTTGATGTGCATGTGTGCTCATGTGTTCCATAAACCCCACTCATCCACACTTTAAAACACATGAAATTATCAAAAAAAAAAAAATTGAAAAAACGAATTTTAATCATTTATGTTTATTAAATTAATTAATTAAATTATTATTGTTTAATTATGAAAAAGTAATTAATTTTTGTAATTTTATATTTATCGTAATGAATAATCTAATTTACTACTGCACAAGGGCAAAGAGTCATTTAACATGCAACTTTTTATATTATTCACCCTTCCTTATACTCCTATGTCATCCATAATCCAAATCAAGTATTATTTTATCCCCTCTCTCAAATACATCATTCAAACCAGCAACTAATTGATCCTCCCTCCATAAAAGTGGGTCCCCCCTTCATAAATAATACTCCGTTCGTCCTTTTTTAATTGTTCTGTTTTGTAACTCTAACTTATTAATGAGACATCATCATTATACATTTCATATCAACTTTTATCTCAACTTTTCTTACTTACCCTCTATGGAGACATCATCATTACACTTTTACTCACTAACTTTTCAAAATAAAATTTATTTTTAGGGGCAGAATGGAAAATGCACCAATTTTATTCACTAATTTTACAAAATGGACACTTATTAAGAGACAATCCAAAATAAAATACTGAGCTCTAAAAAAGGGACGGAGAAAGTACTCCTTACTATCTTATCCCACTTCATATATAATACCCCAAATTCTTTTCCCACATCTAAACAGACCCTTATAGTACAAAACTCTTTAGTAGGTTTTGGGAATGCGGCTAGACACAAGGAGATGTCTCGTGTGCTTGGTGAACTTTACACCCTTTGGAGTACAAAACTCTTTGGGAAAATTGATCCGGGAATCATCTAACTGGGTGTGCGGCACTAATTACTCGCACGCAGGGTGGTACACATCTGCTCTGCCAATTTTTGGGCCTTGCGCATGTTCTACTAAAATTCAGAAACGTTTTTATTTGGCGATCAAGAGCTTAATTACCAAGCTAATTAATTTGATTACGCGCAAATTGATTTTTGATTTCGGTTTCCAAAAGAGCAGATTTTCCACCCTTCGTTTTGGCCATAGAAAGGCAGATCTACAACAAACTGTTTTACGAAGAGCAAGAAGGCCGATTGTTTTTTGTATTGCTGGTCTTCTTTCGTGCAAAGGAGATCGAGGCAGTGGTTGTTCTGGGCTGTTTTATCTTAGGGACGGTATGATTCACTGCTTGCACAGAAAGGATAGAGCCGCAAAATGTCTTAAAGATAGTGACCTAGTCCGCAACTCATTTCTGTACAACAACAGATTTATTTCGATATTTTTTCGGTTTGCAGTTATGATCGAGGTAATCTGTTCTAATACTCTTTGATTGTTTCAACAGGTTCTGTTATTGTTGTTGTATGATATGGTATATGCATAGATGACCATGGTTTCAAAGTCTGCTTGAGATTCAAAGCCCAATTTTAATGGTTTTTGAAAGATAAAACACAGCTCAACTATATTTAAATGGAGTTGGAAATGTGGGGGTGCCCATGTCGCACATATGCTTGCTGAGGTATGTTTTAGTAATTTGAAAGCTAAAAGACAGCTCAACTATATTTAAATGGAGTTGGAATTTAGGAGGTTTCCCTATGAAAATGATTTTGACATTTCAATTTTTTATGATGGTTTCAAAATTTGTCTTTTAGTGTGTTTTGCTATGTATAATTTTTACACTAAAAGACAAGTTTTGAAGTGTCATCATAAAAAAGTAAAATGCCAAAATCATTTGCCTTTCCGGTATCACATATATACTTGCTGAGGTATGCTATATTTGCACTGGTATATATAGACTAAAAAACCCCACCTCAAGCTGTAGGCCCGCCCCTAAGTAGATGGAGATGGTTAATGCATGGCCAACCAAATTTGGTAGTGTGTACTAGTAGTTGGTTGTATCTTATATACTCCGTAGCATTGTGGTGTGTGTGTCGAGAAAAGGTGTGAGAGGTGAGAATAGAGAGTGAAAGAGGGAACCCTAGGGGTTTCTCCCCACCCCATTGTATGTGTGTGCACGATTGAGATTGAGTGCTTTCTAATTTTGCTTCCAGATGGTGAATAAATAGTGTTTTGTGCTTGAGTGAAGGACACCGATAATGTCATGGTTGAAATTTTTAGTGCCACGACATTGCTCATGCCGTGGTAATCTTTTCTACCTTCCATGTAGTGTACGTAGGACCTAAAAAAAAACTCCACTGGTCATGCCGGCATGGTGATGTCGTATAGAAAATTATTAATTGCTCCTCCTTTTATGTTTGATGTGTGTGACTTCTACACCAATGCGTGATGAAGAAGCATTGCATAATCCCTCAATATCGGATATACTTAGTGTCATGACAACATTGTTATATTTCCAGCTGTGGATATAGTTTGTCTCGGTATGAGAGCTTGCATTTATTTTTAACCACCAATTACATTAGGGCTAAGTTTTTTTTGTCTTGAAAATCTAGAGAGTTGCTTGTCTACAATATTTGGCTAGAGATAATATTGTGCATAGTGCCCATTTGATTCGACGTCTTATTTGCTTATGTTTTAAAATTTGGTTGAATTTGAATTCAATTGCGTCTAGATTCAATAAACGCTTAACTCTCATCAACACCAACAATTGTTTAATTGGACAACTTTATAGCAACATCATCATATGAGATTTAGTTACATAATCCTGCCAGAATATATGTTTTCCAATTAAACATCCAAGGTTGGAATATTCAAGGTGAATCTAGTATGAAAAAGTGTAAGGTGCATGCAGTTGGGGTACTTGTGTAATGTTTTGGTATAGTACTAACTTTTTTTTATTTTGTTCTCTTAAAAAAAAGTCTATAGGTTTGAATTTCAAACGATGGATCTGTTAAATTTTGCACGTCAGTGTCCTGAGATTATCCCTTGAATTTAGAACCATTAATTACTACTTAGTATAGCTAGGACTAGGGCGCTACAGGTCTATGAATTAGCTGGCATGCACAAAATTTTGAACAATATTCTTGTTATTAAAAAGAGAGAAACTTATTCACCAAAGAATTGCGGAAAACCAATGACAAGCTGCCACAACACAACTACAATATAACCCCACCTTCACCTGTGTCTCACCACTTTCCCATATCGTGCAGTGCCCATCAGCCGCGCTCCCACAGGCGATGCCGCCGATGCCAAAGGCAGCTCCTATCCAGTTTCCCTTAATTACCTCCAGTCAGGTCCGGTTTGGACCATTTGTGGGCCATTTCCGTGCCCACAATACTGATCGAAAGCATTCACTTGAGGTCGTCGAGAACATCGACCACGTCGAAAACCAAGTTGATCGAATAACGTTTGATATGGATCATTTAAAAATGCATTAATCTTGTAAAGTACAAGAGAGCACTTAATTTAGAGTGCTTTTTTATATTAACACATATATTTGCGTTGCTATATCCCTTCTAAATTATACGTCATAGCTAAGATTTAGATTTGAAGGTGACGAAATTAGAATTAGTCAATCAGAAATAAAATTAAAAAAACTACTTACTATTACGGTTTAATACCCTAAAAAATACACGTGTTCTCGGGGCGGCCATGGATTACGTGGCAATGAGACCATCTAGGACCCCTAGATCTTATCCTAAAATAGGGGGCCATATATTTATTACTAGTATTTGCTATCTGTTTGTTTTGTATATACAGATATTTTTATTTTTATCTATATTGTGGGGGTCCAAAAAAGTTGCCTAGAATACTTAATACTCATAAATATGTGATAAGAAGTTACGCATATGTGATTTTTTTTTTTTTTTTTTACAGATAAGTGTGTATGCGATAATTTGTTTTGGAATTCCCGTCTCTTTTTCTTGGTAAGCTTTTTTTCTTCATGAAAATACGTATTTGGGTCATACTTTTTAAACTTGTAGAGTACCTGTCAATAATCTTTTAGAGTTTACCTCTTATATTCTTTTTTCTTTTTTTTTTTAAATTTTTTTGGAGTTCGTTTCATCTCGTGCATATTGTATATATTTTATTGAGAGCTCCAATTTTCGAGTTCACCTTGAGCCCCATACTAGCTAACTCAATATCTGCCCTGCTTGCTCTAAAGTTAATCATCCATATTTATGCCTGCAAATAATTCCCTTAGTCTAAGATTGATCATCTATACTGCCATACATCAGCATAGAATAAAATTAGTTTAACGATCCATTTAAGTTGGACTTGACATTCTGTCAATTTCTGAAGATGAGATTGTTTAAGATTGATTTCAAATCAAATTTGAAACATTTTTTTTCACAATGTATATAAGTGAACTATTCAATTAACAAATTACGTCTTTTTTGAAACAGTGCCAATCACCCTCTATTAATTAACTCATTCCATAACGTCATAAAACTTTTAAGTTAACTATTTCTTTCATTTTGCATGTCATATACTCCGTATTTTGTATTCCCGTTTTCTATATTTGTTCATAGGAAGAGCGGAATTGGAGTGGGGCCGGGCTTAACAGTGGAAGAACTGGGGCCGGCAAAGCCCTCGGCCCTACATATTTTTATCTAATATGAGGAATAAGTTTAATTTTTTCATATGATAAACAGTTTATCTTTTTAATGAAAAATCGTCTCCTTGGATCCGGTCTCCCTGGTATCTGTTTATCTTTTTTAATGGAAATTCGAATCCTTGTCCGGTTTCCCTTGGATCGAAATCCTAGCTTTGTTCATTTGAATGTACAACTGGATGCTCATGAGGCACTCGAGACCCAACCATTGGCTCAACGCCACGTCAGCAACACTATCCCCTTCCAAAACCAACCTATAAAATCCCCATTTCATGTCCTCTCCAACTCCACCACCCACCCTCTCTCTCTCTCTCTCTCTCTCCAAAATCGTAAACCATGCCCCAGGCAATCCTATACAGAACATGGCCTCCTCCCTCCTCCACCACCGCCACCTCTTGGTCCTCCGCCGCCACACCAACTACCAACGCGTTCGGCCGGTCAGCCAAATACACCGGGACAAGTGTGGGAAAATTGGTGGCAGAGAATGCGGTGGTGGTGATGGGGCGCCGCGGGTGCTGCATGTGCCACGTGGTGAAACGGCTGCTGTTGGGGCTCGGAGTCAATCCTCCGGTCGTGGATGTCGACGAACGCGAAGAGGCGGCGGTGATCCACGAGCTCTCGGGAATCGTGGGCTGCGGAGGGCTGCAGTTTCCGGCGGTTTTCATGCGCGGGAAGTTGTTTGGTGGGCTAGAAAGGGTTATGGCCTCTCATATTTCCGGTGAATTGGTTCCCATATTGAAAGAAGCTGGAGCCCTTTGGCTTTGAATATGGGAATAATTATCTGATCATGGGGGGCTTCCTAACAATTTATATGTTGCTGGGTTCCTCCTATTCACAAAGTATTCAGTTCGTCAAGTTTTTGCCTTCAGACATTCTTTGTGCACTCATTTTCGTAACATAGATTTTTCGTATCATTGTATGGATCATTGCGCGCTATTAGCATTTTTTTATAAAATAATTGGAGGTTATGTGAGAGTATTGCTATGAGTACCGATGGTTTCCGTAGGGAAATCGTACCGACGGCCACTCCGGGCCGTCTTTGGCTACCGGACGACTGATCCGATCCGTTCAAAAATTCTATAAAAAAAAAAAACCGAGGGGAACTGTGCGGAAATTAACGGTATCCGATGTGTGTCAGGTGCTTGATCTAAACACCCTATTTTTCAATATGGTGTTTAGATCAAGCACCTTACACACACCGGATGCCATTAATTCTCGCATAGAGGCTCTCGATTTTTTTTTTTATAGAAATTTTGAACAGTTCGGATCGACCGTCTAGTGGCCGAAGACGGCACGGCGCGACCGTCAGTACGATTTCCTTACAGAAACCGTCGGTATATCATTTTTGGTTACTTGTCCAATATCTCGGTGAAATGAAATGGGGCGTTTCGATCATAATTGCTGGCATGCGCATGTCACATTAAATTTTTAACCCCCAAATCCTGACAGAAGGGTAACAAAAAGGGATTAGTGATACTGAAAGTGAAATGTTGATAAAAGTGGGGGCTAGATGTTGGGACTTTTCGATGAAGAGGATAAAGTGAAAAATTTATAAATTTAGGAGATGAATCTGTAATTAACCCTGAAAAGACTTTGGATCCTTGCGGAGGACTCCATTGGGAATGGGATGAGCTGTTTGGGAACCGACCAGCGTGTTTGCTTGCAGTTATAGAGGAAATACCCTAGATACCCTCTCTCAGCCTCAGGGCAAACGGTGTAGCCACCGGGGACAAAACGGTAAATCCACCCAAACAAACCCGCATCTTCTCACCTCCCTGTAAAGTATTACTCCTAAAGCCCCGAAACCTCTCGCACCACCTTTTTCCCTCCCCCATTTTGAACACACTCACTCTCTGTCTCTCTCTCTCTCCAAAAGTATACACACATATATTCCTTCTCTGTCTAAAAGAGCAATAGTAAAGGAGGATCGAAGACCATGAACATGATGAGGTTATTCTCCAGAGGCTCCGGCGAGTCTCCGCAGCCGTCGTCGTCGTCGTCGTCGGAGGCTTCTCCGTCGCCGCCCTCGCCTGCCTCCACCACTGGACCGGCGCGGCCGATCCGCCTGGTGTACTGTGACGAGAAGGGGAAGTTCCGGATGGATCCGGAGGCGGTCGCGACGCTTCAGCTCGTCAAGGAGCCCGTCGGCGTTGTCTCCGTCTGCGGTCGCGCTCGCCAGGGCAAGAGCTTCGTGTTGAATCAGGTTCGAGAAAAAATTTGAGATGAAAATCTGGTGTGAATTTATTGATATACGTAATCTAGGGCTTTAGTTGGCTTTTTGGAAATTGAGGTCTTTAGTTACTGTGTTATTCGTTTTATTGTGATGGTATTGCTAGTTCTAAGAATTAGGTTTTCGGTTGATGTGTTCAAAGGGACTAGTCATGAATTGGGCATTTGCGGAGAGTGCAAATAGTCCGGGAGTACCGCCTCGTGGTGCTCCGAATCACTCTACAACCAACCACTCATTCTTGTTTGGTACATGACTAAGAGTATAGACCCCACTGGAATGTGAAGTTATGGAGTGCACATGGTGCTCTTGACTACTGAATAATTACTCGGAGAGTGTATCTTCCGTTTGAACAAAAAAGAATTACTCGTTACTCGGAGACTGCGATTACTCTTGTGGAGAAGGAAACCAACAATCCTTTATTGGTTTTGAACTATGCGACGCAAACAGAGAGGAGCGGAGGGCAAGGACAATTTTATGGAATGTTTCACTTGTTGATTTTGTTTTTTATATCCTGGTGTACTGCTCCCTGAATTTGAATGCAGTGTATCTACTAGCTGTTTGATTTTTGTTTGAATATCTACGCAAAGGTCTATTGTTGCTTGTGATAGAAATTGAGGGAAACCCTGACACCATAGGAAAATGCAAATGGTACTTGGTGGAACGCCGTTCCACTGACCCAAGATTTAGTGACGGGTACTGAACTGTGGTATATTTCATGGATTAGTGGCACTGTCGTTTGGTATCACCACCGTTATTCTGAATATTGTATCCTCAATTACTGTATTTAAACCTTAGTTACACGAAGCGGGAGCGGGGGCGGGGACGGGAGAGCGGATGATCATAAAAGTGTGGGAGCGCCATTGGGAGCGATTAGGAAAAATTATTAAAATTATAAATATATATTTTTAGAATTTTATATTGTTAAATGTCAATATAAAAATATTATTCTACCACATAAAATATTACTATTAAAATTATAAGTTTCTAGTTATATTTCAACATTTTAATTGTAGCACATGATTACACAATAGAGCTCTTGTGCATATTAAGTAGGCATAAAAGTTAAAGCCTTAAAGGCATTAGTATGACTCTAGAAGGTTAATATCAGATGTGCACACCAACAAGAACAAAATAACTTTAAAGGTACCAATTGCAGCTTGAATGGTAAGTCTCTCAACCGTTTTTTGGGTGTAAGTTCCCGTATAGGTAAGGAACGAGTTCCCGTCGTCATTGGGACGAGTTTCTTGGAGTTTCCTTCGACGGAAACGCGGAAACGTGTTTCTGTCGAAGAAACGTGTGCATAGTTGAAGGTTCCTGCAACTAAGATTTAAACTATTCAAAGTATTACTGAGAAGGGAACTTTTTATCCTGACAATATTAAACATCATGGGTACCGTTCTTCAATTTTTTTGGCATTGGCACTATAGTTTCAATGTGTTGGGTGTAACTCTATCCTTGGTGAATCTCATATATGATATATCCCGGCCAGCAGAAGCACGCAAAATAAGTGTGGAATCCTAGAAAAGGAGAAATACTCAAGCCCAAGTTTTATACGCCCATGGAGAGATCTAATCCATTAGAGAAATGAACACAAAAATGTGAAATACACAAAAACCACTGACACTTTACCTAAGTCCTGAAGCCATATACACTTCTGTGCTCACCTTAGTGTCCCTAGGCCAATAATGGTTTCATTGCCTACACATTTCCATCTCATCCTCACATTTCATTACACCTTTCACTCTCCTTCTCTTGCTACTCTCCAAGTTCCTCACCACGGGGCTACAATATGTATTACACTGTTTACGGGAAGAAACAATTTAACCGACTTGCTGTTTTTCTCTGCACGAGGAACGCAGGAAATGGTCTGTCGTTTTTGTACCAAAAATATAGAATTTATAAAACAATGAATTAATTAATAGTCCGAAGAATAGTGGTTAAGTCCGAGATCATCCGCAGGGAGAAAAAAGCTAAGTTGCAATAGTTTCAATTAATTTAGTTGGATTTGCATGATTTGAACTAAGATTAAACTACAATTAACTAGAAAGCAATCTAAGTTTTGTAAATAGGAGAGAAGTGACTAGGGTTTCGATTCCACAATCCCCTTGCAATATAATCGTAATAAAATATAGGGTAATTATTCAACATAAAACAAGTAAGATTGTCGTTAGGGCTTGCAATCCCTATCGATAATCGTCAAGAGGGTTCACGGGACTTCTACACCGTAAAGGCTATCTCAACATAGCACGAATCATCTCACTGAATTTAACCAATGGCACAACTCGGCTAGCGTAGTATAACCCATCTTAGAGACTATTCTGAAAAAGTGAAAACTATTGTATGACAGTGCTTGATATCCGGAATACAAACACAACAGATAAATAAGAAAAATCTGTTCTTTCATAAAAATTATGAATCATCTCAAAAAATCATACAATTAACTGTTGAATAAAACCCTAAAAATCAAACGATTACATTACTTGGAGAAAGCTTCCTCGTCGCTCTAGTGGAAAGATCTTAGCCGCTCATGATTCTGAGAGGCTGTGCCTCTGCTATGCGCAGCCCGTCCTCTTCTCTGTTCTGCGTCAAAAGATGTCCCACTTGTGTTGCAGCCAATGTTCTAAAAAGCGCTCGGTGCTAGGCGGGCGGCCGACTACCTTCAAGCTTCGAGACCTATTAATTGGCCATTAATTGCCTTTTAGCAATTAGTCGGTTTTTTTTTTTTAAAATATTCTACAACCTCCCTACCATCAATAATCACAGTTTTTCTGGTTGATGTGATATATCTTCTCTACCATCAATACTTACTAGTTACTACACGTCTACCGGTCTACACGGCTACGGCCTACACCAAACGGTCCAAACCATAAATTTACAATACTACACTACTCTGCTACTCAGACTCAAGTGTTAAATTTTGTAAAAAAAAATACTACACTACAGAGAGGGGGGGATCAAGAAATTACAGAGAGAGAGAGGGAGAAATTACACACAAAGAGAGAGAGAGAGAGATTACAAAGAGAGAGGGGGATCAAGAGAGAGGGATCGAGAGTTACAACAGTCAACAATGAGGCGCAGTGGCGGTGAATGGTGATGAAAGGCGTCGGCGATGACCGGTGTCGGTGATGAGAGGCAATCGTCGATGTACTGGCGTCGGCAGTAGGCGATGACTGGGTTTCTTCCTAGATCCAGATCGATGAGAGGCTGATCGAATGAGAGCCCTAACACAGTAATTCGAAGCCCTAAATAACCTGGTATGAGTATAACAGTTACCCCCTTCGTTTTCTAAAAATTCATATTTACCTTGCCTAATCGCCCATTAGCCGATTAATCGCCCATGAATCGATTAATCGCCTATCGCCGCCTACACGCCGACCAATTAAGCGGCGATTAATCGCCGCCAAAGTCCAATTAATCTTCTAGCCGCCTAATTCAACCTTTTAGCCATTAATCTCATCGGTTAGCCCAAATTTCCGATTAATCGCCCATTAATCGGCAATTAATCCCGCCTTTTAGAACACTGGTTGCAGCTGCCCAATATTTAGAGTGCATCGACCAAAAACCCTTTAAAAGCTTCTGCCAAATATAATTCCTCTCCTAACTCTAATTAGTCATGTGCCCTTCCAATTGGTCCCATCTAGTTGACCAACTGTTACCACTTTGAACACGTGCATACCAATTTCCTCTCTAAGGAACTAATATTGAATGCAATTTCTTGTTTCAATATGAAATAAATGGACCAACCACTTGATTATGGTATTCGGCTCCCATTGAACGCGTCATGGTCGACTCTTTATGGATTCAATTCAGAGGCTAAATATTAATCATGATCGATTTAACTCCATTTGCCATTCAACTGCTCCACAAGTCCTTAAATGAGGAAAACGAGTATCAAACTCTAAGTAGCATACTAAACAGATATAACAAGGCTAAGTTAGAGGGCGTAAATAGGCGTTTCCTATCAGGAGCACTCCTGCTACGCCAGAATTCGAGCCTCCCTCAATACAATTGTGCAAAATTGGTGGGTAGTACTTGCCTCCCTTGTGGGTGGATAGGCTTGTCCGTACAATGCCCTAGTTCATTAACGCTTAGTTGACACAATATGAAGCTTTTGCTCAATGAGTTGTAAAACTGGTAGCTCTAAGTGCCCACTTTTATGTGTTGTTAATCAGTCTTGGCATCTCTATGGTGTTGTTGTTAGATTCTTTTATGATTCAGTAATGTCCATATTGCATAAGAAGACATTTATATATTGTTTGTTAAGCAGTAATCGCATCTGTATGGTATGCATGTTTGCTTCTTTGACTCCTCAATAACTTGAATATTGGTCAATGGAATACATGTTTTTATACTGAAGCTGTGACTCAGTGGTAATTTCATTTATGTCCTTTAGCTTCTTGGAAGGAGCAGTGGATTTCAAGTTGCATCTACTCATCGTCCTTGTACAAAAGGGCTTTGGTTGTGGAGTGCACCCATAAGGAGAACTGCTCTCGATGGAACCGAATACAATCTTTTACTGTTAGACAGTGAAGGAATTGATGCTTATGATCAGACGGTAAGTTATTTTTCTTTTACAACTACAATAATAAGCTGATGGTGATTCCTAATTTCCCTTGCCTAGAATAACTTTTCTGTATCGGTTTATAATTGTTTTATTCTTGTAACTCATCCTTGAATTCTAATTACCTATTTTGCATTTTTCAAACCAGCAGTCCATTTTATTTCTGCTTGGTATTAATAATATATCTTATTTTATGGTGTTTGCACCAGACATCATGTTATGATAATCTTATTTCCTCTTGTTTCTTGTTTTCGTTTACTTTTGTCTGTTCTCAACAGGGAACATACAGCACACAGATTTTCTCCTTAGCTGTCCTCTTATCAAGCATGTTCATATATAACCAGGTAAGGAAGTCAATCTAGGTTCTTTATCTTTTGAGTGAACATTGTGATAGCTCTCTCTCTCTCTCTCTCTCTCTCTCTCTCTCTCACACACACACGCGCGCGCGCAGAGTCTCTTTCTCAATGTTCTAAAAATCATCAAGCGCTAGTCGGGTGGAAGAGGGGTGCCTAGGCTGACTAGTGATTAGTCAGTTTCTATTTTTTAATGAATATTTTTCCCCTCCCCAAAGTTTGAGTAAGAAATGACATAAGACTTGGAAAAAACGAATCAAGACTACTGCAACAATAAAAATTAACACTCAATATACACTTTGTTATTTATAATAGGGAAAATTTCAAAATACCCCCCCAAACTTTACACTCAAATGTCTAATAGACTCCCAAACTTTCAAAAAAATCAATTTCCCTCAAATGTCTAATAGACATTGGTGTAAAGTTTGGGACTCTATTTTGAAATTTTCCCTTTATAATATATATGTTTTGTTCTATAGTATTTATATATTTTGTTAGCCGCTTGGGCTTTGAAATGTACTATGCATATATCAAATGTAATTTGTCAAACAACATTTAACACCCTTTACTTTTAACTATACTATTACAAATGTGACCATAAAAAACAATTTATGAGGTATACACCTATTAATTGCCGCCTAGCCAATTAATCAGTTAATAATTGCCGACTAATGTAAAAAGGCCTAATTACCACCTAGACTCCAGAGTCTAGGCATTGGGGGTCCCCCTAGCACCTTGGCCCCGCATAGGCGGACCTTTAACACTGTTCTCCCTCTGTTTTGCGCTCTCTCTCTCAACTTGTTATCTGATGCATCTTTTCTCAGAAACAACTTGGATACTGTAATGTGTGAAATATAGGTCGGATCTACTCCTTGCGTGGATCACTTAATCTGGTACTCATGTTATCCATATGTTTCAGATGGGTGGTATTGATGAAGCAGCACTTGACCGCCTCTCTCTTGTTACTGAAATGACTAAACATATTCGTGTTAGAGCCTCTGGAGGACGGACTACTACTTCTGAGCTTGGGCAATTCTCCCCAATCTTTGTTTGGCTCCTAAGGGTACTCTTCAGTTGATATGTATATTTTTGTTGAATACCAAATATGGTACTGTCTGCTCTTCTACGTATTATTGTGGTTGTGCATATCTATTTTTGATACCTTTGACAAAATTACATGCCTGCTTGTTTGGGTCGGGGCCGCTGTAGTCGCCTAATTTTGTAATGCCCTATTGTATATGTGGCGACTTCAATATGACTTGTTCACTTGCAGGATTTCTATTTGGACTTGGTGGAGGATAATCGAAAAATAACACCCCGTGACTATCTAGAACTAGCTTTGAAGCCAGTTCAAGGAAGTGGAAGAGATATAGCTGCAAAAAATGAGGTTTTTATCTAGCTGTACTTCCGCTGGTGATATAATTGCATGACATTAGTGAAAAGTCGCATAGCTACAATTGCTATAACTGATTCAAAGATTTTGTTGTGTGGTGATGTTCCTCTGTTTTATCTTTGACCATTTGATGTATACAGTTTACCTTAATGCTACTTCCAAGTGGATGTACTAATGATGCTATAATAATGGTTACTAGATTCGTGAGTCCATTAGGGCTCTTTTTCCGGACAGAGAATGCTTCACCCTTGTGCGGCCTTTGAGCAACGAAAATGAACTCCAGCGACTTGACCAAATTCACGTGAGTATCTTGTTCATGGTATATATTCCACAGTGTTACTAATGGTGGTTTTCGATGTCATTGTTATGATGGTCATAAAAAAAGTCCTCTCTGTCTGTTGGTGCAGCTGGACAAATTAAGACCAGAATTTAGGTCTGGGCTGGATGCTTTTACAAAGTTTGTGTTTGAGAGGACTAGGCCCAAGCAAGTTGGGGCAACAGTAATGACAGGACCCATTCTTGCTCGTATTACTCAGTCTTTTCTGGATGCAATAAATAATGGTGCGGTGCCTACAATAACCTCCTCATGGCAGGTGATTACTGTTTCTGGAGCTCTGAACTGTTTCCTGTTCTCATTGTTAATTGCATGATTTTGTTTGTCCCTTTCTAAAGTTGTTGGTTTACAGAATGCTGTAACCCTTTTGGTTCTCTATGCTATCTACACTTTGGTGTGATCAATTCTGCCAACATTAGCTTTAATATTTGTGCTTCCATGCGCTGTAGTAGCTCTTTTTTTACGTTATTCTTTTTCTTGCAATTGAACCTGGAAGAAATAGCGGTTTCTTTTTTAATAACATTGTTGTATTAGTTTTTTGCATAGTGGTTTTGGATTCAATTTTTAGGCTCTGTTTGGAACTAAGGGAAATATAGGGAAAAGAAGCGAAAATAATGAGGGAAAATTGAAGAGAAATTGAGAAGGAAAGTTAAGTTAGAATTTAATAAAATATTTCCTCTCCTTTTTTAAGAACCAAACAAGGATGGGGAAAGTTTTAAAAATTTCCCTTCCTTTCCACAAATTCCAAATAGAGCCTTAGTTTCATTTCATTTGTTTAATTGTTGAAGTGAGCTTGGTAGCACAAGCAGAGATACACTGCTGTACAAAGTGAACTATGAAGAAGCACAAACAATTCTCTGGAGGAGGCATGTTGTGTTGAACACTCATGTAGAACACCCACACTCTTTTGACACCTCTAAAAGCATCTCCAACACTTCTATGTGTATGAATGGACAAATAAAATTCACTGTATTGGAAGAGCCATTCTCTTGTTTCCATACAAATAAAATTCATAGCATGGACTTTGGAAGTACATACTATAGGTTTGTTGGTTGTTTCTCTTCCATAAGAATCTGTTGAATGGAAGTACCAAAAACCCGGTAGGAGATTTTATGCAGTCGCCAATCATATTTTCACATTTTAGGGTAACTTTGGTTGTATCGTTTTAATGATTTCTATTTTATGGATATGCATCATTAGAAAGGTTTTTGCTTATTTATTACCATGAATCTTCTTTTCTATGTTGGAAAGATAATCAGTGAATATTTGCATCATGATCTAGCTGCATATATTGAGTTCTGTTCAAATTTCAAATGTCTCAAGATAGACTAAATATGAAGAACCTAGTTATTAGTTGAAGGCATTTTCTCAGAGAGGGAAATGATGCTTTTCATCTTGTTTTTTCCGTCTTTTTTCCTACCATTTGGCTATTAAATCTGTGGTTTGAGATTCTTTGAAGCAAGATATGTGCTTCTTGAGCAAAGATTGTAGTATGAGTTATGAATATGTTAAAAGATTTTCCCTTGAGGTTTGGATTCTTGTTTTGCAGAGTGTTGAAGAAGCGGAGTGTCAAAGAGCATATGATTTAGCATCTGAGGTCTATATGGCTTCTTTTGACCGATCAAAGCCCCCAGAGGAAGTGAGTGGATCTTTCTTCCTACAGTTGTCAATTTTTTTTGCTCTCTAATTCTTAGGTGCTTGTAGGCTGCACTAAGGGAAGCACATGACGAAGCAGTTCAAAAATCGACAGCTGCATTTAATGATAGTGCTGTAGGGTCTGGTTCAACTAGGCAGAAGTACGAAAAGCGTCTCCATAACTTCTTAAGGAAGGCATTTGAGGTAATTTTCTTTTTATTTTCCTTTTCTTAGTAACTGTGTCTTGTTTAGTACCATGATTAGTTAGGACCATATGGTCTTCCTTTGTTTTAGCACCAGGTAATAGGTTTAGGTAGTTTATCTTTTTGTTTAGCATCAAATATATTGTGATAATGGTGAAGTGTCGACTGACTCTGAGATGACTTCTAGTAGAAGAATCAAGTCTTGACACCGAAAGATATATCTATGTCTAAGTCACAACTTCGCCAAGCGCATGTGGGAGAGAGCTCAAAAATCGATTGTGAAAATGGCTAATTTTGAGAGCCATGAAAGTATAAATATTTGTTTGTTATTTTACACGCGCATATGCCTAAAATTCTATACCATTTGGTTCCTATACATTTGAATAGGAACAGTGGCTAGTGCTTATAAGTTAATAGGCAAATTAATACCAGATGGATTGGTGATTATGCTTTTCCACCCATCTAATATGGGAGTGTACTAGAGTGTGTACATTGGTCAGCATGCATAAAGGTTTTGGGATGCTCTATTACACTTCTTAGCTGGGTGCTTCGTAGGGATGTTGGGGGTGTTCAAGATGAGTTAGCGGGGGCAGAGTCAATTACAGCTTGGGTGGGTCGGCTATGGTTGATTCCGGCCAAGGGGCTAGAAGTCAGAAATCTTAGTGGAGCTTTCTTCCTTTTGTGTTTACAATACATAGAGGAGGCGCTGAGAGTGCTGGCTTAGTAGTGGTCAATTGATGGCCAACCCCCATTTCTAGATTGGTGGTCGCTGGCATGATAATTCAACAGAACAGAGGGGATGCCTGCTTTTGTTTGGTTAAGGATGATGGTGCTCAAAGCTATAGGTGATCGGTATAGTGGATTCTTCGGAGTTGATGAGAAGAAGGCACAGAGGGGTCAATTGGGCTGGTTTGTTTTCATTGCTCTTATTTGCTTTCCTCGATGTATCCTTTGTCGAGTTCTAATAACATTTTGTTTTGCCGGGCAAAATTAAAAAAGGGTGGGTTTGTTTGAAGGTGAAAGGGGATAGAGATACATGTTGCCAGTTTGGTCAGGGGACGGACCAAGGGTGGTAGTGAGTATGGTGGACACTGGTGGTAGGGGTTGCGCGCAGGAATCTGTAGGTGCGGTGAGGGTGATGGTATTACAATGGGAAGGTGAGTGGGAGGTTATTTGCGAGTGGGGCAGGAGTATATGATGCAAAATTTCAGACAGTTGGCAAAATGGTTTGTGGTGGCTATGTTGAACATTCTTGCAGATCTAGAGCTTTGAAATCACAAGCTTCGATGTATAAGATAAAATGTGTTTTCCTAGTAACATATCTCGATCTAACATAGGATGTATTTGCCTTGCAACATATTTTTCATACCTTCTGCTGTTATTGTTCTAAGCACACTAGATTTGGAGACTTGTACTACAAATCAATGAAGCTATTAATTGATATTCTGGGAAGGTGTATGCAAAGTGATTATGGGCTATGATGTTAGAGCTTGGTTGTAGGTCCCCTTATTGGGTGATGAAGTCACCATGGAACTTAGCTCCGGCGCTCCAAGTCAAATCTTCTATGAACCTTGCTTCCATCGAGGAAGGAGCGTATCGCCAACTACTACATTACCTCTCAAGCATATGAACTCTAAAACATTGCACAAGAAAATATGAAGTTATGAAAAGATACTAGAAAGGTTACTTCAAATTTGCTCAATTATATAGTATATAAGCATAATATGTAGTATGTTTACAAACTGAAACAGTTGACACCAATTGGCAATTGCTGATATATTACCACGTATGCTAGAATTAATGAAAGAATTTTCATTATAGAGGTACATGTATACATCTTTTGTAGATTCTTCTATATCCTCTCGCTCTCCGACACCCGCACTGCTCCGTCATCATGCAGCTAGGTGTCAGAGACAAAGGCCAAAGTTTGGCAAATGGAGACTTAAGGCCTGCGGATTAGATTTCTTTGGGCATAAGAAAAAATCAAAATTTGTCACCATGCTTTTGCTGTTTATTCAGGGTGTTATATTTTAATTTTAGTGATACCTAGATTAGGTCAACTCAACAAAGTTGCTAATTATCCACTGTCAACATAGTTGCGAGTACTGATTTGGATATGCTACTGATGTAGGACTACAAAAGGGATGCTTTTAGGGAGGCATACTTGCAATGTTCAAATGCTATACAGAACATGGAAAAGGAACTAAGAACAGCTTGTCATGCTCCTGATGCAAAAATAGATCGTGTTCTTAAGGTAAGCAAGCATGTACTGTCCTGGTTATTGTGGTTTTTATTTTTTTTCTCGTTTGTCTTGATCATTATGATATCATATGGTTCTTGCAACTGAAAGAAACAACTATTCCTGTTCTTTTTAAGTTCTTTTCCCCAATATTCTAAATATCGCTAGTCACTAGTCAGTTTGAAGAGGGGCGCCTAGGCTGACTAGTCAGTACCTAGAGATTAGTTGGTTTTCCAAAAAATATTTCCTTTTCTCCGCCATAGTTTAAGTAAGAAAAGACATAAGACTAGGAGAAATGAATTAAGACTTAAGTTACGAGTAAATAGTAACACTTAATATTAATTTTGTTATGTAACATGCATGTGTTTTGTTAGCTGATTGAGGGCTCTGATATGTATCATGTACATATTGTTAATACTTTGTTAATATAACATTTAACGCCTTGTACTTTTTAGTATTACACATTTAACTCCAAGATACTTTTACAAATTACGAAATATACCCCGCTGGTTAATTGGCGACTATTGTAAAAACGTTTAATTATCGCCTAGACCCTAAAATCTAGGCGTTGGGGTTCCACCAAGAGCCTAGGCCCTCCTTGGCCAACTTTTAGAGCACTGCTTTTCGTAAGTTTTTTCTTGCTTCTTTTATCAATGGAAAGATGTTATGAACTCAACTTTTTTTCGAGTTGTCTTTTGATCTAATCATTCTGAGATGAAAATACGTTCTCTTTACGTTAATTTTTCAATAAGTTTGAAATGTTGATGAATACATGGTTTTAAGTATCAAAATTATTAACTTCAAGCATTCTTTGGCTGATCCATGGACTATTATTAAAAACCGAAATATGAAAAATTAAGTCTTGATGTTCAATTGTTCATGGTTACAGTAGGTGCTGATGCCATAAATGTTATATGGACATGGAAATTCAAGTTGTGGTAATATCATCAGTCACAGAGATGTTATACAAATAGGGACATGATACTGTCGATTCCTTGCACTGTTAGTTGCGCAAGGGATTCTGTTGTAAGCATATGCATTTGTTGTGAATTTATAACTATTAATTGCTCTCTTTGGATATCCACTTTTTTTGATCGCGTTACTGTAGAGTATACCTGCTACGGTAGAAGGGTTTGTATGTTTAATATGTGCATGGAGTTGGCATTTTTTTTTGCCTTGGAATATCATATGCTTGTAAATTTTGTTATGCAGATTCTTGACGATCTTGTATCCAAGTATGAAAAATCGCCTCATGGTCCAGAAAAATGGCGGAAACTGGCTGGATTCTTGAAACAGAGGTTTGTGTTAGCAGTCGTTATATAAGGTACTTGGTTTTGAATCTTTGCTTATTAACCTGATTGTTTATGTCCTCAGTTTGGAAGGTCCAGTTGTAGATCTTATCAAGAAGCAAATAGATCAAATCGTGTCAGAGAAGAGTTCCCTCATGCTAAAGTGCCGTTCTATTGAAGATAAGATGGGATTGCTCAACAAGCAACTGGAAGCTAGCGAAAAGTACAAATCAGAGTATTTAAAGCGTTACGAGGACGCTATAAATGACAAGAAGAAGCTTGCTGATGATTACATGAGTCGAATAGCAAATTTGCAGAGTAAATGTAGCTCATTGGAGGAGAGGTGTTCTAGCTTGTCGAAAACATTAGACTTGGCGAGGCAGGAGTCTGTGGATTGGAAAAGAAAATATGAACAGGTACTTTCAAAACAAAAGGCAGAAGAAGATCAGGCGAGCTCAGAAATAGCAATTCTCAAATCCAGGAGCAGTGCTGCAGAGGCAAGGTTGGCTGCTGCCAGGGAACAATCTCAGTCTTCTCAAGAGGAGGCGGAGGAGTGGAAAAGGAAGTATGATATTGCTGTCAGAGAAGCGAAAGCTGCTCTAGAGAAGGCGGCAGTCGTTCAAGAACGGTCAAGTAAGCAAACACAGCTGAGGGAAGATACTCTCAGAGAAGAATTTTCTAGTACCTTGGCTGAGAAGGTGAATCCACATGGATATTGTATATTTGTTCCTTATATCTATGTATCTATGTACCACAACCACCACCACCGCACACACACACACACACACACACAGAGATGGCTAAGAAGGTGAATACACATGGATATTGTATATTTGTTCCTTATATCTATGTATCTATGTACCACAACCACCACACACACACACACACACAGAGGGAGGGAGGGAGGGAGGGAGGGAGAGAGAGCGAGAGAGAGAGAGCTTCTTTTTAGGAATGATTTGAGACAAAAGAGGAAGTGGGCATGTGATATCTAATTGCAACCAATTCTTCCTTCTTCTCTTTTTCTTTTTTTCCTCCACATCTGTGTGTGCACACGCGTGCCTATACATCTCGTGTGTAGACTTGGTGTTTCAAAGTGAATTGTCTTTTATGGTCATTTGTTTTTATATTTGTTTATGCACTTAGTAAGTTAGTATGCATGTGACATTTTGTGTGATTAAATTCAACCATCAAAAATCGGGGTTGAAAAATGTAAATATAGCCTCCTCTGGTTGTGTAATAAACTATAAATGTTGTGTGGATATTTTCGGTCCCCTCTGGACTCCGGAGAGAATCCTGCCTCACCTTGCCCTGTAAAGAATGTTTGGAGCATTTCAAGATGCCATAAGTATTTCTTTCCTTTTCTTTGGTAATGATCTGCAGGAAGATGAATTGAAGGACAAGGCTTCTAAGATTGAATTTGCGGAGCAGCGTTTGACAACTTTGAGTTTGGAATTGAAGGTGATTTTTGACAGCATCTAGAAACAATATTTTGATTATGACATTTCTTGCTTCATATTTTACTTATCAACTATGAAGCACAAACACTCCTTTAAGACACTCCTAAAGGTCGCCGAATCCGCGTCTGACACAGTGGGGACAATGGACACTCCAGGGACACGGGAAGGGTTAAATATGCAATTTTTTTTTATTTTTGGGGGTTAAATGCATATTACTTCAAATATTTTTGGGTTAAAAATGTAATATAATGTATATATGATGCTTGTGTATACATATTGATTCTTCATGCTTCTACTGTTCTATATATACCTTTGTTTTCACTGGTTTGGAATGAATAATATTTACTTATTTTTTGTGTGTCCTCTATCATGTCCGTGTCCCTAGTTTTAAGACATCCTTGTGCGTGCTACATAGCTTGTCAAAAAACTACACACACACACACACACACACACACACACACACACACATATATATATATATACGGGACGGTTCAAGAGACACCCAAAAAAACACTTAAAAAAACACCCCAAATCTCAATCCCATAGTTCCCGATCAAATTTTTATGATCCGAACCGTTCAATGTGTGCAGAATGTGATTTTAAAGGTGCCCCCGAGAAATTAGCAAAGAAAATGACCGGGAAAGGATTGATTTGAGCAGTTTTTATTTGAACCGTTCAATAAAAAACTGTTTGAAACTGTTCGGATCAAGCCATTCCCGGTCTTTTTTTTTGCCGATTTCTCGCGGGTACCTTCAAAATCACATTCTGATCACATTGAGCGGCTCGGATCATCGAAATTCAATCGGTAAATGAGAGAAATGAGGAGGTCCGCACTTAAGGAGCCTATTTAAGGTCCTCACAGGAAGCTCACTGTATGTATATATATACATGTGTATATATATAGATACACGGGACGGTTCAAGGAACATCCAAAAAAACACCCCAAATCTCAATCTCATAGTTTCCGGTCAAATTTTTATGATCTGAACCGTTCAATGTGTGCAGAATGTGATTTTAAGGGTGCCCGCTTGAAATTAGCAAAAAAATTGACTGGGAAAGGCTTGATTTGAGCAGTTTTTATTTGAAACGTTCAATAAAAACTGTTCAAACTGTTCGGATCAAGCCCTTCCTGTACATTTTTTTTGCTAATTTCTCGCGGGTACCCTTAAAATCACGTTCTGATCACATTGAACGGCTCGGATCATCAAAATTTGATCGGGAACTATGAAGTGTTTTTTGGGTGTCTTGCTAATTTCAAGCGGGCACCTTTAAAATCACATTCTGCACACATTGAACGGTTCAGATTATAAAAATTTGACCGGGAACTATGAGATTGAGATTTGGGGTGTTTTTTTAGATGTCTCCGGAACCGCCCTGATAAAAAAAACACCTCATAGTTTTTGATCAAATTTTAATGATCCGAGCCGCTCAATGTGATCAGAACGTGATTTTAAGGGTACTCGCAAAAAATTAGCAAAAAAAAGGACCAGGAATGGCTTAATCTGAGCAGTTTTTAGCTTAGATTTAATGAACGGTTCAATTAAAAACTGCTCAAAACAAGCACTTCCCGGTCATTTTTTTTGCTAATTTCTCGCAGCCACCCTTAAAATCACATTATGCACACATTGAACGGTTCAGATCATAAAAATTTGATCGGGAATTATGAAATTGAAATTTGGGGTGTTTTTTTAGGTGTCTAAATAGTTATCCGCGGAACCGTCCCGTGTGTATATATATATATATATATATATATATATATATATATATATATATATATATATATATATTATGACATGTGCAAGCTTATCACTTTGTTTATCTCATCCCAA
Source organism: Rhododendron vialii (assembly GCF_030253575.1). Lineage (NCBI taxonomy): Eukaryota > Viridiplantae > Streptophyta > Magnoliopsida > Ericales > Ericaceae > Rhododendron > Rhododendron vialii. Next base: position 27,118,253 of record NC_080569.1, on the reverse strand, counting down.
ACGGGTCACTCTACTATTTTTTGAGTTAGTTTGTGGTTATTTTTCATATTGGTGAAGGCAGCAGGGTGCCATGGCCCATCGACATTTGCAAAATTTTGGCAAGGCCCCTATGACCTTTGTATATGAAGCTTTTAATATAGACCCTACAAAAAGTACAAATGTCCCAATGGTAGGAGATGGACACAATAATGTATATCAAGCTAGTAAACACCCTCATCCTTGTATAGTCGGGACTTGCATGTGGAGATGCAAATCTGTAGATTAAGCGAGGTAAAATACGAAGTGGAGATGCAAAATGCAAATGGGGAACAAATGTGACCGGAGAGACTTGAACTCAAGACCTCAATGCTACTTTGTGACAATTGTATTACAGAGAAAAGATTAATCTTACAAGAGAACTATGTATGCTAACCGTATAAAGGCGAAAAGACTAGACTACTGTTAATGTGACAATGACATATAAATGACAACAAAACCCGAAACAGTTTATGCACAATAGGAGTTTCAGATCCATTGATTAGCAAAAATGTGAATGCCATTTATTGGTTTTCAATAATAAAGAACATAAAGGTCGAATGTTATTTAGGTAAATCACCTGAATGAAATATGTGGTTGTTTTACCGTCTTTCTTGTTATTCTTTCTCATATGCCTATGTATGGATTTTAATTTGAGAAGTCCATTTTTAGTAATCTTGGCCCCTCTAAACTGCAATTTCTAGTTTCGTCCCTGCTTGATGTGATAATTGGTTCCTAGCTTTATGATTGCGATATGGTTTAAATAGCACATATACAGTAGAGTGCTGCAGTGCAGCCTGCAGGTGTAGTGTTTCTGCTTGTAGCTTTTGATGGTGGTATTTGGTAGATTGGGGTAAACGTTGTATAGAAAACCATGTAAAAGGTATTACAGGTATGTTCAGGACTTTTTACCATTGACCCCACTCACCCGCATAGTGAACTTCGGGACTTAAAAATACTGTAATCCAGTAGTGGTACTGGTATCATGGGGAAGGAAACCCCAGCTAGCTTGAGCTGAGCAAGTTTGTTAGTTTTTGGACATACATTCTTTATTCTCATATAAATAAGTGTATGCATTGTTGATGGTGAATAATTGTGCTCTGTCTTGGTCACAGGCTGCTGAGTCAAAGATAAAGAACTACGATTCAGAAATTTCAAATCTGAAGATTGAAATCAAGGAACTGGCTGGGAAGTTAGAAACTGCAAACGGGATGGCTCAGTCATTTGAACGACAAGCCAGGATACTGGAACAGGAAAAACTTCATTTGGAGCAAAAATACCAATCGGAGTTCAACAGATTTGAGGAAGTGCAAGATAGGTGTAGAAATGCAGAGAGAGAAGCCAAAAGAGCAACAGAATTAGCTGATAAAGCACGAGCAGAAGCAGTCACTTCTCAAAAGGAAAAATCAGAGATTCAGCGAACCGCAATGGAAAGATTAGCTCAAATCGAAAGAGCTGAAAGGCACATTGAAAGTCTGGAACGGCAGAAAGCTGACCTGGCAAATGAAGCAGATAGATACCGCGCCGCCGAGGCGGACGCTGTTTCCAAAGTCTTGATATTAGAAGCGAGGGTTGAAGAAAGAGAAAAAGAGATAGAGTCGCTTTTGCAATCTAACAACGAACAGAGGCTTAGTACTGTTCAAGTCCTTGAGAGTCTACTAGCGACAGAGCGCGCGGCACGCACGGAAGCAAATAATAGGGCGGAAGCGCTCTCAGTTCACTTACAAGCGACTCAAGGGAAACTTGACTCACTCCAGCAGAAGTTGACTCAGGTTCAACTCAATGAATCGGCATTAGACGGGAAGCTGAAAACGGGTTCTCATGGGAAACGGGTGAGACCGGAGGATTATGAAGTTGGGGTTGAGTCTGTTCATGATATGGACAATAATAACGGAGGAATGAGAGGGAATAAAAGGTCGAAGAGTACAACTAGCCCTTTGAAACCCGTGCAGCCGGAAGATGGGGGTTCTGTGTTTAAGGGGGATGAAGAGAATGATGACAGTCAGCAGACCAATTCGGAGGATTACACGAAGTTCACTGTCCAAAGACTGAAGCAGGAACTTACGAAGCATAATTTTGGTGGCGAGTTGCTTCAGTTGAAGAATCCCAACAAGAAGGATATAGTTTCTCTTTATGAAAAATGTGTTCTCCAGAAATCGTAACATTTCGAGTAGTTCGGAATTTTAATGGACTGCTAGCTTATGAATGCCGAAATCGAGTTGTTTTTGAAACTCGATTATTGGTTCAGATCTTTTGATTTACTTTGGTGTAGTTAAAATTAGCCAAGAACTTATTCAGGTGTGCTACATTCGGGGTTAGTGTTTGGTGTTATTTTCTTTCTTTCTTTCTGGGAGGTGTATTTCTTGTTTGTGAAATATTCTATTTCGGAGTTATTTGGAGTGACATACTAATTTTATTTGTATGATTAAAATGTCTAAGTACTACCTTGTACTAGCTTTTATGCTTGTGCCTGCCAAAGCTTGTCTTAGATTGGAGATGTTGAGGTGGTCATATTTTCTGTGGAAGTTTAGTGAAGGTAATTTTCTCTGATGAAATTCCTTCAATGAAACCAAATCAGATGTTTTTTTTTCTTGGCAAAAGAATTTTATCAGTCTTTGAAGAAGCTATACATAGATTAACTGGACCAAGGGCATAACGGCAAACGCCATCTAAGACCTGAAATATGAAGGCAAGATGCTAACGTAAACAAAAGGGACCACTTGAAGAAATGCCCGAACCTACCAACCAAACACAACCTTATAATCCAACTAAAACCAAACCAAACCAATAGAATGTCTAAGCCAAGTGGTGGGTGTAATATCATGTACTCTAAAGTTTCGAACATCTCCAAAATCAACCCCTGCCAAAAGTGAGACTTCATTTCTAACATCTTCGAAAATAACATCAACAAAAAACAGATTTGAACTCAGAAGAATCACTTTACAACACAATTTCATGGCAATCCAACGACTTAGCTCAAGGACGTGCCTCCCTCGCCGCCAAGCCCAAGACTTTGGATTTGTGAATCAGGACAATTGCGCGGTATTCGAAGTATGGTCACCGATGCCTTTTCTATCTGTGATAACATAGCGGTCAAAAATAATTGCTTGGAGAGAGAGAGAGAGAGAGAGAGAGAGAGAGACGTTTCCTCTACATAAGAAAAAAATGGAATTAAATCTTGGAAATGATCGACTCAAATAGATGCTCATCCTAAGCTTTTCTTTTTTTCCTCCTAGTCCTATTGATCAGAAGCATCCAGCAACACGGCAGCGCCATGCTAGTAGAAAGAGTTAAGCTTCTAAGCTAAGCTGCTGTTGGGTAATTCCGTAGAAACGATTTGCTGCTCAATAGAAACTTCGGTTTTATTCAGTTACAACTTGGCAAGAATTACACAGTTAAGATGTACACAAGGATGAAACTATATCCATTAAACTTGCAACAATTATGCTTCTACACTTTTACAATCAACTTACTCCATCCAACCTTCACATGCATATTAGTTTCCTTTGTATAAATCCCTATCAACTACTGCATAAAACTACATCATGAACAGTGTTAATCAATACCAATTTATTTCACATGCCCAAACAAAATGGCTTTCCAGTTCTTGAAACCACCGGCCCCCATCTTATTCCCTTTCTCCCTCACTAAAAGAAAATTCCTCAATCCCACCTAATTCTGAGCCTCATGTTTCAACCAAACAAACGAGTCCTTAATAATTGTCATTTAACTTTTCCCCTAGTACTAAATTACCCACAACTTATATATACTCTATTTCCTCTCAAGTACTTTTCCTTTGCTTCCACTGGTGGCCAAGTGAATAAATGAAGACCCATCACCTTGCATAGCCATATTAGGGATTAGTTGAGTTTGGATTTCCCTATCTTGCCCTCCAATCTCATAACAAACCAACGGAGAGTTATAGAACTCCACAAACCCTGTTGTGTTCTTGTTAATCAAAGAGCAAGGCTCTGTTTGGCTGACAACTGATTCTTTTAAACCACATTGTCTAGGCTGCGTTTGGTAGAACACCTTTGAAACCACCAACTCTCCTTCCTTTTCCTCCTCATTATTTCCAAGATGGTACTGGTGCATTACCCAGTTTGTTTTTTCGGGCTTCTTTTGCCTCCCGTAGTTTGTGTAGAGCACTAGTATCTTTTTGAAACCTTTCACCACCCCACCGATGAAAACCGGCCTGGTTTTGCCGGTTTTGTGCCACCTTGTCTCGCCCCCGTCATCTGTATCGGTGTGCACCTTTCTTCGTTTTCTTGTCCCGGTGGTGTACGCTTTCGATGGCCGGTGAAAGAAGTGGCGGATTAGGCCGTCTTTGCTTACACCTGCATTATTGGAGAGTGTGAATGAATACAGAGTTCTTTTAAGACCCAGATTTCAAACATGCAACCAGAATTTACTGTCACCGGATCAAACACATAGAGCATGTATAATTTGTTTTTCTATCTTTTGATTGTAAGGAGAATGCTCGTGGCTAAACATATTCCTTTTCTATAAATCGAGATCCTTGTGCAACATACTATTGTCCAGTTCCCCAAGATTAGTTAAGATGCGTGAAAGTTGGCCCAGACACTTAAATTATAAAAAAAAAAAGACTATTGTCCCCCGGCCGCCCATGAGATGGGATCCACTCTAGTAACTGTCCCAGACAATCCAAACATGTAAGGGTCTTACATGCTATCAACAAATAACGGACCAATCCATATGGGTCACCACTAGGGGACGGTCTAGGGGACGGTGAAAGTGTTCTTCCAAAAATTAAACGAGATACACGTAAGTTGACCTCTACACATCGAGTTATAAAAAGACACTACAAACAACTTTTTTTATTGTTTTGCTTGTCTTTAAACTTAATTTCGACTATTGTTCTTTAAGAAAGATCTCGCAATGGAAACCTTCAAATCTCATGTGGCGAAGCAACGACTAATTTTGAAGCCAACACACCAGGTCCAACCCGATTCTCATCGAAAGACCAAATCCGACATGGATTTGGCACAGGCCTCTCCTGCCCTTTTTTTAGACAATGTCAAACATTATTTTGTTTGAAAAAGAGACTATTGTTTAGAACAAAATATTCATAAAATTGTTGACAACTTTAAATTTGAAGATAGGGTTGGAGAGGGCTGGATTTGTGGATGTCAAATTTACCAATGTCAATTTGTCATATAAGCCTTAAGAAAAATAAAACATCATGTCCTACATAGATTGGAGATACTCTTACATTCTCTGTTGCTAATACCAGTGTACGAGACGGCTTTAAAGACATTGCGTGTAGTCGATGGAAACTATATCACTATTATGGCCCATTTGTAGGGGGAAGAAGGAAGGAATGGAAGAAGGAAAAAATGGTGTTGGGTTGGAGGTGTCTTAGTACACTATCCTGTTTACCTCCTAAAATATGCCACCCAATAAGGAAAATATGCATGGCACCAAATAGTGTATTAACCAATCAAAACACGTCATGATTAAGCTTGGGATACAGAAAATCAAAGGGTTTAATGATGATGTTATTTTAGGACTATACGGTATATATCGTTTAGATTGGAAACGACCACGTTTGGCCATTAAATGATAGGTATTAGGATAATAATTAAGCACAACCGCTAATTAGCTCTTAAAACCATCGAACGGTGTCATTAGAGTCCCGTTTCATCAAGGGAAATCGGTTAGGTTAATTACAGTGAATCATCTGAATAAATTGTTTCGAAGCACTAATCCATGTTGTACAAAAACAGGAACCCACTACCCAGAAATTAACCACGATCAGCATCAACAAACGTGGAAGGAGAAGAGCTTTCTGAGAAGACCAAGTCAAGCAACCGTTTTTTGGAGGGAATGAAGAACGTTTTAAATCAAATTTGAATGAAGACTTGGGCTCTAAAAGAAAACGTGGAGAATATGAAATGAAGACAGGCCCATTGTCTATAAATAGAAGAGACAATCGAAGAGAGAAGCCCCCGACAAAAAACTCATCATCTGACAATCCATACAAAATGGTTGCTCAGAGATCTAAAGTAGTTTAGTACTTAGAATAATTTAGTTAGTTTAGTATTTTGCAAGTTTGAATACTTATTTGAATGTGAACTTACTTTTGATTAAATTCAAGTTATCTTATATCTTTCTATTTTTTCCTTGCCAAAGAGTAGTCGAATATTGGCTTGTTTTCGATTCAATTCAAGTGTGCTTATATTTCTGAATTATTCTTGTCGAAATCTCATGAGTAATTGTATATAAACTTACTTTTGATTAAATTCAAGCTTGTTTATGTTCAATTATTATTTTTGATTGAAGAGCGTCAATCTATTATTTGATTGATACTTTTAGAAAAATCCTCTTAATTGAGGTAATCGAACGGATAACACAATTGCCTTATTAATTTAGCTATTTTGAGTTTATCTGAAAAGGATAAATTCTATTCTTTTCTGGCATGCCCGCACACAATCATTTTGTGTTGAGCTAATTTAGCCCAAAACCCACCCCTAACCCTAGGATTAGCCAATTTGGGTGGGAAAAAAAAGACTAAATTTCCCCTCAAACCTTTTTTTAATTTTCAATGCAATGATTTTATGAGGCAGTCAAGTAATTTATCACATTATCCGCTCTTATTAACCTATGTCAAATATTACTCAAACCAAATAGTATAAGCTAATCCCTCCTTCTTATAACATCTCCACCTCTTACTCACCATTCATCTTTATCCACCAAAAATCTTGTTCGCCCCGACAAATGAGCTGTTGGCTCTTAATAATACTAGTATCTCGCTAATGATACAAAACCGTTCAATCTCAATTTTAGCTCCGAAAACCAACAGCTCATGTCGACTAATGTGTCTCTCAGACTCTCACCCAAATTATCCCCCACTAAGTCTAACTAGCCTTTTGAGCTCTACTAGCGCACAATGTGATTGGTTTCTCAAGAACTTATGTGATTGGATTCTCAAGAACTTGTTGATATGTGCAAAATTGGTATGAACACGTTGAGCTATTAAAAAGAACCATATCTAACTAGTAGGGGCGGCTCTAATATATCTAGAGGGGTTCAAGCGAATCCCTAACTTCAAAATAATGCATTAAAATTTTATATTTTGTACATAGAGAATTTGATTTCTCGTTAATAATGTCAATACTTATAGAGAATATATATAAATAATTAAGTTAACTCTCTCTCCCTCATAGCTTAAGCTTTTAACTGAGTTGATAGTTAACAATCTAATATGGTATCAAAGCAAGCAATAGATCCTATGTGCGAATCTCATCGCCTACCTAATGAATAAGATTTACACGCTTTTAGCCAACTTATGGAGGAGATCGCCAGACTACACGTGAGGGGTGTGTTGAGAATATAAATAATAAAGTTACTACCTCTCTCTAATAGTTTATGCTTGTAGATGAATTGGTGGTTGAAAATCTAATACTCCCTCCGTCGGATAGAAAGATTTATGTGCAGTTAAATGGAGAGAAAGAGAGAGAGAGCTTTTGAGAGAGAGAGAGCAAGAGTGAGTAAGAAAGTCAACGAGAGGGCTAGAGATGAAGGGAAGGCCCTCGTCTTGGAGGCGTCAAGCCGAGATAACGGAGGTTGGGTCCCTGTGATTAGGAACCACAGGTCTCGTCCCTATGATTGGAATATGGACAAAGTGGAGCTTTTCACTTTGTTTGTCGACAACATCCCAGACGAAAGAGATCAATATTGGCTATCAAGGACTTTCAACAAGTTTGGGGAAGTAAAAGATGCTTTTATTCCTCGGAAGAGAAGTAAATGCTCTGGTAATAAATTTGGCTTTGTTAGATTTGGGTGTCATGTGTCGGCGGGCATGGCTGTATCCAAAATGAATGGTGTGTGGGTGGATGATAAGAGGTTGTTCGTCAAAGAGGCTTGCTTTGATCTTAAGGACCAAAAAAGAAAGCCTACGATGCCGGGACTTCATGGAGGGAGGGTCCAAGGATCAGGCCAGAGGGTTTTTCAGAGTAATATTAATGTTGGAAGGGGTGGCAACATCAATGAGTCAGGAGTTTCGTCCTGGAACAAGATTAATCCAAGGAGATCATTTGCTCAAACGCTGATGGGCAAAACCTCAAAACTAAATGTTGCCAAGATTCCTGAAATCATCATCCAGTCTGATGGGGTGGGCAATGACTGGCTCCTGCGGAGTGTGATAGCTATTTTGAGAAGGGTGGTTTCGCTGACTTCGTTGAAGGCCAGTTTTAGTAAGGAGCATTCCGAGTCTGTCCAGGTCCGAGCCTTGGGAGGGAGATCCGTGCTTCTCACCTTTCAAGAAAGTGAAGTGAGAGAATGTCTTATCAAAGGGCCATGGATGGAAAGATGGTTCGAAAAGGTGAAACCATGGCAGGGCGAACCAGCAAGCCTTGAAAGGTTTGTGTGGTTAAGTTGCTCAGGAGTTCCTCTGAATTCTTGGAATGCAGATACTTTTAGGCGTATTGGGGAAGTCTAGGATATTTCATTTCTCTGGACGAGGAAACTCTGAAGGATCTATCCTTTGGCAAAGGAAAAATCCTTATAGCTACGGAGGAGACAGCAAGAATAGAAAGGTGGATCCAAGTTGTGGTGCGCGGGATTAGATACGAAGTGCTAGTAAAGGAAGAAGCCTCTTCTGTTAATTTAGACGAGGTAGGTGGAGGGGCATGGCCTATGCAGAATTAGGCACTTTTGTGGGAGTTGCAGTCGAAAGGTGGTAGGGCTGCAAAGGCGTTGGAGTTGGAGGTAGAAGACGATGACGTGGAAAGTAACTTTCAAAATCCAGCCAATGAGAGAAGAGGAGTAGGTGTGAACTTGAGAAGGGATAGTTCTGCAAAGGAGAAAATCTTACAGCGGATAGGGACGGGCCGGTGTGAGGTTGGGGGCCCGAAGTTGTTGGGAGCTGTTGAACATTTAATGCTCTTCAGTGCCAAAGACAAGGATGACATAGATGATGTTGTATCTGCTGTGGAGGACTCAGTGGAGTTGGGCCGATTGCCTCCACTTCAGATGATGGGCCAAAACTACAATGGTCTTAGAATGCTTGGGCCGGACCGATTTAAAGAGGGGTGCGAGTTGGGCCTTCCCCAGATTCAGGCCCAACAAGCAGCTCAGGAGCCCATTTCTATCTTAAATGATCCGAAACCTAAGGTGGTGGAGTCATCGTTATCAGAGGCCTCATCCCCAAAGAACTCACACCAGATGGTGGTCTGCTCTCCCCAAACCTCTGCTGTTCCGAGTATAAACCTTATGGTGGACCTCAATGATGCAGGATGCCGAAGGAGAAGACGGAGACAATTATCGAACCTCATCCAGATTTATGAGGAGAGCTCAAAGAATTCGGAAGAGGTCGAATCGGAATCAACCTCTCCTGCTCTTTCCGCTCATAATTCTCAGTGGATCGTCGACGAGGTAAGGGCCACTATGGCCATCGGCTCTCAATTGCATGTCAATTTTCGTCAAGATGATGATCAGGTCTTGAAAAGCATGATTATTCTTGAAAATAAGGAGGCCTCTCTTCGAGAGAGAGGAAGACTGGTATTTAGCTTCTTTTGTAACCAATTTGTGGGGATCTTTATTCGGCCAGTTATTGTTTTTTATGCTGATCTTATCTTGGAACATAAGAGGCTTGGGGAGTAGGGTCAAAAAGAGATTTCTTTCGAAGTTAATTAAGCAACGAAAACCAGAAATTCTGTTTGTTCAAGAAACTAAGTTGGAGTCTGTAGACCGCATAGTGGTGCAACAACTGTGGGGGGCTAGCAATTTCGAGTTTGCATGTTCTATTTCTGTCGGTGCATCGGGGGGCCTGATTACTGTTTGGAATGATGCTTTCTTTAAAGCATCTGCGGTGGTCGTGCATAGATCTTTCATTTTGGTATAAGGGTCAATCATTGATTTCCCCTGTACTTTGGTTAATATCTATGCTCCTAACTTAGTGGTCTCTTGTAGAGAACTCTGGGAGGCTTTGTTGGTGCTTAAAACTAGCTCCCAGGTTCCGTGGTGTATTGGGGGTGATTTCAATGAAATTTTGGAGATCAATGAAAGAGTTGGGTGCTTGAGGGTGGAGAGAGGTATGAGGGATTTTAGGGACTTCTGTAATTCCTCGGAACTTTTGGATATTCCTATGCTGGGCAGGAAGTTCACATGGTCAAACTATCAAAACCTTGCTATTCATAGTCGTTTGGATAGATTTTTGTTGTCTCAACCTTTTCTTGACAGGTTTAAGATCCTTCAATGGGGTCTTCCAAGGCCAATTTCAGACCACTGCCCTATTATGCTTCATGATGATAATAGGGACTGGGGGCCTAAACCTTTCAGATTTCTAGACATATGGCTGGATGATCCAAACTGTATGAAGCTAGCAAAACAGGCTTGGGAGGAGTTTAAAGTGGATGGGTGGGCTGGTTTTATTATTGTACAGAAGCTGAGAGCCATCAAAGACAGCTTGAGGGTTTGGAATAAAGAGGTTTTTGGGGATATCAATATTGCTCTTCAAGACTCCGAAGTCAAACTTCATCATTTTGATATCCTAGCTGAAAATGGACCATTGAATGAAGAGAAAAAGGCGCAGAGATGCCAAGCAAAGTCAGAATTTTGGAGACTCTCAAAGCTCTCGGAGTCTCTCTGGAAACAAAAATCTAGAGTTAAGTGGCTTCGGTTGGGTGATAGAAACACCAGGTTTTTTCAAATTACGGCAAACAACAGATTCAAAAGGAATTTGGTGGGATCTGTTAACGTTGCTGGAGTGATGGTAGTCGAGCCAGAACAAATAAAGGAAGCTGCCTCAAATTTTTTCCGAAACAACTTTTCTGAGGAAAGGAAGACTAGACCATTGCTGGAAGGTTTGTTCCCTAGGAAACTAAGCTCAGAGATAGCTTTACATCTTGAGAACTTTTTTGAGGAGAAGGAAATTCTAGCAGCTGTGCAAGGATGTAGCAACCTTAGAGCTCCTGGCCCCGACGGTTTCAATTTTTCTTTTGTTAATAAAGGTTGGAACTTTATGAAAGAGACGATCGTTCAATTCTTCTCGGAGTTCCACGCCAACGGGAAGCTTACAAAAGGTATCAATTCCACCTTTGTCGCCTTGATTCCCAAGGTAGCTTGCCTCGTGTCTTTCTATGACTACAGGCCTATTAGTATGGTGGGATGGGTCTACAAGGTACTTTTTAAAGTGTTGGCAAATAGAATCAAAGTGCATATGTCATCTATTATTGGGGAAGCTCAAGCTGCATTTGTGGGAGGGAAGCAAATTCTGGATGGTGTTCTTATAGCCAATGAGGCTATCCATAGCTGGAAACACAGTGCTCGTGGAGGTCTTATCCTAAAACTTGACTTCCAAAGGGCGTACGACTGTGTCAATTGGAACTTTTTGATTGATATGCTAGCAAGGTTTGGATTTGGGGATAGGTGGCGTGGATGGATTTTGGAGTGTGTCTCTTCTGGGTCTATGTCCATTTTGATCAACGGCTCAGCTTCTAAGGAATTTCATATGCAGAAGGGACTCAGGCAAGGCGACCCCTTATCACCCTTTCTCTTTAATATAGCAGCTGAGGGTCTCAACTTAATGCTAGAAAGAGCTAAGGAGAGTAACATAATCAAAGGTACTAAATTAGGGCGCAACGGGGTCTCTATCTCGCACTTACAGTTTGCGGATGACACAATTCTCTTCTGCAACAACGATCCGGAGGAGATGGCTAATATCAAAAGAATCCTAAGGTGCTTTCAACTGATGTCAGGCCTCAAAATCAATTTCTCTAAGAGTTCTCTTAGTGGAGTGAATGTCCCTCATGAAGATGTGGCATTGTTGGCTGAAATAATGGGTTGCAAAGTGGAATTTCTCCCTATTAAGTACCTCGGATTGCCGTTAGGTGCAAACCCTGGAAGGATTAAGATCTGGGATCCTGTTATCGAACGGACTGAAAAGCTCTTGAGTGTTTGGAGAAGCCGATGTATCTCGTCGGGGGGGAAGTTGACTCTTATTATCTCCAACACCAGAAATGTGCCTATTTACTTTATGTCATTGTTTAAAATGCCTGTTGCAGTAGCAAAGAAACTGGAGAAACTACAAAGAAATTTTTTTTTGGGTGATACGGCTGACAAAAAGAAGATGCACTTGGTTAAATGGGATGAGATAGCAAAGAACAAAGACAATGGGGGTTTGGGGGTGAAGAGGTTGCTTCAACAAAACCTAGCACTCTTGGCCAAGTGGTGGTGGAGATTCGACAACAACAAAGACTCTCTTTGGGCGAGAGTTATCAAAGGAAAGTATGGTCTGGATGCAAATTGCTGGCTTCCTTTCTCCCCTGGTTCAGGCTCTATGTCAAAAGTCTGGACGGATATTTGCTCATTGGAGGATTCATCTTCTCATCTGGGATATTCCGTCAGAGAGAGCTTTAGTATCAAAGTTAATTCGGGTACTGCAACTTTGTTTTGGGAACACTCCTGGTTGGGAGAGACCCCGTTGAAAGAAGTCTATCCAAGAGTGTTCATTCTATCAGATCAAAAGATGGCTTTGATTAGTGATATGAGGAGCGAGGCTGAGGGGGGTTGCTGGGAGTTGTTGTTCCGAAGAAGGGCTTTTGGGCGGGAACGGCAAGAGTTGGATAATTTGATTCAGAGAATTCAAGGGGTGACTCTAAACCCAACTAGGCCTGACTTTTTACAATGGAGATGGTCGGCAGATGGTAATTTCAACGTTAAATCAGCATATGGGAAATGGGAACAACTCTCTTATCCTAATAATGCTTTGCTGGGTTCTCTATGGAAAAACTGTTGCTCTCCAAAAGTGGAAATCTTTGCATGGATGGCTGTCAAAGAGAAGGTGGCAACCAGGTCACTTCTCTTGAGTAGGAACATTATCGGTGAGATCCACTCAGCTTTGTGTCCTCTTTGTCTACTGCATTTGGAAACCCATCATCATCTGTTCATCCATTGCCATTTTTCTTAGATTGTGTGGTCTCTAATTTTGGATTGGTGGAAGGTCAAGTGGGTATGCCCACCCTCTGTTCCGATTTTGGCTAGTTGGTGGTTTGATAATGGGTTTCGCAACCTCGAGAAGCACATTTGGGAGTCTTGCTTCTACGCCACATTATGGTCTATCTGGCTGGTTCGAAATGACTTCGTCTTCAACAACTCTTCTAAACAACCTTGGGAGGTGGGGGATTTAGTCAAAACTAGGATAGCTATGTGGATGAAGGCGAAATTCAACATCAAAGTCTATTCTGTGGAGGATTTTAAGGTTTTTCTAGATGGAATCCGGAAATTAAAATTGTAATGTAGTCTAAGGTGTTTATCCAACTATCTGTTGGATGTCTTTCTTTTCCGGAGTATCCAAGCTCTTTATGGTAGGATGCCCTTTCTCAATGTACCCTTTTGAGCAATATAAAATGTTTCGTTTGCTGATCAAAAAAAAAAAATACTCCCTCCGTCCGTGTTTGTTAGTCTACTTTGGGAGTTTATGCCATTTTTAATTGCTTATATTTTTCGATATGAATTTCAAAAAAATATGCAACATGGATCTTAATTGATAAATCTCAATTAGTTTTATTATTCTATGTTTTCAAAATTCTGAAAAACATTATAAATTGAAATATAAAATAATTTAAAAATAGCACGAATCTCCAAAACGGACCAACAAAGGTGGACGGACGAGGGAGTAGTTCTAAATTGGTTATACGTTTCAAAAGTAAATGAAAAATTGCTAAGTTTGTGAGTGAGTAGATGATGTAGTTCAATAGAACAAATACACTATGCCCATTGCATGCCTAATAAATTTCAAAATATAAATTTGTTTATTTTGTATAGAACTCTTTATACGAAACTACAATAATATTTTTTTTTTTACCGATAAACTAAAATCCTGAAGCCGCACATGCTAACTAGCCTTTACCTTTTACTACTACCATATTGAAATTTTTCAGAAATTAATCGACGACCTCATGGGATATTTACAGCGACATCACACAGGACAATTCCCCCAACTTCATACCCCTAAAAGTTAATGTGTACTCGATACAAAACAAAAGGCAAAAGCGCTAAAACCAACTCAGCTCCCGTTTCTCACTATCAAAAAAAAAAAAAACTTAGCTCCTGTTTCTCACTGCCTCTGTTATCATCAACTTCGACTGATGGTTTGATCTTCGTGGCCATCTTCGCCACTAGTACATATTTCTCTTATTTTCCCCCCTCGCTCACTTCAAATATTCTAGGGCTTGTTAGTTTAAATGTTTAAAACTTGAGTGGGATTGCAAAGTGTGATATATATATATATATATATATATATATATATATGAATAGAGTATTCTTTTCTTGATAAGTACTATGGATAGAGTATTCTGAGTATATACATATAATATGAAATGAATAATTATATAAACTTTGCCCTTTGGAATTTGTATATACTCCAGGATATGGGTTGTTTGATTTTTTAGGAATTTTATTTTTTATAGACGATGCCCATTGGAATCTGCATGATTTTATCTTGTCTACCATTGTTATTGTGTTCTATTCAGATTAATATGGACAAATTTCTGATAAGAAAATCATTCACCGTGCAAGGTTCATCTTCCACCAGTCCTGTTCAGGAATATTGTTCCAAGAAAATTCATATCGATTAAAATCACCTTCCCTCGGATCCGGAGAATTGAAAGAGCTTTTTCGGCTACGAAATATGTGAAGAGTAGGTTGTGTAATCGAATGGGAGACCAATGGCTGAATGATCGCTTAATTGGTCGCATATACTAACAAGGAACTATTTGATGCTATCAACATAGAGATTATCATGCAATAATTCCAAAATATGAAACATCGTCAAATGCAATTGTAGAGGCTCATGTAGCTTTTTTTTGTCGAGAACTGAAAAGAAAGATCATTAGTATATGCATTTTGATATCTTTTGTGTACTAGTTGAAACGCTTGTCGAGCTTTAAATGTGATTTTTGTTGGAAGTAGATTTTTAATTGCCATTATTATGATTTTTTTTTTCGATTTTACAATTGGCAAAAGCATTGACGTTTATGAATAACCCATGCTCCGGAATTTTTGGAGTCACCACTGACTGCATTAGGTAGGAGTAGAAATCACCCGCTTGCATGAGCAAAAGTAATCGTTCTGAAATATCCTTGTATCCAATTTTGTTCTGCTAAACTGAGTTATAGGCTTGTTTTGGCTCAGTAAGTTAAAATAAGTTTATTTTTTATCTTTATTCAACAACATTCTTATCTTTATTCAACAACATTCGCATTTGTTACTTTTACGTCAAATTTTTGTGACTTATTAATTCGTCTTGTCAAGAGGATTGACAAGGTAAAAAATTATGATCAAAACTCACATTTTTTCAATAAAGACAAAAATAAGTCAAAAATTCTGTCTTTTTGGCTTATTTTTGTTTTTATTCAAAAAATTATGAGTTTCAATCATAATTTTTTATTTCTTTGAATCAATGAGTCACAAAAGTTTGAAGCAAAATAAACAAATACAAAAAAAAATATTAATATCGAAAAAAAATCAATTATTGAGCCAAAACAAGCATAATTGGCTGAGACCAAGTTGTTGGCAAACTTGGTGCCATCACGGGCAGATTTCTAGGCGAAAAATAGCCCCGTGACACTAATTAACATAATAGATCTAAGTACATGGTATATAGGAATTATTTACCTGGTAGCTTTTCTGGATGTGTGTAGCAAATTCCATTTTCCCCCTCAAGTGTTGGAATAAATTCATCTATTAGTGGATGAATCTTACGGGGATCAAAACAAACCTTCGCCTCCAAATGTTCAAGAATTTCTAGGTCAGATGGATCGAACTTCACACCCGCCGGAAGCCCCGGCAAATCTTGAATTCCCCCCTAATTCGATCGATAACATGACAAATTTACGCACACGATTACTCATCGGAAGGAGAAAAAAAAAATTATGAAACAAGAAAAGAATATTCTAATCAAGGTTTTAAATAGCGGCAGAGACACGATGTCCAGAATTGCTAAAAATCAAATATAGTACCTCATGATCTTGTAGCTGGATATTGTGGCCACAGGATGGGCATGTTATGATGGGATTTTCTTTGGAATTTAATAATTGGACGGAACTAATTGGGTCTTGGGAATCACTGCACCATGTCATCTCTCTTGTTTTGCTCTTATGCCCATCCCAGAATTGGTTTCTCTCTCTTGTTTCCTCCAGTACTTCCGCCTAACTGAACAAACAAAGATATATAGTTTCACAAATATTATATATAACTAAATCAAGAGAGAAACAATTAAAACTAGTTGAACAAGAGTAGTAATTAATTTCTGTATTTAACAATATCGCGTTTTTTTTTTTTTTTTTGGGGTTAACAAAACCTTTATTATAGCTAATTGTCTGATGTATGGGGGAGGAAACAGAGGAATTGAACACTCCACCTTTTTGTTTATCTCTTCCAAACAGATATACACAGGGAGAGGAGAGAGAGAGAGAAGAATGATCAGTATTTTCCTATACGTATTTATAACTGGATAAAGATATTTAGACTTTATTATTAGTAGTAAAATAACAGTTTGCTTGGACGTCAAGTTTGGTTTTGCTTGTGTGTATGTGCGCACATGGAAGAGAGAATAAAATGCAAAAAAATTCGGTGTAATTTGCTTTCCTAAGCGAGAATAAATTCTGTCCGGCGGCCAGCACCCCTCGTGGGTCCTCTTCACGTATTTTTTGGGTGATCCAAATCGTGTATTTTGTAGGGTCTGTAAAATAATATATCTACACAAAAAAAATTGCTTGTTCAGACATTGACAGGTATATCAAAAGTTAAGTTCTAGACGAAAAAATAGACAGTCTGGATCTGTCAACTTTTTTTTAAGTTAAACTGTCCACAGCTGTTCATTTTTCGGTCTAAAAACTCAACTTTTAACATACCTATCGATATCCGAACAAACTGATTTTTTTTGCATGGGTACATTATTTTACATGTCCTACAAAATGAACAGTTTGAATTATCCAAAAAAATGCACAAAGAAGGCCCACAAAAGTGACGGAAAACCCCCATTTTATGCTCATTCAGATAGAATTTACACTCTTTCTAAGCTCTCCTGTGATGCTCTCTTTAACTAAAACTGTTGAAAAGGGGTTTGATAAACAAGACTGGCTGTAAAACAAAGAAGGGGTAGAGTGGAGATGGGGCAAACAGCTGATTCTTTTTGGACGTTTCACCTGATCTTGAGAGAGAGAGAGAGAGAGAGGTTTAGCTCCAGTGTCAATCTGGAGTGAAGTTAAAGCTATACGTACATACCACTACAAGATATGTACATACCAACCAAAAAAGAAAGTAACAAACGGGGAATTTTACACCAAACAACCAGCTGTATGTTTTTCTACTAATCCATTTCTTCACGTAGACTTCTCAGTTCTCATATGCAATCCCCTCTCTCTCTCTCTCTCTCTCTCTCTCTCTCTCTCTCTCTCTCTCTCTCTCTCTCATGGTCAATACATATGTATACATAGTTTAATTAGTTCCTTTATTGCTACCTGTACATTCTTAAAACAGGGATGGATAACTAAAAATGCTCATAAAAAGAGTAAACGTGTGGTATAAGGTGAACTCATTCGGATCTAACTAGGCTGTGTTAATCATGCACTAATTCATGATAGGAGTATTTGCTTTGAGTAAACTTCTAGGTTTGGTTAAAGGTTTTTGATAACTCAAATTTCTGTACAAAGATTTATGCGCGTCTCAACTAATTTTAAAGAATCAATCTCACCGTCAACAAGTTTAAAACACAACTTCAAATATAACTGTGACCGGAACTGTTTGATGAACACGTCTTCTCGAGCAGATATGTTTTAGATCAATGCATCGCTAGCTAGTTCAAAAAAGTACTTAACCGTACGTTAATAAACTAGGTTTGTCCATGTCAAGTAGGAAGTATGGCATATTAAAAGAAATTAAGGTAAACTGAAATAATGGAAGTAATGGGGGCGCATGCGTGTTGGCCCATGCGTGTCGTCCATGGACGGCAATAGACGGCTCATATTTCATCTCGGCAATTGACGAATGAACGGCTGAGATCTGTTCTGCCGAGATAAAATCTGAGCCGTCCATTGCTGAGCATGGACTGTTCAGATGGGACCAACACGCAGCATGCTCATGTGTACGTATGATCACCTAGATCGTTTGACGTGGGCTGTTTTTCAGCTGGCACGCAGTCGATTGCAAAGTGCTTGGAAAGAAAGTTGATAGTAGTGGAGTGTTTCCATATGTTGTTGATATTTTATTTATTGATTGAAGGGGGTGGGGTCCAACGTCCAACTGTCAAAGTCATGCGTTGAGCTTCTCAGATACGCGACGCAACACAAAACTTAGCCAGGAAGCTTCGTTTCTAGGGTTTACTTAAACGTATGGATGAGGGTTTTAGGATAATGTCGATTTCCTGTTTCCCGTTCTGGAAATTAAGCAGATAGGAGTAATAAGTCTTTTCCCACCTCGTCTATACGCGTTGAGGAAAAAATCTCGGAAAATATACGTGGACTTGGAGAAATTTTTCGGTACCGGATGAGTACCACGTGGTGTCTGAGAAGTCCATTCGGACTGTTCAAAAGTGTATTGGATGGCCTAGATTGAAGCGCACTTTCTCTCTTTTTTCTCTCTCCAAATCCGAGCCGTCGAAAACCGAAATGGATGACCCGGATGCGCCAAGCGGACATTATGTGGTACCCACCCGGCATTGAAAATTTCTCGTGGAGTACTATATTCATTTTTATCATTGATTCACATTACGAACATAGAAGTCGAACCCAAAATGTACTCCTTTCGTCCCAAATTGTTTGTCCGGTCCGCAAAACGATGACTAAAAAATAATGCGTTTCTTTTAAAAAAAAATTCAAACTTTTTTTATAAATAAAAAAACTCGTCGAGATCTAGTAAATTGTTGAAAAAATTTAAATTTTTCTTGCAAAACTTGAATTATTTTTACGTCATCATTTTGCATGAACAAATATTTTGAGACGGAGAGAGTAAATTTTATTGGGATTTCCTAGATCTTTTTGCGTCATTACATAGAAAACTTTAATTCAATGAACCCGTCTTATGCACAGGAAGGACGCGCATATGATGGACATGAATCTTTCAGGAAAATAAAAATTCTAGTGGGCATCTAGATCTTACATCAATGCTAGAGACTTCGAAAATTTACCTTGAAAATGTTCCCGAAAGAGAAACCAGTGGTTGAGATTTAATTACTCTGATGTACGGATCTCAAACTTTAAAATGAATCTCAATTATTAATATTACTTTCGATGACATTTTCGAGGAAATTTTTCGTGGTCCATTCAAACATAGATTAATTGCAAAATTAAAAATGATCACAGATTAGTAGTAGTAATGATTCTACAACTGTACTGGAGCGAATTTTTAACAACAATTCGCCATAATTAAAGCACGAATGGGTACTAATCGAAAAGAACAAATATTAGTAAAATACCTTTAGAGAGTATGTTGAGTCATAGATTTGTTATTAAAAGAAAAAGAAAAACGAAGGGGAAAAGGAAGAAGGAAAAAGATCATCAATAATAACAAAATTATGAAGGATACGTTGTCATTCCAATTTTCTTGCCGTACGGGTCATATATAGCTAAGGGAAAACAAGCAAGTAAACAAATAGGAATACTGAAAGAAAATAACAAATTTTAGCGAAATATAAACAATTCAAGCAAGAAAAAAAATTGGAAAAGTGAAAGAAAATCAATAGAGTCACCATCAATTTCAAAAGAAATAGCTACTACTTCTTAAGTGTCATTCTCTCGATTTTCAACATAAATATAAAAGGTTTTCACAAATAAAATCTCATAAAAATCTGTACAATACCTCAAAAGAATTTAACATTTCACCTCCATAATTGGACTTTGCCATTCAAGTTTCTATTAAATTACATCATTGGCTCAACGGCCCAAATAACGTAAGTATAGAGTATCGAAAGAGTTGAGGATTACAACGTCCATAGTCAAAAGATTTACATTTAAAGTTACTAATACATCTTCCAAAAAGATGACATGCAAAGATGAACAAGTAACTTCTCAAAGATTAGCTTTCAAAAGAATTTTCTACATCCAGGCACTCCCAAGCATGTGACTATTGTCCAGAGTTAGTATCTGAAAAATAATGTAAGATTTGAGCTATACTAGTCCAGTAGAAAACTCTAATCTAACAATTTATGCACATGAACTGTAAGGAAGATCACATGGTGAACAGTGATACAGATACTCAATGTAACGCCCCGACTTTCCGGAAGCAATATAAAATAAAATCTTAAGAAAATTTGCTAAATAAAAATAATTTTCCAAAATAAAGTTTAGCTATTACAGTCACAAGATAAATTTACTGATTCAAAATACATTAACTTCTGAGCTGACTCTAGGCTTGATACAAATCCGAAGCACACTCGATCTTCGTTCCTGATATTCTTCTCGTGTCGAACTGCACCATCTTTGAATCCTCTCCAGTGAATCATGCGCCCTCTGGTAAATTGATCGCCGAAGCAAACGATTTGCCAGGATACAGACGTATTCGTGAGTGATAAATCACCCAGTAGAATAATCCAACCCAACCACCCCTCTTACTTTGCAGCTAACAAGCAACAAGATAATAATAATGCGAAAGAGCAGAATAAGGATTTACAAACACCAATTTACTACTATTCATTATCCTAATGCGAAATCTAAGATCTCTCCGCGAGATCTTTCCTCCCTCAACCGCTAGCCATGCTCGGTCCCATGAGGTCACTTCCCTTTGCTGTCGCAGATACACCTAAGTTATGTACCGAGTATGCATCCCAATAACTACAACAAGGGGAAAGCTTATCATGCCTGAATCACAACTAAGGTTCGCCTATCTTATATACCACTTCACCATCATCACTGGACACACGCCAGTTTATCAATTCATCACTGGACACTCGCCAGTTTCAATTTCATCACAATTCTCAACATCACGCCTGCAGGCAATCTAGAAATAAAACTTTTCAATTCATCCATTACTTAGCACCGTCTAAGTGAATTCTATTCGCATACCACCCCATGTCTCTAGGGTCCAATCTTGCACTCAAATCAAGTATCGATGCAATATACAACAAATCAATAATAATTAAAACAATTAATAAACAATGTAATCACGCAACTTATTATGAACGGGCCGTTGCCCTTAATCTTGTATAGTCACAATGTCAATAATAAAGTAAGAGTTTTAAAAGAAATTAAAAGGAAAATTTTCTGAGCTCTTATTAATTAATTCTAAGATAATAGATTAATTAAAAACTAATAAAATACATTAATTAGATAAAAATATTGAAATATTTATCATGACCTAAATAAGAGTCCTAAAGGTCCTACGCAACCAGTGGAGTGTCAAAAGTTGGGTTCGGAGGGTCACGGGATTAATTTAAATAAAGATGTTAAATAAAGTGGCCGAAAGTGAAGTAAATAGATAATAAATAATTTACAAATTTAAAATATGTTACAGTTAACAAAATTTCATCTTCAGAATATAGAGAGTCTAAATAAAATTATTCGGGCATTTATAATAAGGTTTATAAGGTCGTAAAGAATTTTTGATCGGAAATGCTATAGAAATAACAATAAATAGTAAATTAAATAAAAAAATATTAATTTAACAAAATATCATCTTTAAGATGCAAGAAGTTTAGGAAAAATTAGTTTGGGTGTTAAAACGTTGTTTGGAAGGTCGCAATGATTTTTCGTTTGTAAACTTTGATAGATAACTAATAAATAATTTAATAAATAGATAATTAAATAAAAAAATGATCTTAACAAGTTATGATCTTTGAGGTGTGAAAAGTCTAGAAAAAATAGTTCGGGCGTCATAAACGATGTTTGGAAGGTCACAAAATTGTTTCGAAATGTTTAAAACTAACTCAATCTACCAGATAAATTAAACTGATATAATTAATACGTTTTATACTAAGGTGATATTATTTTGTAAGAATATAATATCAAGTCAGTAATTTTTTATAATATTAATATCAAAAAGGTTGTAAAATAAATATCAGAAGGGTCATCTTCTTCACAAATAAAGTGTCGGGCTCAAAAATAATATCAAATTGGTGAATACGGCAGAAAACGCGCATTGAACTATATTTTTTCCGTACGGGACATAGGGTTAAGCATATAAACACTTAATATACTTGGAGAAGAGGTTGGATAGGATTATAATACCTTTAATCGGATCGAATTGATTTAAAAACGAATCTTGAATTTTGAGGAAGAAAACTTCGGGTTCTTTGATCGGGAGACTTTGGAACCAAATTGGACGATGTTTGGTGATGCTAGGAGTTGTGGGAAGAGTTTGGAACGATCGAATTGGATTTCGGTCGGGTCTTGGTACAAAACCCACTTTTCTCTCTCTTTCTTTCTCTCTCTAAAACTCCATTGATTGGAGCTTGGGTTTCTTCTGTTTTTCTCTCTCTTTTGGACTGGTGGGGCGTGGGGAATATTGTGGTGTAAATTTCGTGAGTCAATGGGATGGGGTATTTATAGGAGAATTTTGATGGAAGAGGATAAGAGTGAATTTAATGGGGTTGGGTTCATGGGATTTGGAATGGACGAATTTGGCTTGATTTAAGGGTTAGGGAGGAAGTAGAGACTGAGTAGGAGACGGAGAGATGGAAGGAGTTTGTATTTGTGCATGCATGTAATTTGTGTGTAGGAAAATTTTAAAAAGAATACATGTATATATTACATGCATAATTGTATTTAAAAAAAAATTACATTAAGGAAAATAATTCTAAATAATATTATATTTAGAAAAAAAAAATTGGGTCAAAAATCCGGGTCGTTACACTAAAAAATAGACAGTAACAACAACCGATAACCCAACACTCCAATTCCAGAACCAACCGAATACTTGATGAGAAACCTTTGAAAGTACCATGTGTCCAAATGTGTCTCGTACAAGTGTCTTGAGCCGTGGCCCTTACCGGGTCAGTTAAAGGACCCTGATGTCCTCTGCCAGACACCTTACCCATTAGGAGGTCCTGAAGTATCCAATATGAGCATATAACTCCTGCCAGGTCAATTAAAGGATCCCGATGTCCTCTGCCAGGCACTCACCCGTCGATGAGTCCTGAATGTTCGCGTTGTGTCAATGAATGTTCAAGCATCACGTATCCTCGTATTACGCCGTTTCAATTCAATCATGGTTCATACGATAATCAATGTAAAATTTCCACCGAACAAGTACAATAGATGCAAAGATACTTCACAAACTCATCGAATACAGTTAATCACGTAATAGGGTATTTTGAAAGTGTTTGGAACAAATTAGAAGTGATCGGGGGTCAAAAAGATGAAGTTTGGATCAAAGGCTGAAAAACTGTCCCTAAGCAACAGGTATCGATACCTAGCAAAATAGTATCGATACCATTGGGTTAAGAAGCGTTCCAGATGCAAGGGTATCGACACCCATGAAGAATGGTATCGATACCAATGTGTTTTCTTGGTTTGATAATGCAAAGGTATCGATACCTAAGATAAATGATGTCGATACCAGGACTATTCGAGCAGATTTTCTGCAGATTTTCATGAGTTTCTCAACATCAACCATAATAACAACAAATGGCAAGGTTTAAGCTCTAGGAAACAAGTCATAAACATATATTGAAAGTTAGAACTCCTTCAAAATTGAAGAACAAAATCAAAAGATTCTCCAAGCCCTAACTTCGAACCTTGAAATCGGAAGGGATACGCCTACATCGAGCTCAAACCAGCAAAATACGAGCCACAATATGCGTAGAAGTGAAAGATTGAAGGTAGTTTTGAGTGAATTTTGAGTTATTGGGTGAAATTTGGAGAGAGAGAGAGGAGAGTGAGGCGTGAGAGATGGAGGGGAGAAATATAATCCTCTACTCTCTCACCCTCCTATATATACTCATATATTCGCAAATCACACTTACACCCTTCAACTAACCATCTTATGACATTAGTCCCAAATCCTTTTAACACATCACATTTTTCATTTTCCTCAATTAAACATTGAAATTAAATAAATTAAATACAAGTCTCTACATTAAGACTGGGTGGTTTCAAATGATTTTCTAAAGACTAATTAAATTAAAATTTCATTTACTGGAAAACATGAATTCCTTTTTTCTAGTATTACTTTTCAGCCACAAAAATCAATTTTATTATTTCATTTTCTTTCGATCACAGAAAAAAGACTCCAGCACTACCAGCAAGTAAAGCACCAAAAAAGGTCTGTGCTACTATATCACGTAAATAATCCCGATTTTATTTGTGTAACTTCACAATCCCCCTTGACTACCCGTGGTTATTCTTCAATAAAATCCGGTTGATCTTTATTGTATTTAAATTTTATTTTCCCTTTTTTTATGTTTTGGTCATGTTTTCCCTTTTTATCAAGTAAGTATCTCTAGGAATACATTAAAGCTAGGGCATGTAAAAGCCCATACAAAGCTTCAACCATTATAGCTTTCGCATGTGACACAGGCCAGGCCATTTACAAAGGCCTCAAGCCCAAGCACAAAATCAGCCCACTCTGCTAAAGTCTCGGACTCAACTTCAGCCCAACCTCAACATGGCTCTTTTCGGTTTTTTATTGGTACACAATGGAAATTAGAGGTGGAAATTTCCGACACGAATACGCCACAAAATTAGAGGGTTAGTGTCATGTAATTTTTATACGAAACACAAATATGATACAACACGATAATACGAAAAGCTAAACAAGTTGGGTTAGGGTTGAAAGAATTCTGACACAAACATGAGATGACACGACACGAGAATATATGAAAGGACAGGATAACACGATATGAACCCAACACAAAATTAGCGGGTTAGGATTGGCTATTCTTGACACGAAACTCGAATATGATGTGATACAAATACACGAAAAATTAAACAAATCATGTTAGGATTGAAAGAATTCTGACACGAATACAAATACGGCAAGATACTCACCCACCCATAAATTGGAAATTGAACTTCTCTCGGAACGGCCACGATGCAGCGTTGGAACCGCCTCTTTCTTTGCGTCTTCTCCAAGGGGAGAAGCCACAAAACCCTAACCTAATCGAGATATAAAACGCGAGCGCACACACACAGTTACCGAAACCATCACTCTATTCTTTCTCCGGCCTCTCGATCATCTCCGATAAGAGACTTTGTTCGTTCCCAAACATGGTAGCGGTGGAAGCCTCCCCTTGTCCGGCGCGGCATGAACTGGAAGCTCAAAAGTTTCTGCAGAATCTAGCGGTTGGGACGGCAAGCATTCTCAAGATTCCTTTACGCAAGGCTTTTGACGCTTGCCAGACTGATGATTTTTGTAGGTACGCGCGTGACTTGGAATCAGCTGCTGCTTGCCAGATTGATGAATTGCTTATTAGGTATGCACTTGAGGAGGCAGCGTGTTGTAGTCTCGCCGATGCGTATTTGCTCAAGCGTACCTATCTGGCTGGAGATTTTATCTCTGTTGTAGACATAGCAATCTGGGTTGGCCTTGCAGGAAGTGGGCAGAGATGGGAAAGTCTGAGGAAGTCAAAGAAATTCCCTAACCTAGTGCGGTGGTTCAACTTATTATCATTGCAATATGCTGATGTCCTGATCAAAAACAATACTATAACTGATCTCGGTTTGGGAAAGTCGATTGCGGCTAAAGTAAAAGGGAAAGAGCGAGCCAAC
Organism: Rhododendron vialii; assembly: GCF_030253575.1. NCBI lineage: Eukaryota > Viridiplantae > Streptophyta > Magnoliopsida > Ericales > Ericaceae > Rhododendron > Rhododendron vialii. The sequence continues at coordinate 27,092,574 of NC_080569.1, read as the reverse complement.
AGGCATGTTGGTGGCAACGGAAAAGGAGTGCTCGATCTCAAGAATGCCGTCGTCGGTAAAGTTCGCTTGCGTTTTGCACCAGAACCCAGCGGTTACCTTCACATTGGACATTCTAAAGCAGCCTTATTAAACCAGTATTTTGCTCAAGAGTTCAAAGGGAAAGTGATTGTGCGCTTTGATGATACTAATCCTGCCAAAGAGAGCAATGACTTTGTGGTAAATATACTCAAGGATATAGAAACTTTGGGTATCAAGTATGATGAAGTAACTTATACTTCTGATTACTTCCCGAAACTAATGAAAATGGCTGAGGAGTTGATTATTCAAGGGAAGGCTTATGTTGATGATACACCGCGTGAGCAAATGCAGAAAGAGAGAATGGATGGCACTGAGTCAAGCCAGGGGTGGCAAACGGGCGGGTTTGGGTCAAATTGGGTACGTTGTTAGTGGGTTGGGTCTTTAATGGGTCATTGATCCATTTAGACCCATTAACTATGAGTCTAATTACCCATACCCAACCCGACCCATTTATTTTAAAGCAAACCCGACCCGCCCATTAACCCAATTACATATATACTAAAAATTATGATCGGAAAATTAGAAAAGTAAAAAAAAATTATGATCGAAACTCATAAATTTTTTCAAAAAGACGAGAATAAGTAATTTTTTTTGTCTTATTGATTTTTTTTTGTCTTTATTCAGAAAATTATAAGTTTCGATCAAATTTTTTTACTTTTCCGATTCCTCTCATCAAAACAAATTAATAAGTCACAAAAATATGACACAAAACAAAAAAAATGCAAAAAAAAATTTGAATAAGAACAAAAAAATAAGTCAATTTTTTAATCCAAACCCTTTGCGGGACTACCATGAGAGAAATTTATTCACGGCGAAGCACAATTTCACGGGTCCATTCGCGTAATTAATGGATGAGATGTGTTTTCAATTTTGACTGGTCAAAATAATTATTACCGGTCACAATTGATTTTTAATTCGGACCATTCAAAATATTTTTGGACGCGTGTGATTTAGCACAAAACAATTGAATAAAAGAGAGAGAAGGCCATGCTCCTGGAGGTTGGGGTGGGGCGGGGAGAGGGAGAGAGAGAGAGAGTGAAGATTGGCGGGGGGGGGGGGGGGGCGGAGAGAGAGAGAGAGAGAGAGCTCCTGGGGGAGGGAGAGAGTGAAGATTGGGTGGGTGGGTGGGTGGGTGGGTGGGGGGAGAGAGAGAGCTCCTGGGGTGGGGAGGGGAGCGGGGAGAGAGAGAGAGGGGGGTCATACTCTTCCACTTTCTAATTGCAAAAGAGACCAATTAATAGATGGAATTTGGTGGGTTACTTTCATTGCCCATTGGGTCATTTAAGTTGACCCAATTAATGCTCAATTATGACCCAACTAATAATGGGTTAACTGGGTTTGAACCCATTCTTACCCAACTAATAAATGGGTTGGGTTGGGTCTATTTTTTAGTTGATGGGTCTGGATTTGTTAATGGGTCTGGGTTCAATTTGCCACCCCTAAGTCAAGGTGTAGGAATAACAGCACAGAGGGGAATATGAAATTGTGGAAGGAAATGAGTGCTGGATCTGAAAGGGGATTGCAGTGCTGTCTACGCGGTAAGTTGGATATGCAGGATCCAAACAAGTCACTGCGGGATCCGGTCTATTACCGCTGTAATCCAATTCCTCACCACCGTGTTGGCTCAAGTTACAAGATATATCCAACTTATGATTTTGCATGTCCAATTGTGGATGCGTTGACGGGGGTGACGCATGCATTGCGGTCTAGTGAGTATCATGACCGCAATGCTCAGTATCATAGGATTCAGGAAGACATGGGACTTGCAAATGTCGAAATATACGAGTTTAGTAGATTGAACTTTGTTTATACCCTACTGAGCAAGCGAAAGCTTGCTTGGTTCGTCGACCATGGAACGGTCGAAGGATGGGATGATCCCCGCTTCCCAACGGTTCAAGGAATCGTGCGGAGAGGTCTGACCATCGAGGCGCTGATAAAGTTTGTTGTTTATCAAGGAGCTTCAAAGAATCTGAATCTCATGGAATGGGATAAACTCTGGACCATAAATAAGAAAGAAATCGATCGTTATTGTCCCAGACATACTGCTGTGATTGAAGAAGGACGTGTCATGTTAACCCTAACTGATGGGCCAGAGAAACCATTTGTCCGCATCATACCCAGGCATAAGAAGTTCGAAGGTGCTGGACAAAAGACTACGACGTACACAAGGCAGATATGGATCGACTCTGTTGATGCCAAATCCATCTCGATTGATGAGGAAATAACTCTAATGGACTGGGGCAATGCGATAGTGAAAGAAATCATGAAGGATGAGAATGATTGTATTGTGCAGTTGACTGGGGTTTTGCATCTTGAAGGATCCGTCAAGACCACAAGGTTGAAGCTCGCCTGGTTACCCGAGACGAGCGAGCTGGTGAATCTCTTGTTGTAACGAACGCTATGAATGCAAGCTAAGAACGAGAAATTGAAAACTAAACAAGAAATCACAAAGACACAAGATATACGTGGTTCCCCAAATTGGGTACGTCCACGGGCGAGGAGAGAGAGGATTCACTAACCAACGTGAAGAAGAGATACAAAGAGCCGGCTATGATCCGTAACTCGTCTAGAAAGGCCACCAATATGACAGCCCCAAAAGGATACCATAGAAGTTCCCCAAAAGCCCTATTTATAATAGGCTACATAAATAGGAGCAACATAGTTAACCAATGTGGGACTAAAGAATACAAGGCATAAACAAGGCATTCCCAACAATTCTCCACCTTGACTTGAATTCCACCGAACCAAATCACCAAATATAGCTATCCCCTTCTAACCTCTCACTCGCCAAATGCCCCCGAGGGGCGATCAACTGCAAATACCAAGCAAGCCCAAGCAATGCTTGAACTTGGCAACCGGAACCGGTTTAGTCAACATATCTGCTGGGTTATCTGCCGTACCCACTTTCTTCACCTCAACTTGCTTCTGTGAGATGATATCCCGAACGAAGTGATACCTGACATCGATATGCTTGGTCCTCTCATGATACATCAGATTTTTAGTCAAATGTATAGCACTCTGCGAATCACAAAATACTGAACTCACACCCTGTGTAAGACCAAGCTCACAAAGCAAACCTCTCATCCACAATGCCTCCTTCACAGCTTCAGCAATGGCCATATACTCCGCTTCTGTTGTAGACAGCGCAACTGTAGCCTGTAAAGTAGCTTTCCAACTAATGGCACTTCCGGACAGAGTAAAGACATAACCTGTCAGAGACCTACTCTTATCGTGGTCACCGGCAAAATCCGAATCAACATAACCAACAGCATGATCACCAGAATTGACAATCCCAAACAATAGACCAACACCTGCAGTTCCGCACAAATACCGTAGTATCCATTTCACAGCCTCCCAATGTGCCTTTCCTGGACGCCCCATATAACGACTAACGACACTAACTGCATGTGAAATATCAGGACGAGTACATACCATGGCGTACATAAGGCTCCCAACTGCGCACGAATATGGAACCTGAGACATATACTTCTCCTCATCCTCCGACTGTGGTGACAACTCAGCTGAAAGTCGAAAGTGTGCTGCCAAAGGGGTACTGACTGGCTTCGAGTTCTGCATGGCAAAGCGCTCAAGCACTTTAAGAACATAAGACTTCTGATTCAAAAATAGTTTGCCAGCTACTCGATCTCTGCAAATCTCCATACCCAAAATACGTTTTGCTGCACCCAAATCTTTCATCTCAAATTCACCACCTAACTGTTGTTTCAACCTGTTGATTTCTGATACACTCTTGGCAGCAATAAGCATATCATCAACATACAACAGTAGATAAACAAATGAACCATCTGAAAGTTTTCGAAAATACACACAACTGTCATACTCACTCCTAGAATATGACTGGCTTATCATAAAAGTATCAAACCGCTTATACCACTGCCTAGGGGATTGTTTGAGGCCATACAAAGACTTACGAAGTAAACAAACGTGATCCTCCTTACCAGAAACAACAAATCCCTCAGGCTGACGCATATAAATCTGTTCTTCAAGCTCGCCGTGCAAAAACGCAGTTTTGACATCAAGTTGCTCTAACTCAAGATCATAACATGCAACAATAGCAAGTATAGTGCGAATGGAACTATGTTTTACAACTGGTGAAAATACCTCATTGTAATCAACACCCTCCTTCTGGCTGTATCCTTTCGCCACTAGCCGAGCTTTAAACCGAGCGTCTTCTACCCCTGGAATACCTGGTTTGCGCTTGAAGATCCACTTGCATCCAACAATCCTCTTCCCTTTCAGCGGTTCTACTAACTCCCATGTCTGATTCTTCTGAAGAGACTCAATCTCCTCATTCATAGCAACAAACCACTGTGCAGACTCAGTGCTCGAAATAGCTTCCGTATAGCTGGAAGGCTCTTCATACTCAACTGTCTCAGCAACTGATAAAGCATAGGCCACCATCTCAGAATAAGCCGAATACCTTTCAGGAGGCCGAATCTCCCTCCTTGGCCTATCTTTAGCAATAGTGCGTGGTTGCTCAACTAACGCATCAACCTCTGTGTCTGAACTCTTGAACTCCTCTTCAATTGGCTTCTCAATATGCTTCTTCCCTGAGTCGAAAGATTCACCCATAAACTCCACCTGCTTTGGAACACTATGTTCCTGAACTGTATCATCAACCTGCTTAGACCCCTTAATCAGATAATTTTCATCAAAAGTCACATCCCTACTGATCAAAAACTTCAAATCATCAGAGCACCACAACCTGTACCCTTTGACACCTGCTGCATAACCCAAGAAAATACACTTCTTGGCCCGTGGCTCCAATTTACCCTCATTGACATGAGCGTAAGCTGGACACCCAAAAACACGCAACACAGAATAATCAGCCGGATGACCTGACCATACCTCAAACGGAGTCTTACACTCAATAGCAGTCGACGGAGACCTGTTCACCAAATAGCATGTTGTGGAAACGGCTTCAGCCCAAAATTCTTTGCCCAATCCGGAATTGGACAACATACAACGTGCCTTCTCCAAAAGAGTCCTGTTCATTCGTTCAGCCACACCATTCTGCTGAGGGGTTTTTCTCACTGTGTGATGCCTCACAATGCCCTCATCACTGCAGAACCTATCAAACTCACCAAGACAAAACTCCATACCATTGTCAGTTCTCAAACGTTTTATTTTCTTACCAGTCTGATTCTCAATCAAAGTTTTAAACTGTTTGAATGTATTAAAGGCGTCACTCTTATGTTTCAACATATACACCCAAACTTTACGAGAGAAATCATCTATAATACTCATAAAATATCGAAAACCACCTTTAGAAGTTACCTCTGCGGGACCCCAAAGATCCGAGTGAAAATAATCCACCGTGCCTTTGGTGCGATGAACAGCTGTACTGAATTTTACCCTGCACTGCTTGCCGTAAACACAATGCTCACAGAAATCCAGCTTCTCAATTTTCTGGCCACATAGCAAACCCTGTTTGCTCAAAACCGTCATCCCCCTCTCGCTCATATGCCCAAGGCGCATATGCCACAAACGAGTCAAGTCTGAATCTGAAACCTTGGATGAAGCAACCGTTGCTGCAGCACCTAAAACTGTACTGCCCTGGAGTGTATAAAGGTTACCACGCTTTTGACCCTTCATCAGTACTAATGCACCCCTTGAGACTTTCAAAACTCCACCTTCACCGAGGAATTTGCAACCATGAGAATCAAGAGCACCCAGGGATATAAGATTTTTCTTCAAATCCGGAACATGTCGAACCTCAGATAAAGTCCTAACAATACCGTCATGCATCCTAAGCTGAATCGTTCCTGAACCAACAGTCTTACAGGCCATGTTGTTGCCCATCAAAACTGTACCACCATTGACCGCCTCATAAGTAGAAAACCACTCTCTATGCGGACACATATGGTATGAACATCCAGAATCTAGAATCCACTCGGTATTAGAGCGAGAATCGCCCTCTGTAACTGATAACACATTATCTGACTCATCTGAACTTTCAGCAATTCCAGCAATTACTTTACCCCCTTTCTGGTCTTCTTTTTCCTTCTCTTTGAGTTTTAAACAGTCACTTTTCCAGTGCCCGGGTTTCTTGCAATAATTACACTTTCCCTTCTTCTTACCTGATGACTTGGATCTTCCCCTATTACTCGACTCCACCCTTTCTGTTGTTCTTCCCCTAACAAATAAACCCTCCGCATGGGCATCACCCTCACCTGACACTTTTTTCCTCAATTCTTTCGAATATAGGCTGGCCTTAACATCCTCCATGGATATCGTGTCTTTGCCATACAATAGGGTTGTAACAAAGTGCTCATACGAAAGTGGTAAAGAACATAGCAAAATTAGGGCTTGGTCCTCATCCTCAATTTTACTATCAATATTTTTCAGATCCATAATAATACGGTTGAACTCGTCTAAATGATCTTTAACAGGTATACCTTCTCGCATACGAAACGTATAAAGACGTTGTTTGAGATATAACCTGTTGGTGAGCGACTTCGTCATATATATGCCTTCCAACTTCAGCCAAATTCCTGCTGCTGAAGTTTCTTCTTCCACCTCGCGAAGAACGTCATCTGCCAGACTCAACTGAATAGAACTCAGAGCTTTGGCATCCGTATCATCCCAATCTTCCTCTTTGATTCCAGAACTAGTCTTGCCTAACAAAACCTTGTGCAATCCTTGTTGGGTTAGCAGAGCCTTCATCTTTACTCTCCAAAGACTGAAACTGCTGCTCTGCCCATCAAACTTCGCAATCTCAAATTTAGCCGCCATAGCCACAATCGGAAACGAAACCCTAGTTTTTTGCAACCTAAGGCTCTGATACCAGTTTGTTGTAACGAACGCTATGAATGCAAGCTAAGAACGAGAAATTGAAAACTAAACAAGAAATCACAAAGACACAAGATATACGTGGTTCCCCAAATTGGGTACGTCCACGGGCGAGGAGAGAGAGGATTCACTAACCAACGTGAAGAAGAGATACAAAGAGCCGGCTATGATCCGTAACTCGTCTAGAAAGGCCACCAATATGACAGCCCCAAAAGGATACCATAGAAGTTCCCCAAAAGCCCTATTTATAATAGGCTACATAAATAGGAGCAACATAGTTAACCAATGTGGGACTAAAGAATACAAGGCATAAACAAGGCATTCCCAACATCTCTCTCTGGTGGAGTTTGACTATCTAATTACCAAAAAGAAGGTCGATGAAGGCGAGGATTTCCTTGACGTGCTTAACGAAAATACGAGAAAGGAGACTGCAGCGCTGGGGGATTCGAACATGCGGAACTTGCAGCATGGGGAGGTACTGCAGTTGGAGAGAAAAGGCTATTTTAGATGTGATGTGCCCTTCGTTGGGCCTTCTAATCCCATTGTTCTCTTTGCTATTCCAGATGGTAGGCAACAGAAGAGGGCATTGATGTAGGACCTCTTTCAGTTTTCACTCATCTGGAATTTGACTTGCATAGTTGAAGTCTAGATGTAAGTATTACTAATGAACGTTTCTAAACTTTACAAAACTTGTTAATCATCAACTTTTACTACCAGCTCATTCGGTTTTCGAAAAAAAGAAACTAGATTCTCTCAAAAGACACTCCTCTCATGTGACCATGTCCGCCCACCAACAGAGGGATAAAATCTCATCCTGCGGGATCGCGTGAGACACCATTCTTTTCTCTTGATCAACTCCCATGTTGTCGACTCCCGTGTTGGCAAGACGATCCACAGCTTGGTTGCCTTCCCTATAGATATGTTTCAAACTGCATCCAGTGGCTGTCATCAAAGCGTTGCATTCTTTGATGAGGACCCTGTCATGGGAGTGTTCGGGACAGTCCCCATTGATCATTGAAACTGCCACCTCTGAATCCGACTCCACTTCCATAGCCTCCAAACCTTGATCCTGATGTAGAAAAATTTACCATACAAATCTACGTTTTTTTTTTTTTTTTTGTGATTCAATTCTTGTTGATAACTCAATATCCGGCTACTTATTTTCATGTAATTGGATTGATAACCGGAATAGTTTAAAGAGTTCTCTGCATACAAAAGGTCCATTTGTGCTAGATTATGAAGCAACATCATCTGAAAGAATCCGATGATTATACTTGTACGCAACTCCTACATTAAAATATACTCCATCGTCCATGCTAATTAAAATCCTCATTTAAGTTATTCTCGTTTTACTTTTGCGTTGGCGCTAATATTAAGTCAATATAAAATTTGAAGCACTTGATATTCCCATAATCTTATGGAGGAACTGATGTCTACCTCATAATCAGATAACTTATTGTATAAATCAGTAAATAGAGCTGGAGAATATTTCCACCAACCATCCTGGTGGGTATATCTACCGGCTAGCTCTTAAAGTATACTTATGGAGAAACATACGACACATTTTGATTACTATTTGCGTAATCTAATTAAGATGGTTCATGACTAACCTCGAAATAATTCGTAACTTTTTGACGTGTACGGTAGGCACAACCCACCCCCAACTTTTCTCTCTCTCTCTCTCTCTCTCTCTCTCTCTCTCTCTCTCTCTCTTCAAAATTGCCCCAATACTCTTGTGGTGGTTGAGGGGTGGCCGGATCACGTCAATTTGGCTGCCAAGTAGTTCAGTCCATTTGGTGCATCCGGAGCCATCCAAAAGTATTATAAACGGCCCAAATTTAAAAGAGTGTTTTGGAAAAACAAAAAACAAAAACGCCATCTTAGAATCTGGGCCGTCCAAAACACTTTTGAACGGCCCAGATGGACCGAATTGATCAGTACCAAATGGACAGGATCCGATCCGACACTGCTAGCAAAGGCACTTGAGCATATAGAATACGTTTGCAAAATATCAAAGACTTAGAATCATGCCAGTTTTTTTCACTTTCTTGAATCGGGTATCTAGAGTACTTCATCTAGCTCTTGAACAAGTTACATGACCACGATTTGTTTCACGTTGAGGCTGCAGTTTTTTTAGGAATCAATACAGATGTACGAGTCTATAGAATTGTGCGGACGAACAAATTAAGCGAAATTTAAAATCTATAACACGGCCTTAAAGACCGGTATGACGTACGCATGACGCAGGAACTCATGTAGCAGATGAACTCAGCCCCATCTCCACATTATTCAAAATTGCTGCCACTTCAACAATGGAAGGCCTATTCTTCCTAGAATTCCCAACACAAGCTGATGCAACTTTGGCCAATCTGACAAGAGGCTTCACATCAGAGGGAGTCACAAGCCTGGAATCCAAGAGTTCACAAAACTTCATTTCTCTGATCAAAGGCAATGCCCAACTCACAAGCAAGTTCCCATCTCCATTCCTCTTCCCACTCAAAAGCTCAAGCAAGATCACCCCAAGTCCATAGACATCACACTCCTTGGAAGCCCCTCTTCTCTCCACCCAATACTCGTCGTCCACGTACCCCTCGAGCCCTCTCCTATCGAAGGGAAACAAAAAAGATAGCCCGTAATCGCAAACCCTAGCACAACGCTTGACGTCGATTAGTACATTTGAGGGCTTGATGCAACCATGGACTATAGGTGGTGCCACTACTTCATGCAAGTACTCAACCCCTCTGGCCACCCCCGCCACGATCTTCAGGCGCTGGCCCCAGTCCAAGAGAGTCGCCTTATTGGAATCTTGATCGTTCAGAAAGTAGTCCAGACTCATGGTGCCACCTACGAACTCCATCAGGATGATCCTCTCACCTGGCGCCTCGGAAAACCCCAGAATGGAGACTAGGTTTGGGTGATGGGCTAGAGAGAGCCATTTGAGCGTCGACGAAAACCCGAAACCAGCATTGCTCAGAACTAGTCGGGGATGAATCCTCTTCACCGCAACTAGTTCCCCGCTTGGCAACAAGGCCGCGTAGACAGTTCCGAGCCTCCCTTTCCCGATAATCCGCCTCTGGTTGAACCCATCCGTGGCCGCATCTGCGTCCATCAGGGAATATGGACATGCACAAAGCTTGGTAATCGGAGCAACATCGACGGTACTTTCTTCGGGTTGATCAACGTGCCGTTTCTTGTAGAGGAAAAAGAGGACCGCGGCGAGGACGATGAGGGAGACAGAAAGGAAGGCCATGAAGGAATCGAAACCGATGTGTTCCCCATAGCTCATGTTGAGAAAAATCGAACAATTGGTTTGCTAGTTTTCAGGCCTTCAGGTTGTCTAGAGGGGAATTTGGCTTATCCATCCATGGGTGAGATAATGGAAGGGATGTTATAGAGAAAATTAGTGAAAGAAAAAGAAGGGTATCTAGTTAGCTAGCTAGTTGGCGTGAATGTGTCCGCTTTGAAAAGTATAGAGTTGGTTTGATAATTCATGGTTGGCTGCCCCCTTCTATTTGAAAAATACATGGTCAAGTTGAGAATTTTTTGAACATCTCCAATACTTGCTTCAAATTTAAGGATGTCGATTTATGTGAATTTGACACCCTCCCTCTCGGAATCAGAAATTCTGTCAGGCAGGAACATCCTGTAGTGCACCCTACAGAGCACCTCCAAGACCTCATGCAAGGGTTTAAAAACAAACTCTTCCAAACGTTGGAAGCACTTTTAGACGACTGTGATTGTGCCCTATAGGATGCCCTGCAAGATCCCCGGATCCCTCCCTAGCTCTAACCAAATGTTGAATTTATAACTACCATGGAGTATTCAAAAAAGTTTACGCTATGTAAGTCTTTGAAACTTATGGACACCTCCCATGTTTGGCTTAAAATTTGACACTTAGGTTTAGCACTATTCAATTCTCCCATGACACTTTGGTTCCGGTACTAAGAAACTAAACCCATATCACTTGTCTTTTTTTATAAGCTATGATTGGTTATTTCACGACGGATTGCATAGACGATCAGATATCGTAACCACATTACGTATGGTAATTTGTCTATAAGGGGACAAGTACGGTCCATTTGACCAGCATATGAATCTCTCACAACAAATAGTGGCCGAAACATGAAAAATTAACTATTCAATGCACTCAATTAGTATCTAATATCTATAGGTGATTGCTCTCTATATATTTAACACATTAATTTTCTTGTGGATCTCTATCACCTCTATGCCTAATATGATTTCTTTTGGTTCACGTGAAATTTACTAGTGGAAGCACAGATGGATATATACAACAAAAAGTAATTTGTCAAATGAGTTGTTATAACAGTTTGGTTGTAACAACCCAATTCAAAATTGTACTTCTTCCACCTAAAAAGCCTTGTAGTTTGGAGTATCCAGGCCCATAAAAATATCCCAGACCACAAATTACAATCATCCCCCACTCCTCTCTCCCTCTTCATGGACATCCATTCACACTATCAAATTTTTCTTGTTACGCACGAATTTTTTCTTTTGAACAGCGAAGAAAAGATAATTTATTAATCTTTGAACAATTATTACAAAGATTAAAAGGGAAAAAAGAACAAGACGGCATCACGACAAGTAGAAAGCATATCTTAAACCAGGTTGACACCCTAACTACCCGACAATCACATGCCTTTCCACCCAAAAAGGAAGGGAAGAAGTTGGCAAGGGACCAACACAAAACAGGGCCTAAACGAAACCAACAACCCTATCATATAAACAAAATTGGTAGGCCAAAAGACCTAAGACAAACTCTACCCTCAAAACAATTCTAGAAAACTCATCACCTTTGCACAAAGCAAGTTCATTGTTATATATGTGTGTGGGAGCGCGCGCTTGCATGCAAATATGTGTCATGTGTGCAAATTTTAGCTAAAATGAAAACAAGTTTCATGTTTGATCTCATTTCAATCTGATGATGTAAGTAATGATTGATTGGAACATGGCAACCTCCAAATTAGTAAGTCAGTTCAACCACCAGACCAAAAGGAGGTGTAAAACAAGTACTGAAGCCTCTTGACGTCACAAAGCGAACGCTATAAACAAAAGTAACCATTTTTTTGTTGAGAAAGTACAAACTAAAGCTGGTTTTGGTGCAAATTTTCCTTCTCACGAAAACAAACTGTCGTAAATGTTTCAATCTGATGCTGTAAGAAAAGATGGATTGGAACATGGCAACCTCCAAATTAGTAGTAAGTCAGTTGGAACAAATGGGGTTAATGCACTCCAAAGAGTCGATGACACCCATCGGGGCGGATCAGGTGGCATATTGCCATCCCTAGAGTATCTGTATCTTATGTGTGACTCCAATCATTCATACATCCCCAGCAAATATAAACTGCTAAACCCTAAAGCGCTGAAGCTTAAATGCAAACGTCTCCAATAGGTTAGACAAATGAGACTTATTGGGCGTTTTAGCCACCATGAACGCACAACTTGATGCCTTCAATAGGTGGCAGAGAACAAAACAAATGCAACAAGAAAAACCACCAAAAAATCTTGGGCAGAACAGAATTTACCAATGAGCCGAATTGCTGCAGAACTAAGAGCCCCTTTGAATGGATAGATTTCATGAGGAAAAAAAAAGAAGAAGAAGAGAGAAACGAAAAGAAAGGGTTGTGGTTCCTATCCAAATTACTCATTCAGTAATTTGGATGGAGTATTTTGGCAAAAAATGGAGAGAAAAGTACCGAAATGAAATTTCTTGATTGGTTCGTCCCCTTTCTCATCCAATCTCAACAAAATGGTGAGATTTGGTGCGAGGGAAGCCCTTTCTTATCTTACCCTTTCTCACCATCCAAAGGGGCTATAAGCGATATACTAGAGCTATCTGTTGTTATCACTAGTCATTCACCTTTGTCTCACATCAAACCCTTACATTTGGAAAATCTCTAGAACTTATATATTTATTCCATTCTAACTTGATCGGTAGAAGAAAATATACACAGCAAGCGAGATAAAGATAGCAGCTGGCCCTACGTATAAAACCTTGCCGTCCAATCCAGAGATATTACATGGCTGCAGCCAATTATAACTTGAACACAAAAACAGAAGGAACTCCAACTAAAATAGAAGAGAAATCAATTAGCCAGACACTTCAAAGCACAACCCATTCAGGCAATATTTAATTACTGGGTCAGTTCTTGCTTCCCAACTTCTATCACATATTTTCACAAACAAAGGTAAGTACATGACCAGTGGTGGATCCAGAAAATTCAAATGGATCCAGAAAATTCAAATAGAAGGGTCACATTTCCAGCATAAACTTAATAAAAATACTCATAATCCAATATAAAGAGAACATGCGGCCAAAATAAACGAGAATACAAAATCAATGTTCTAGTCTTCTTACATTTTCTTTAGGTGATATTACAATTTTATTTTTGTAATTAGTAGAATTGTATGTGTTGGCCTTTGGGGCACCACTACCTTGATTGAACCACGAGGGACGCAGTTCAACTCCTACGAACTACAAGTTTTGAAAGAGTTTTTTTTCCCCAACGAGTTTCGAACTCACGACCATACAAGTAGAGGCCAGAGACCTTACCACGTGAACTAGACGTCAATCTTTCTCTATATTGGGCAGTTTAATACAGTATATATTACTATCTGTTTTAATTCACACACAAAAATCCTGATAATTTCAGGATAGTCACATGACCTCTTGTGCCTTAACTGAATCCGCCCCTATATACATGACAACCACGGACAAAAATATAGTTTCGTCAATTTGTTATCTTTTCATCTTTTCCATTCCCCACATAAATTTGTGATCCAAACACAACCTAAAGGATGACAAGGAATATATTGTCACCAGTTGGCAATGTTCCTCGGCTCGTGGGTCATTGATGGCTCAACTTAAGATGCTTCTATGTACGGGCTGAACTTTTGTAGACTTCACACATGCCTTCATTTCAATATTGATGATCTTTACAGCTGTTGCACTGCTTGATCAAAATGTTGTGACATGCTTCCACCAAACACCATCATAAAAGATCAAAGAGCTCCTCACAGCACTACTAGTCAGAATCGGGCTCATGTGCATTATGCTATTTGTTCACTTCCCAACCCAACTTCATGGAATTGGCTTCCCCCTCGCTGACTGCCAACAATCTCATCTTCATAACTTGGTGCAAGAAAATTCTATGTGCTTTTGATTGTACAACTCTGCTTTTCCGAGATAACCCCTCATTCTCCCTCTTTTGGTTCTCTCTGAGATTGAACAATAATCTTCCCCTGCAGTGAAACCATTAACTTAATTATAGGGAGTCATTCCGTTCAAAGTTTCACTTTGAAACTTGCAAGTGCAAGGTGCACAAAATTATTGATTCTAGAAAGAGAATCTTTATCAACAGAACCAAGACCAGAAAAGTTGCAATGCAAGTACAGATCAGGCACTAACTGGCAATGCTGAAAAGAATATTAAAAATCGAGAAGTATTTGAAAAACAATAATCAAACAGAGAAACATGCAAAAAGAGAAGCATGCTTCCCTTCATATTAGTTTGAATTTTGAAATTATCAAAGGCTCTAAAAATCAATAGAATTCTTCCCATAGTTTGCAACATCCATAGCAACTATATCATGAGAAACCAAAACCGCTAAACTGCTAAATCAATTGTACTATCACAGTGCCAAAGATGAACTTCTCACAAAATCCTTCTTGTTTATCATGACTGAAGTTTTGTATATAACCAAAGTTCTTTTCAGAACCCTTTGTCTCTCTACCTATTGCAGAAAGACCCTAACATGCAAGGATATGATATGATCTTCACCTGTTGACCTTAAATATGCATGTGGCTATCTGAAAGTGCCTCCTATGTACTTTAGAGATGCAAGAACATTCTCCAATCTCCACATCCTTCTATAGCCCCTAATTGGTACAGTCGGATCCGCACGTTACCTTTAAATTAATATGAAGAAACCAAAAGTGATGGGGACATTGTGCCACGCACCAAGTGGTAAATATCACACACTTCCAAAGGATAAACGAGCTCCAAGAATAGATAATGGTGTGTGGGGGTGTCTATTTTCTTAAGAATTTTTATCAACTTTAATCTCCACTTGAGAAAATTGCTTCACACCCTGCAGCCAAGTTATCAAACAAGATATATCTGACCCTGCAAAATGTGAAACATGTGCATTATTGTCATGCGAACGGTACCAAATGAGGCAGGTCAATGTTAATATTCTGTAAACAGTGAACGGAAACAAACAAACAAAAGAAAAGAGAGATCTAGTCCAGGAACGCATGCTTCCAACGAAGAGTACACAATAAAAGAAAGTTTTTAAGTTCATATATCATAAATGAGTAATTATAACCATACCCATGAAGGTAGCCCATGCTTAATCTCAGCGAATGATTTATATTGCAGCCTAAAAAACATTACCAATCACTTCAATCTGTATTGACTCAGCAGCTTCCCGCACCTTCTTTCGATCCCAA
This sequence comes from Rhododendron vialii, assembly GCF_030253575.1. Classification (NCBI taxonomy): domain Eukaryota; kingdom Viridiplantae; phylum Streptophyta; class Magnoliopsida; order Ericales; family Ericaceae; genus Rhododendron; species Rhododendron vialii. The sequence goes on along the minus strand of NC_080569.1, from coordinate 27,077,214 downwards.
AGTCCACTCACAATAGCAGTCCATGTTCCCTCATCAGGGATACACCCATCAACCACCATCTCTTCAAATATGCGTGCTGCTTTATGAAGGTCTCCTTTCTTGCAAAAACAATGGACAAGAGAATCAAAAGTTTTGGCCTCAACAGAAAGGCCCCTAGTACGCATGCTTAGATACAACTGAAAAGCCCGATTTGGATCAATTTCTGATAAAAGGCCTTGGACCACAGTATTGTGAATTCTAACATGGAGGCTCCATGTTAGTCGATTTGGTGAGATCCCCTCAAGCACCATCTCATCAAGGAAATTCGCAGCTTTCTGGAACTTGTGTACATCACAAAAGCCATTTATGATTTTGGAGTATAATCCTGCATCTGGCTTCAATCCCTGTAGCTTCATCCTATCAAGAATCTCTAAAGCTTCTCTAAGTTTTCCCTCTTTACAGAGTCCATGAATTAAAGTACTATATGTTACCATGTTAGGCTTATGGCGTTTGCTAAGCATTATTTCCAAAAGTGCCATGGCTTGTGAACTGCATCCACCCTTGCAAAGTCCGTCCATGAGGGAGCTGTAAGTAAACACATTGGGCTCAATACCTTTGCTCTTCATCTCTTCAAGCAGCCCCATAGCCTCGTCCAGATTATTTGATTGGCATAAACCATGAATTAAAGAAGTATAGGTGACAACAGTTGGTGAACAACCTTTATCAGACATCTCCATGAAAAGCTCCTTTGCCTCACTAATCTTTTCAAATCTACACAACCCATTAATCAAAGTACCATACGTGTAGGAATCGGGAATACACCCGCGATTAGGCATCTCGCGGAAAATTCGAAGAGCAGCATCCATTGTTCCACTGTTCTTGCAAAGCGCTTTGATCAAAACATTGAGGGAAGTAACACTTGGAGGAATACCCAATTCTCTCATATACCTATAAAATCTCAAAGCCAACTTTAACTGGTTTTCATCAGCAAGAATGGAAAAGACTGTAATGTAGGATTTGTGGGTAGGTTCACAATCATATTCTTTCATCCTCTGGAAAACCCTAATCGCCTCAAGCGGTTTGTGAACCCGGCCATAACCTCTACAAATGGAAAGAAAAATATCTTCTGTGATGTTACATTTTTCATCCTTCATTCTATTCAGCATATCCTCAGCTGCTCTGAATTGGTTCACAGAGACGAATCTGGAGATCATTAGACCGAAAGTGCTGAGATCATGCCGAAACCCATTAGTGTACTCCCCCGTTGCAGCATCAAATATAAGTACAGCTTTCTGTAAGTCTTTTTCTGCTTTAATCAACTGTTCAACTAGAGTTGCTGTGATTTGTTTCGGCCATTTGATCATTGTCTTTCTTCCAATTTCTGCAATACCTCTCTCCCAAAAAATGAACAGATTTTATCAAGACATGACCATCTCCTAAGCTTGATCACAATTGGAAAACTCGCTTAACGATTGGCCCGACAATCGCCACTTTAAAATTCACCCAATTTCTAAGTAGGAAAAAATGATACACTGAACTCACACCAATTTAGTTTTATCAGTAACGTTTTGGCTAGACTTACTTGGACCAATCTCGAGGCAAGGAGGAATTCACTGATCCTGGAAATAAAAAAACAAGAAACCCATGTTTCATATTCCTGAGTAGAAAAGGATACCTGTTTAAAACCCGAAAAGATGAGAGTACGACGATAGTTCAAAGAATATCATCTTCCACGTTCTAGACTGGGGGTGAATCCCCCCATCCACTGGCAGTAGCGGGGGCCCAATTAAAACCATAGCGAAGCCATCAGGGACAAATGATCCAAACACTCGCTTACTTCTCACTTATATAATGCTAAAGACCAAGTTCGAAACAAAACACTTGTTGGCACTTGTTAAAACAAAAACAAACAAAAAAAAACCAAAATATATGCCAATCGACAACCAACTGCAAAGCATAAAAAAATGCTTTTGGCTTAGACATTTCATCAAACAGCTGGAGGACAGGTAATTATCAGGTAATCATCTCACATATTTGCTTCTTTATTAACATTCATATTCAGATATATCCAACTTAGAGGCTCATCAAACCTGAAATAACCCGACGCCGGCGTCGAATAATGAAAAATGGTGGAGAATGTATAGCTTCAGTAATGGAAGGTTTTGTTGGGGTCGTCTTGCTTCTTCAATGAAAACGAATAGTATATGCTTTCAAAAACAGAACTTTATACTAAATGGGTGGGCTTCTTGTGTTCAAATAAAAGGTAGGCTGGTGGGCTGAAGGTGGGGTTTGATGACTGGATGATACTAGCATATATCCCTTGAGTTGAGAGCAAGAGCCCAACACAAAAATGTGAGCAGTTAAGCGGAGGTCCATGTGTAACTCATGGAGCACTTCAACTACAACGGTGCAAGCGAGCCGAGCCGAGCTTTGTTGTGATCGAACTCGCTTTGCTTACCGAAAAAATCTAAAACTCAAACTCGAGCTCGGCTTGTTTACAGACGAGCTGAGCCCAGTTCGTTTACTAAACATCAAACGAGTCCAGATAAATGATTTGGGCCTAAACAAACGGGCAGAGCTAAACTTTAGAGTGTCAAATTCGGCTTGTTTACTACATAAACCTAAAACTTGAGCTTGAGCTCGGGTCAATTACTGAACGAGTCCACCATGTCAAACATATCCACAAAAACATCAATTTAAAAGATATACAACCAGGCACCCCTAACCAAAACCATTATACCACCAGTCACCATCCTAAAAAGACAGCCATAAAATTTAGAGTGTGCGGCTGCAAAAATATCCACAGAAACATCCACAAAAAACATTATTACCTGGAAAAAAAAAAAAAGAAGTTCGAGTAAAAGGTTAAAAGATAAGAGAATATAGTGAAGCAATGCAAATGAGGTTTGAGGTAGAAATTTTATACCAAAATCTATTGAGGATGATAGTTAATCAACAAGAAAAAATTTTAAGATAAGTAAATTAACACAACAATAGCCTAAATTTTGAAGTAGTAGTAATAATTACACCGAGACCTCCTCATTTATACATTTTGGATACAAAGACGCCCTAATGTTTAAAATCGCCCATTCAGACCCCCTCATCTACATAAAATAAAAAATTGGCCAACTTGGTTAACAAAATGAGGAGAAATGACGATTTTACCCTTTAAAACTCTCTCCCCCCCGTTATAAAAAAGTATTCATGCTGACCCCTTCATCTTAATGGTCTTTTGATAAAAGGGTGCTAATTGGTTAACGGTTATAGATGAGGAGGTGCTTTTGGGCATTTTTAAAGATTATGGGGTGTTTGTGTTCAAAATGTATAAATGAGGGGGTTTCCATGCAATTTGACCATAAAAATATTAGGACAAACAAGTACCCAGTTTTGAAAAACAAGAGAAAGGGACCTTTTATATTTTGGCAAGGATTCCCGAAAACAGTTTTCTCTACCACTTTGAATTAGGTGTGGTGCTGGAAGAAAGAAGAAAAACAGCCTACTTTTGCTTGGATGTAATCTGGCTCACTTTACATAAGTGAGCTTTAAGACCATTCCAATGCCCCTTTTAACCATTCATAAACTGAACTAACAATTAAGATAAACACGGAAAGGAAAACTTGATCAATACAGATACACCGCAATTCCATGGAAAGGTATTACGGTCCCTTGTGGACCAAGTTGCATGCTGCCATAGAGGTTTTACTTATGATGATTGTATAAGCAATGGCGGAGTCACGGAAAAAATAATAATAATAATCGGAGGGAGCCGAACAATGAAAGAAACTTTGGTTCGATGATTTTTGAAGACGAAATTCAGTAATTCAATTTCTCACAAAAGGTTTTCTTCAATAGAACAATTAATCTAGGGTATTATTGTTGCCATCATGCCATTCGACTACACTTAGTATCATCACCATGCACACGGTATCACTTACTATAATTTAGTGTGCCAAAATGAAATGAAATGAAATTGAGTGCAGCTATGACCGCTTTCGACCCCACAATAGCTCTGCGATCAGCATTTGTTAATTCTTATAGCTACCGTATTACTTCAAAAAATTGAAATTTAAACGTTAGCCAAGGTTTATATTTTGGCACGTACAATTTACCAAACAAAAGAGGCTAGTGAAATTGACAGTAGTTTGCTCTGTCCAAAGTACTAGTTCCAACATGTTGGGTTGTTGAGTTTTTAAAGTTTCAAATTACTACTCCTTAGTCCTTACTTTATCTATCAGCTTTACAACATTTAATATAAGAAGCTAGAGGGCAACCATAACTGAATAATAGTACCAATAAAAGTAGTTGCAGTAGGGAAGCTAATTAATTAATCATGAAAGCTTAACCACAACCACGAGATGGAGTACTAGTATTGAATAATTACTTTGCAGGGCATTCAGAACTAATCCAACTGCTGAAATGTCCCGTTCCAGAAATCTTCTTAAAAAATAAGTAGTTTATTTCACATTTTTAAACTCAAATATAAAGTAAATGAAAAATAAATTTTTAATTTTTTTTTGCATCGTATAAAAAATCTCATCGAGATCTTCCAAACAAGATCTATATTGCATATTTTTAGATTTCAGTAAATCCATAATTTTTAAGCTTGAAATTGCCTTCTTAAAAAATAAATGCTTATTTTTTATTCCGGAACGGAGCTTAATTTTTACTTTTCCCCAACAGAGGGAAACTCTGCATTTTTTGACTGACCAAAAGTAGAGCAGAGTTGCCAAAAGAAAGGGTCATTTTCAACCATATCAGCCCATTGTTTTTGTTTTTTTTTAATTTTATTTATGGAAAATGCTAGTAATGAGGAATGACATCTTAAGATAACTTCCATATTACCTAAAATATATCATTGTGACTAAGAGGGTCACATTGTTGGACCCAAAAAAAACTCAATCTTAATCTATAATATAATGTTGCAAAAATGTTTATATGTCACCGGGTTTAATTTATCACAAATTTATGTCAATTCCTAATTATGTGAGTTGTATATTTAGAAATTTTGAAATGTTAAGAAAGATCATATTTTCTTTTGTGAATAACTTTTAGAATTTTTCATCATCAATTTTAAAAATCGATTGAAATCTTGGAAATTATTTTCAAAAAGGCCCAAAAAAAGAGAGTTTGGATCAAACAATACCATGATTTAGTAAGAAGAACTAAATTTTTTGTGATGGAATGAATACATGATTATGTCAATAGTAGTCGATCAACATATGCGGGGTTGAGCAACAAGGGTGGGGTTGAGCGATGAGGGCCCAAAGGCCCTAACGCTCTCGCCTCTGCATCTTTGTGTGGCTCTTTTTCTCCGTCACATTTTTGGCAGAGAATATAAGAGTAAAATAAAAAGGAAAATGATAGCTCAGAACGTATTTTGATAATTAATACTCGTTAAGAGCATATTATTGATGGATATTAATTATCAAAACACGTTATTGACCGTCATTTTCCCAAAATAAAAATACTCCCTCCGTCCCAAAATATTTGGTATTTTTCAATATTCGCGCCGTTCTTTAAACTCTTATATTTCCCAATTTATGATATTTTTTATAATTTTGAAAATTTTGTATTATAGATCTAATCGAGAACTATCAAACAAGATCCATATTGCATATTGTTGGAGATTCACATTGGAAGATACAAACGATTGAAAACTGACACAGATATTGAAAAAGTCCAAATAATATGGGACGGAGGGAGTATCACACTTTGTGACCAAAAAGGCCGCTCTCATTGTAGTGGGAATATTGGCAATGATGACAAAAAGGCCGGAGCCGTTCCAAAAAAGATAAAAAAAATTACGCATTTGTATTTTGTGCACCCAAAAAAAATTGCCCTGGGGCACACTGTAATTGTCCAGGAGATGGGGGCCAGCAATTGCCCACATTGAAAAGGTTAGGTTTGTCATTTAGATTGGACACGCTTTCAAGGGCACATGCAGCAAGCACTGAATGCCATTATTTCCGCTGGAGGGATGGCGAAACTTTGTTTGTTTTAGGTTTAGTACAAGGGTTCTTGGGCAACGGGTGGAGAGCTAGATAGAAATTAAAGTAATAATAGAAGATAAAACGTGCTAGAGACCCTGCAGAGGGGGGGTTAGAAAACCAAAAAGAAACAAAATATGTTTGCACAATTTTAGGAAAATTAGGATTGGTGGAGACACTCGGACAGTGGTGATTATAGACTTATAGTAGGTGGTTTTTAATCAATTTACTATTTTGCCTATAATAATTAGTTAATGGAACATTAAAAGTTACTACTAGAGACCGTGCTGAGAGAGAGACGTTGGTTCTAGAAAAACCAAAGCGAACAAAATATGTTTGCACATTTTAAAAAAAAATTAGGATTGGTGGAGACACTGGGGAAGTGGTGGTTATAATAGGTGGTTTTCAATCGACTTTTGCTCATAATAATTAGTTAATGGTACATTAAAAGTAACTATAAATACTTAAATTTTCGATAAGAAATTACGGAAATCACTTGTGTGACGTGGCTTCAAAAATTGGTCACACCAAAATCACTTCATAGTCCCGGCATATATAATTACCTCGTCAGTCCAAAAAAAACGTAAATATATCCCTTTTTACACCTCAAATTCCACAAACAAACCTTCCGTTTATTAAGGTTTAACCTGTTATCAAGTCGACAAGTTTCTTAATATTGTGAACTCCTACAAATTTGTGTTTAATGATACTACTATATAGGAGTACTATATATTATACTGACCGTCACTAAAGTAGAGAAATAAATTCACTCAAAAAGTTATTGTCAGCGTGAAATTCTACATAACACTGTTCTCAAAGCATGATTAAAAATGTGTTTCGGATTTTGTTAATCTCCCGTCCTAAATTGTTGCGCCTATATTTTTTTTTTTTTGGGACTTCCCAAAAAATTATTTGTATCTTTTAATTTATAATATTTTTATATTTAATAAAAATTTTGTTTAATAGATCTCAATTAATTTTGTTCAACATTATGAAACATAGATAATTTTTTGAGGGAGAAGACTCATCTGACCATCATTCCTGGACAGAACCGAAACATTAGGAAAATGTTACTATGAAACATGAAAACTTTTTATGAAACTTTTCACGTATCTACTTTCATGGAAAGTTTCCATGTTTCCTATCAATCCCCAAATAGGGCTGCAAACGATCCGAGCCGTATGAAACTTTTCACGTATCTACTTTCATGGAAAGTTTCCATGTTTCCTATCAATCCCCAAATAGGGCTGCAAACGATCCGAGCCGCTCGCGAGCGGCTCGGAGCTCGGCTCGATAACGGCTCGGCTCGGCTCGGTTCAAGACAAAAACGAGCCGAGCTCGAGCTCGAGCTCGAGTCCTGGGCTCGTTTCATAAACGAGCCGAGCTCGAGCTAGTCGAAACTCGGCTCGAATTGGCTCGTGAGCTTGATTATATAATATATTTATATATATTTGTTTCATAAACGAGCCGAACGAGCCGAGCTCGAGCTCCGTAAATACCTATCGAGTCGAGCTCGAGCTCGAGTCCTGCAGCTCGTTACGAGCTCGAGCCAAGCTCGAGCCAACTAAATTTTTGCCGAGCCGAGCTCGAACACTCTAAAACTCGGCTCGGCTCGGCTCGTTTGCAGCCCTATCCCCAAATCATTATATATGCAAACGAAAAACAAAATAAAAACAAAAGCCTCAGAATACAAAAATGCTAAGAACACAACATTAAACATAACTTTTCACATATACGTGGGGCTTACACATGCTAATATATGTAGAACCCACGTGCATGTAAGAGATTATATTTGATGTTGTGTTTAGATTATTGTGCTTATAGCATTTTTGCTCAGAATAAGGGGGGAATCTTTTGTTTAGGTGCTTTTATCTCGAGGACCACAGCCATCAACAGGTTTCCCATACCCCTCTAGCAGTCTAGCTCTACACCTAATCCATAGAAATTAAAGCTTTGTGGAGAGGGGGTTCTATATAGAGACTATCCATCACTACATACACTACACTCTCCACAACAACAAATTAACACAATCTTTTCCTCTATCCTTTTGATGGCTCCCTCAGCCAAACATTTCCCCTTCCTCCTCTTCTTTGCGCTCTTGTCCTCCTCTCTCCATTCCCATGCCAGAGAGAGCTACTATTTCTTTAACAAAGCCACCGCCACCCCCACCAACAATAATGCAAAAGAAACAATAGTAGAAGAAGCCATGCCCAACAAAAGCAATGTTCGAGAGCAAGACCCAAATTTCATCCCAGATACCCAAAGCGGCTATGGCCTGTATGGCCAGAATTCCGGCGGCCGCCACGCCGCCGCCACCAACCAGCCATCCGAAATCGAATCCTTTGAGCCCTACACCACCACCGCAAGCAACAACAACAACGACAACAATTACTACAAGAATGAAGGCGAAGCGTATGTGAGTGACCCCCAAGGGATGGTGAGTGACACAAGATTCATGGACGGCCGTTACACCACCACCACAAGCAGCAGCAACAACAATTACTACAAGAATGAAGCTGTGAATGACCCACAAGGCGTAAGTGACAAAAGGTTCATGGACCGGAGCTACACCACCACTACCGCCACCAGTGGTACACCCTACACCGCCAACAACCTCCCTTACAAAACCGAGTCCGGAGAATCCTACCCCACCACCACCATTAACGAGGACAACAACAATTACTATAACAAGGAAGCATACGTGAGTGACCCACATGAAGGCATGAGTCATGACACCAGGTTCATGGACCGCGGCTACACCACCACTGCCGCCACGTCAAGCAACAACGGCGGTGGCAGAAACTACAATCCTCAGCAACAGGGGATGAGCGATACGAGGTTCTTGGAGAATGGGAGGTACTACTATGACATCAACAGCGAGGAAAATTACCGAAATGGGTATCAGAATTCGAGGAGAGTTAATCACAACAACAGGGGTTATTATGGGAATTACAATGGGAACTCAATGGAAGGGTACCAGAACCAAGATGACCAGTTCCAAGAGAGTGAAGCAGAGTACGTGCCTTGAGCTTCCCCGGTCCACCTTTGTCACGTGATGTTTGATCAATTGTTTCATTTCCTATATATTGTGGTTAAATTTTATGGATTGGGTTAAATGTGCTTTCGTGGTCTTTAATTATGTTCTGGTACAGGAGAAGTGTGAGAGGCTAATTATGTTGTAATTGGTGATGATCAAGGCACTTCAACTAAATTAAGCCCGAGTTCTTGTAAATTTTTATGTCTGTATTTTCTTACTTTATTTTAATTTTTTGTTGAGTTTTTTGTCGTAATTTTTTGAATTAATTATTTGTAAAAAAAAAACCTCTCCTTTTATGTCTCCCATCAAGAGTTGGTGAGAAATCTAATTACTTTTTCGCTGTCACAAAAACTATTTCTTCCTTGTTCGAATGCGCGGGAGCATTATGTTATGGTGCGTTTCGTACAGTAGATAATTTAAGCAATTTTGAGAATAGAAGATCCCCTGTGTAGGGATGGCAATGGGGAGGGTCGGGGGTGGATACCACTATCCCCGTCCCCGATTTCCGAACTCAAATCCCTCCCCATCCCCCCCCAATCCCCACCAGAAATTTATTTTTATCCTCAATCCCCGCCCCAAACGGGGAACGGGAATCCCCGTGGGGAATCGGAGATCCAAAGATCCCAAAACTTTTTAAAAAAAAGTCACTTGCCATAAAATACGAACCAAGAAACTAAATTCAAAAATAAAAAATAATAATAATAATTTACGCTGCCATTACAAACCAAATGCCAAGGAAAATAGCCACAGTTGCTGCCATAGTGTTATTATAAATCAAATCAAAATGAAAACAGTCACATCTGCTGCCGTAGTGCCATTATAAACCAAATTTAAATTAAAACAGTCACATAGTTGCTGCCATAGTGCATTACAAACCAAATTGAAATAAAAACAGTTTCAAACAAACAAGACGAATAGGCTAGTGGGGCTGGGGCGGGGATCGGGAATCCTAAGTCCCTAACTTATGTGTGTGTATATATATATAATTATGTATTATATATAGTAGGCTAATGGGGCGGGGATCGGGGCGGGGTGGGGATCGGGCGGGTACTACCTCATATCCACCCCCTACCCGTTTCCCACTTTTTTTTAAAAAATTATCCCCATACCCTACCCGATTCCCAAATAATTCTCGAATCCCCTACCCATTTGGGGCGGGGAACGGGACGGGTTGGATCGGGGCGGCCGGAATTGCCATCCCTACCCCTGTGAACTTCTAGGGATTAAGATGTTCTCATGTGACATAAGGTGATACAAATTAAGATTTCAAACCTCCATACGGTCCCATTTGACGACCTAATCCGTTTATTTTGTAAATCTATGCATGTTTTTTGTCTATTTCAAAAAGTCAAATTGATCAGATATCGATAAAAGCTTAATCTAGCTTAATCTAATACCGCAGTATTTTTCAAAAGAGAAAAATGAGCTATTAGACATTACCCATTCATTTCTCCCGTGACAATGTATTCTTTGCTCGCGGGAATATTTATGTGTCCGAACAATCTAATGTTTGCTTAATTACAAAATTAAGAGTTTTAGGAGGTTTTTTTTTGGGTTGAGTTTTGTCCTTATTCAATTTTTTTTTCTCATTTTTTAGTTTTGCATAAAAAATTTGTGAATTATTGACTCGTCTCAACGAATGGAATCGAAAAATTAAAAAATAATAATAATACTTTTTGGACTTTATCGTAGATATTTTCAAAAATATTTAGGTAAAAGTCATAATTTTTTACTTTTTCGATTTGCCTCGACAAGACGATACAAACAAAACAAAAATTCCCAAAATTTGACGCAAAACTAAAAAACGGGTAAAAATTTTGAACAAAAACAATACTCAAAAAGTCCATAAAGCTCTTAAGAGGAACAAAGTATCTACAAAATAAACGCATCGGTCCATCAAATGAACAGCGGTGAGTCTTGTTTTTTGTCACGCTAGAGTTATACGAGAGGATCATCACACTCCACCCACGAGACATCTTTTCTTATAAATAACACAAGTGTCCGAGCAAGTTTATGCGAGAGCATTTATGTGTGTCCGAGCAAATTTACGCAATGCTAACTTATGCGAGATCCATGTATGTGTCCGAGCAAGCTTACGCGATGCTAACTTACGCGAGAGCATCCATGTGTGTCCAAGCATGCTTACGCTGGAGCATCCATGTCCGACAACCTTCTGCGCCAGTTTTAAATGCTTGTAGGTAGTTCTAGTATCTGTCTGCAAGTAAACCGAGTAGGTACGGTGGGTGTCTCAAAAACAGTCTCCCTTAGTCCCTCTCCTACACTAGGGTCCACCAAACGAATAGCAGTTGCCACTTACGTGACGAGTAATTAAAGACCGTCTCATGTGGCGGGACCAGATCGAGTGTGATGCATTGATCGAAGTCCCTGTTTTTTTTGCAGTTGGAAATCCACTTATGGAGTAATTTTATATGGGACCTCCTGACACAGAGAAGGACAACCAAATTAAATGTCTCTCTTCTTCTTTTTGTTTCTTTTTCAAAAAACAAAAAAAACAAAAAACAAATGTCCAATCCAGTTTGTTCATTTCGACTAATTTCAGGCAAATCTCCGGTGACGTAGAAGTTTAGAATTTTTGGGTTTCGTGAAATTCGAACATGGAATGTCATCGAGATTACTTATTAAAGCTTTCGCCAGCCAACTCAGCTAAATGTTTTAATTTTTATTTTTATAATACTTTTTACAGAGAACTCGACTGGTAATTCTTGACTATTGAGTACATCTAAATATTGGAAGAGAGAACATAAAAAATAGAGAGAGATAAGAGATTTGCCAATGGTATTTTTAGTAGTACTATAAGCCATAGTGGAAAGTGTTTTTTTTTTTTTTTTAGTTTGAACGGAAGGAAAATATAAATTGCGCATAAATATGTGTAAAGTTCCATATGAAATTCTCCGGTGTTTATAATACTTAGAGTCCGTTCCAGAACGCCTTCTTAAAAAATAAGTACTTATTTCATATTTTCAAACTAAAAAAATGTAAATGAAAAATAATTTTTTAATTTTTTTTGCACCGTATTAAAAATCTCAATGAGATCTTTCAAATAATATCCATATTGCATATTTTTAAATTTCAATAAACCCATCATTTTTTAGCTGGAAATTGCCTTCTTAAAAAATAAGTACTTATTTCACATTTTCAAACTAAAAAAAATGTAAATAAAAAATAATTTTTTGATTTTTTTTTGCACCGTATTAAAAATCTCAATAAGATCTTTCAAACAAGATCCATTTGCATATTTTTAAATTTCAACAAACTCATCATTTTTTAGTTTGAAATTGTATTCTTAAAAAATAAGTACTTATTTCACGTTCCGAAATGGGGCTAAGACAATAATTGTTAAACAAACATATACTATAGTATGTTTCTACCATTCCCTCTAATCTTCTTGGTTGGTAAAATTGCAAACTTGTGAATATTAGTAATTAGTAGTAGTATCCATAGTTCTGAATATCGTTTCGGACAGGGTACCGATTTTTTTACTGGTACGGTACGTACCGGTACCGATCAGGTACCGGGTACCGTTTCGAATTTACCGCAACTACAATATATATAATAATTATATATAATTATAATTCAAAAAAACCCCCCATATCATACAATTCATCATAAAATATCTCTACTAGAGATAATCTAGTCCCACATTGCTTAATTACAAAACTCTTTTTCACTTTAAATGACTTTGCACACTAGTGGACTTGTAAATGAGGACCTAAGGAGAGGCCTCGCGCGCTTGGGAAAATGGGCCGTGGCCGAAGACAATTTGGAAAAATTGATTCGGAAACCAATTAACAGGGTGCGCGTCACGGGTTATTCGCGCGCAGGGGGGGTGCAAATCCGGGATTTGAGCCTCGCGCACGTAATATGGTTAAGCCCACGTTTTGCTAAAATTCTGAAAAACTTTTCTTTTATTTTTTTTGGGGTTAAGATAACCTAAAGAAAAAAATCTGAAACGTTTTTTTTTTTCCTTTTTTGACCAAAAATGATAACATGACCGCAAAAAAAAAAAATTGCAAAATCTCAGTCCGGTATTTTCTAAGATGACCGGTATCGGCCGGTATTTGGTCCGGAACGGTATTGGGGAGTTAGGGTACCGATTTCTTTGAAATCTGGTACGTACCGGCCGGTATGGTACGGAATTAATAACATTGGTAGTATCAGTACTGGCGGGGCAGTAGTAGTGAGTACTTCCTCCGTTCTAATTTGTTTGTTCATTTTCATTATTTGGGATCTCCTATAAAATTGTCTATATGTTTCGGTCTATAATATTTTGTATATACAATATGGATCTTATTTGATAGATTGTGGGCAGTATGTCCTAAGAAAATGTGGATCGATGAGGGCGCTTTTTGGCAAACGAACGCTCAATTTAGAGTTGTCACTTGGGTTTGAAGGTCAAACACCCAAGGAACCGAACTTGAAACGCTCGTTGCGCTATTTGATTTGAAAAAGTGAAGGAATCAATCCGTCATAATCATATCTGGGTTCGGGAGCCAGGTTACAAGAGGGGATGAGTTTTAAGGCACCCTTCTCGCCCAATCCAGAGATCGGTCTCTACTTAGGCATTTGCGAAAACTTTTGCCATTCTGTTTGATTAATCAATTCTTTAGCCAAGGGGAACAATTTAATGGGATTAAAGCTATAATATGTTTGCAGGATGTGAATGATAGCATAGATGTGCAGTTAGTATAGGATGAGAACAGACTGCTGTGGGAGTTTAAACAAACTGGAAAGCCCCTGTTTTGGAATGACGTGCGCAGAAAGAAACCAGCATCCACTGAACAAGTCACTGCATGTTGTTCACTCCTGCACGCGCGACTCCAAGACACGCGCGCGACAGTGAGCTCAAACCCACAACTCTTATTCTCAAACCCTCTGGGCTCTAGAAGGACCAGTGCACACCCAGGACAAATCAAGCAGTTATAAATAGTTAATAAGCAGTTAATATACAATTTAAAGGCTGAAAAAACCCTACAAATTAACAAAACACTCCATAAAACAGTGTGGAGACAAAATAACGACCTAAGGCCAAGTTACCCATGCAAGACCAGCCACTGGTCGGAGGCAGTCTAGCGCGCGCTTATGGCGCTCCGGCACGCGAGTGTCGCACCCTGGCGCGCTCGAGTCTGAGCCTTTTAACCAGTCTTCGGTTTACATATTTTTGGGTCCTGGGACAGGTTCAGAATGATCCCATGGATACTCCATAACAGCAGAAATGCAAAATTAACTACAAACTAGCAGTTTGATCTAAGGAAAGCAGTAAACTAGTTTTTATCAAACTTGCAAAGTGATCTATATAAACAAAAAGACATAAAAACAGTAGGAAATCAATCCCCACGCAATCCTGCGCGCGCGGCCACGGAGTGTCGCGCGCGAGATTGGGACCGTCGCGCACTGGTTCCTACCATAATAGTTTTTGAAACCCTACCGGCTTTAGGACCAGGATTGGTATTGATTACCAGCATTGGCTCTGTCAACCCCCCTCAGGGATCCGAACGGAGAACAGTAGGTATGTTATACCTAGATTGAGTTTGAAAGAGATTGAGTTTTGAGGTTTGAAAGAGATTGAGTTTTGAGGTTTGAAACTTGATTGAGGTGTTTGAAAAGGTAGAAGCAAAGAACAAACTATGTTACTTGGTTGAGGTGTGAAAATGGAGGATGGTGTGTGTAATTTTTCTTAAAATTTTTGAACCCAAGGTGTATATTTTTCTAACTCAAGATGTATAGATTTTTTGAACCCTTTAAAAGATGAACAAAATGGGGTATATATAGGGAGGGATGGTGGTAAATCTAGTAGGTGCAAAGAGAGGAGCTCAGTCAATCCACGAGCCTGGCTGAGGTTTGCTTGGTAGCTAAGCTTCCCATCTGATAAAGGTGATAGGGACAGGTTGAGACCAGCGCATGCGAGAGTCAGTCCGGCGCGCGAGGGTTGCGCCCTGGCGCGCGTGGGTCAACGGTCAAGCTTTGGCTGTTGACCACATCTGGCAGCTTGACTCGCGCACGCGGGTTTGGGAGCAGCGCGCGCGTGTACCACCTACTCACGCGTTGGTCAGCGGTCAAGCTTTGACCATTGACCAACACCTGTCAAGTTGATCCGCGCGCGCAGGCTCTCAACCAAAGCATTCCAGTAGGGTTTTTTTGATTTTTCTTTTTGAAGTGACTTAGGATTAGGTTAAGTTCAAAAAATTTTCAAACACTCAAAACTCAAGCACTTATCATTCTCGGAGTGTTCTGGATTCATTTCATCATTAGGGAATCAAAAACGGAAAGTAAACTAATCTAGAAGCCCAGATTGGAGTGTTTACATAAATCTCGATTATGTCTATAATACGACATTTTCAAAATTATATAAAATATTATGAATTGTAAGATATAGATAATTTTTTAAATGAAACATATGTCGAAATTAGACAAACAAATTTGAACGGAGAGAATAGTACTGTATTTAACAGGGAGGCCCCGTCAATTGTCGGCAAGGTGACACATCTACCGGCATTCGCACTAAATAGGTGAACCACTTTCAGTGGAGGGCCTGGAGGCTAGGTTGGGTCAGCCCAAAAATTAAGAGCAGAAAAGGTGACACCTATAGTCTACTGTATAAATTATAGTACCTCCTTGAATGACCGACTAACTAGTTGCGCCTAGCTTCTACTAGCTAGTGAAATAGTTTAGTGGGGTTTTTTATTTGTTTATTTATTATTAACTGGAATATTACAAAAACTAGTAGTAAAACATAGTAATGGGGAATATAACTCTTCTAGAATTGTCAATCACATCGGCATTCCGATTTGCTTCCCGAAATACATGTTGAACTCCTCCTTTAAATCGATCAAGAACCTGCAATTATTAAAAATATTATTTAATTCATGAGTATCCAATCTTTTTTCATCAAGGAGTCGAACTAGAGCCATAAAATTTATCTTTACAAGAAGGCCCCGTAAATTACGTACTCTCTAAAGCTAATTTTAGACCATCATGAAGTGTCCAACACTCCACCATAGTACAGAAGAAAATAAAACACTTAGGAAGCTGCCTTGATTTTTTTTGGGAAACGTACTCACAAGGCCACAACCCAATCTCCATGACCATCACAAATAAGACATCCTGCCTGTTGGAAAAAATTCGGCAACAACGGAATTCCAAAAAAACAATTTCATTGATATTTTCGTAATTACAGATTACATAGACAAAACAGATTAATTGTAAGTAATGAACGAGATACAAACAGTATTTTCTGAATCACGAGCCGAGTCCTGTGTGATACTATAGTCACCTTAAGAAAGATTCGCCGCCCACCAAGGGTGTTGTAGGATTCGTCAGCGTCTTCCTCCCAGAGTTGGCTCGGCTAAACCACAAGTCATCGGAACAGCACCGTTGACTACCTTGGCAAACTAAACAATCGTCTGCCTCTCTCTCACAAGAACAATATTCAGAGCATATGGAGCAATACGAAACTCTGGTATCTCTACCAAAACGTGATACACCAATACAAAGGAAGGAAACCTCCTGTAATGAATTCGGAAATTGAATTGCATGTAACTCCCGCAATGAATTTAAGAATTCAAATCTGCCATTAGCTTCATAACGGGGAGGAGTAAACCATGTTGTAACTCTTGGTCCTAGTACACGTCCAGATTCGTTGAACCAAATAGAGGCCTATCGGTTGCCTCGAGAGACCCTCCGTATGCCTCAATTTTATTCATCCGATTTTCCTAAAAAATTTCCAACACTGCCATACCTGACCTCAATCGAGGATTGAAGGCGCCATCAGTGTTGAGCTTAAATTGCCCAACCGGAGGGGGTTTCCAACCTATTAGGAGAGTTTGATTGCCAAGGTTTGTAGAACCACTAACACAAGCAAGATATCATTCAAGGGCTAAATTAATAGAATTTCTGACTACGACAAAAATATCAGAAGGAAGAGTGTTGGGACCATCATAAATACGACGATTTCTGGCAAGTCTAATAGATCTCAGACAATCGGGAACAGGACACACCACGGGTGAAGGACCTTACACTTACAATTATCATGAACATGACTCAAACGGAAGCAAGAAGGAGTTGCTAACATTAAAAGGAATCCCAACACCATTCCACAACTGTTGGGCGACGTTGCAATCACGAAGGAAATGGGTAACTGTTTGGCTAACCGACTCTTGGTTAGGACACCCTGTTGGACAGATCAATATAAAAAAAACATTTCGAATTGCAAGAAAAGCTAGACCAAACCAATAATTTTGTTTGGGTTTAGTTGTAAACAGTTCAATACGGTTTGGCTTTTATAGTGAAACAAAAGTCAAATCGAAGAAAATCAGCCTGGTTCGATTCGTCACCATGTAATCTGGGATAAACCGGACCAAATCGATCACCTATATTTATATATATATACTCATCTAATAATGTCGATTTTCACTTATAAAAAAATCACTTTTAATGTTGTTGTCATACTTTAATTTTGTCTTCCATATTTAGTGGGTTAATATCAATATTTTTCAACAATTGTGCGATGCCGTTCAGTTGCTTTTGCTTAATTCGTGCTAGTTATTGGTATTCAGAATTGTTGTTTAATCTACATGCTGCTTAAGGCCACTTAAGTTTTTGCTCCAAACTTATTTGATCTCCTATCTCCTGTATAATATAAATATATATATATGTGTGTTCACATTTCACGGGCTATGAACCTCTCTTAGCTTTATCTCCTAAATTACTTACACATATCTAATTAAGCTTATTTTTTTAGGAGCTTTTCAGAAAATTATTTTAAAATTAATGAACAATTTGGATTAATTGTGTGAGACCCTCAAGTGAGAGTTCTTTTTTTGTCCATCTTTAGAATAATTTTTCATTGATATGAAACCCATATAAACATCGGGAACGGGCAGCCAGAAAGCAACCACAAAGGAGGTCTAAACTCACAGAAGAATATTCAGAAGCTCACACAAACAAGACTCGTCTCCGACCTCAAAAAGCCATCAAGACGACGTAGAAAATCCTCCACAACAACTCCCACAAGAGGTGAAAAAGTCCCGCGCATGGGAGAAAGGCACACACAAACACCAACAAAAAACAGCAAAACAATAACAAAACCAAAACAGTACATACAAGCAAACAACAGACCCACACACTTAAATCCAACCGATCAAGACCGCAACGCTCACTGCTGCCACCACCGCTGCCACAAGGGCGGCGAACAGAGCAAAGGCGCCGCCCCTCCTCCAAGGAAACCCTAATCACCGAGCCCGGGAGAGTGCACAATGTATTTTCCCTTTCGTGAGACGGATGGTGTAGTAAATTTTACTATATGATAAATAGGAATAGAATGACAGAGTGGAAAGCAACACAAGAAAATTAAAAAGTTGTCTTCTTGTTACTCGCTAAGCAACGCAAGAAAATACATGGACCAAGCTATCAACAAATTGAATTTCAAATTTCCCCTGCTTTTCCACTAACTCATATATGCGAGATTTTTTTCCGCAGTTTTTTTTGAAGGCGGAAAGAATTTTATTAATCAAATGCAAAGGATGCAATGATATATAGGGACAAAATAAAGAAGGCAACATCACAACGAGGGTAGATTTGTTTCCCCGTTGCCACTCACATGCAAGCTATTACTCCCAAATTTTAAACATTAAAGATTAATTTTGGAAAACGCGAATATAATTTTATGACTTTGATGGCATTCATATTTCGGTAACAAAAACTTTTCAAGATATATTTTGGCAAATGTTTCATCGAATAAATTTGCCAGCGTCTCTTTTCTTCCTAAGTAATCTGGTCCACATAACAGATTTTTAACAAGTCCTAACCACGTTAACTATTGGGCCAAAACCAAGACAATTACAGCCCAATCAAGTCCATATTTTTTTTTGGGTTTAACTTTTGGATCTTTACTTAAAACTTGAGATGCCAATGGGCTTATTTTTAGGGAAAATAACGGCCCAGGACGTATTTTGATAATTAATACCCGCCAAGGACAAGCTTAGAACATTTGAGAACATTTGTTAATGCTGAAAATGTCCTTGGAAGGTATTAATTATCAAACACGTCCTTGGCCGTCATTTTCCCTTATTTTTATATATATACTTAAAACAATTCAGTCCTAACCATGATTCGCTAAAGTTGGAGATCTCAATTTCACTGTGGAGTTGAGATATCCATTATGGGCCTACCTTGAAGTCACCTTCATAATTCGAACCATTTATCTTGTAGGGTTTTATGAATACAACATTTGTGCAAAAAAATTACGTTGATTAAGGATTGATAACTACCTTTTCAAAGCACACTCACTCGTCTTAGAAAAATTAAAATGTCTATTCTAGAAATTATACCTTTCCTCCAAACAAATGAAAGTCGATAGGATGATTATCGATGTTCAATCAACGTGATTTTTTACACAATGATTAGTTAGTCTAGAAAATCTTGCAAAATGTATGGGTTTATAGTTCACAGAAATGACCTCAGAGTGCGGGCTTGCAACGGGCTTTTTTTTTAATTGTTATACTCTAAAAGAACCTGTATTACCCCAGCCAATCAACAAGAGTATCAATGTCCTCTCTATAGGAATTAAATCTACAACCTCACTGTACTAAAATACATCTACATAACTGTTTGGCCAACTACACCGGTCAAAATCCATGAACCGTTGGCCTAGTAGTCATAGCCTAAAACTTATGAGTTTGCTTCTTCTTAAGAAGATCTCAGGTTCGATTCTTCACTCTTGGGGCCGTCTCACCTCACTCATAAGCATGTGATACGGCTGCCGGAGGAGTGATCGATTAGAAATAGCCGGAGGCGGGAGATTGACTTGTTGCATTGTGCAAAGTGCCGTGTCACTTGGGACGTGGGACTTGGAATAAGGGGAGATGGCAGTATCGGTGGGAGCAGAGTTGTAAAATCCGTTCCGTACCGCCCGGTATGTACCGTACCGGCACTTAAACGGAACACAAAAATTCAAGTTCCGTTCCGGTCAAAATACCGGCCTGTTCCGGCCAATACCGGATGTACCGGACGATACCGGTCTGTTTCGGACATTTTTCAGTGTTCCGGCCGGTACAAAATTACCTTCTCTCTCTTTTTTTTCTTTTTTTTTTACATTTTGTTTATGTTTATACTTAAAATTATGCAACATGGTAGATATATATATATATATAATTAATTGCGATAAATCCAGAACGGTACCGAGATACAGCCCGGTACTGGTACGTACCATTCCAGTAGTGAAAACGGTACGCTAGCCGGTACGGTATTGACAACTTTGGGTGGGAGTTCCACTTCTTGTTCTTGCGGCCAAAACAAGGTGCTAATCCATTGCCACACGTTGGCACATCACCACGTTCATAAGAGCATGTGAAATGACCAAAATGACCTCCGGAGGCCACGTAGTCAACACTCGTCAAAGGCAAGAATTGATTATTAGTTCTCTTTTTACATGTAAGAGTATTTCGTTAGCAACACAACACCCAGTTAGTTTGATTGTGTCACATACATCAAAGTGAATTTCAACCATTAGTTGATTTTTTCTGGGTAGTTTTGGGGTAAATTTTCTTTGTCCCTAGCAGTTCTGTTCATTTATTTAGTCCATGTATGGGGTTAGCTCTTTTCGGGGAGTTTCGTAGAAGTGAACTTGATTCTTGTTCGGATCAAAAAAAAAAAATCTTGATTTTTGTTGCGAACTTCACATGATTGATTTAATGCCCCGTTATGATAACCCTTTGAATGCAATCTTTCCAACCGGTTAAACTAAAAAAATCTATCAACAATGCATTCTCGTTTTCAAGCATAAATCTTTTGATTTCTCTCCGCTTGTAAAATCATATTTGCAGATCAAAGATATCGTGTCCTTTAGGCTCCGTTTGTTTCGATATACTCCAAAATGTTTTTCAATGTAAAATATTTTTCATGTAAAATATTTTTTTTAGAAAATAAACTTTAAACTTTTATTTTTTGATGTTTGGTTGGCACTTGAAAAATATTTTCAGAAATCGACAAAATAGTGTAGAGAGAGAGAGAGAGAGAGAGAGAGAGATATCTGAAAATAGGGGAATTGAACATGGGTCAAGACTAACGATCGAGAAAACTGAGTAGTGAGAATTGCAGTAAGATGTAGCATGTTTATTTCGAAAAATAACTTACGAAAGATTTAAGGGTAAGTCATTTTTATCCAATTAATGAAAAATGTTTTACCTGTAAAATATTTTCCTCATATTTTGTACAATCAAACACCGAAAAATAGATAAAATATAGGTAAAATATTTTTACACCCAAACAAACGGAGCCTTATTTTTAAAGGGAAAGAAAACAGGTTTTTACTTTTGTACATAAAGATGAGGAATTTCCTCATCTTATGTAGAGACGAGGATAGTTAATCCTACTTATTAGAAAACGACTTCTCAGTGGTCTGTTTTCTATCGTTAACGTGAACCCTATATGGCCCCGTAAAAAGCCAACTGCATTGTGTAGTACCCACAGGCCACGAGGGAAGTGCTTATTTTCACACAACAAATGGTGTCCGCCAGGATTGCAAACGAACCAAGCCGCTTGTGACTCGTCTCGTTAAAGCTTAGCTTGACTTGGCTCGATTCTTTAAGAAATCGAGCTGAGGTCGAACTCGAGTTTTAGTCTTGTTTAGTAAATGAGCCGAGCTCAATACTCAAAAGCTCGACTCGTTTGTATACCCTATGCTCGTTTTTTTTTTTTATCGGCTAGATTATGCTCGTTTAATGAGAGCATTAAGTAAATTAACCCGACTTGATTCGTTTGCAACTCCTGATGTCCGGATAAAATATATGTTTATTGTTTAGGGGCCAATTTCAAAGTTCAACTGACAACAACTAACTCAAAAAAACAAGATTTAAAGATGAGTCAAACTACGTGCAGTCCACGGTGGTAATAACCGACAACCTTAATTATATTAGTCCCTTCATTAATAAATCCTTTTTTTTTTTTTTTTGAAATGAATAAATCCAAAATTAGGGCACATCAAAACCATAACTTCAGTCTTTCAGCAAATTGTTGACCGATCAATTATCTTCTGCTACTACTGATCCCTCAAGGGACCCATCATTCTTTAATCTCTAATGATTGTCTCTCACTTGACCCTACATATCGGTACTAAACATTAGTAACTCTTTTTAGTTAACCCCAAATGAAAGCCATATCGGATCTGATGCCAGAAAGTTGATTTCAAGTTTGGTGGTTCAACACACCTGGGGTTGTCCCAATGGTTCGGACGGATATCAAGACTTTGGAAGTCGGGGCCAATTCAAAGATTTTTAGTGCCTAAGACCTAATAAAAAAAAATTACCCTTAAAGGTTCGGACGGCAAAAGTAACATTTTATTGAAATAATTTTTAATTTGGGGCTACATAATTTAGGACTTTTTATTCTTTTCTTATAAGGTTCGTAATACATATCTTAATTGTTTGGAAAAATTAGGCTTTCATTTCTTTACTTAGTTTTTACCTAATGAATGAAATTTATAATTCAATTTTTCATAGCATGTGCCTTTGCGCTTAATTTCGATTTTTGCTTAAAGATATTATTATAATGTGCCTCCACGTGAGGTAAATTCTTGGTCCGCCACTGGTCGCGCTGACTCTTCGAAGGTTTGGATTGCACATACAGTCGGGTCCATTTAATAGCTTGGCTGTAGGACTCTTCCGCCATTTAAGGGAAAAAAGGTTTGGTGGTTGAAGTCAATAACTTCGGATTTGGGGTTAATGTTGCGCAATAAATCTAGCACAGCAAGAATATGACTCGGACGCTGGGAGCTGCTAACCCCCAAATTTGGGGTCTACTCCGGTCTTGCTTTGATAATCGAAAGCGTTCACTTCGTAAAGCTCATCGAGTAGAACAACTATGTAAAAAATCAGCTTAATTGGATATCATTAAGTGCCTGATCGGAACCTTTATATCTTGAAAAGAATGGATCCGAAACACTAGGTCAAATCCATTGTAACCCATGGACCGAGAATTATATGGGTTCCAATCAGACACTTAATGATATCCAATTAAGCTAATTTTTTGCATAGTTGTTCTACTCAACGAGCTCTACGAAGTGAACGCTTCCGATTATTGGATCAAGACCGGAATGGGCCCAAATTCTGGGATAGCAGCGCGCTGCTGCCCCTAAGGGGACAGCAGCCCCCCAGCATCCCACCGACTCCCAAGCTGAGTGACTTTGAGAATGTTGCACGCCTGGCACGGCATCTATGTGCAACAAGCTCCCATCCAGTGGGCTTTATTGTCCAGTTTGAGCCAGTCGGCTATTTTCTGGTGAACATCAGTTTTTTTCAATGATCGGATCCGTTAATATTGTAGATCTTGTTGAGACGAATAATGATTTCAAAAATCATATCCAATGGATATCGTTCAATGCACCATCGGAACACATCTATTTCGGAAAAAAATACACACCCACACAAGATTGGAAGCCCTCTCATCCATTTGTTCAAAATAAATGTGTTCTGATAGTGTATTGAACAATATCCGATTGACATGATTATGCGTCTCAACGAGATCTACAATATGAACGAATCCGATCATTGACTGAAATTGACGTTCTCGGAAAAATGACCGACTGACCTGAACTGGATAGTAAAGCCCACTGGATGGGAGCCTGACCCGTGCGATTTGGGTACATCTGACCGGCCATCGTGTAAGAATTTCAATCATATCGTGCGTGGAAAAAATACAGTAACGAGATGTTTGATAATCACCCGATAGTAGACTTTCACTTTTTATTTGGTTTTTTTTTTATAAATTGGTGGAAGAGATTATTTTACATCAGATATAAAATATAAAATATAAAATATAAATTTGGGACACTATATTAATTGTGAGAGTTTATGAGACAAAAAAAGAAAGAAAAAGCCCTCTAAGGAAAGAACACCCACACGCAGGTGGGTAGACTCTAATCCGTGGTTAAAACCGTAATCGATCCGTAACTCGCGGATTGGATTAAAACCGGACCGTGAGACTTTTGATTCGAACACGAATTATATTTTTTAAAAATCATGACTCACAAATTAGGATTGAATTCGTAAGAATCCGAACCGATCCGGATCGTGCACAACCGAAAGAAGTATAATTTTGTTAGCTAGTGTTCAGTTGTTGAGTGAAAAAGTGGTATACGAAGGAGATCCATGGCGATGTAGAGGCTTCAACTCTTTGGTGGGACCAAGACCCAGTGGCCTACAGTGCTTCTTCAGAGTTTGGAGTCTTCCCTATTCATCATTGGTCTTCGTCTTTCCGAAACCAATTACTACCCATCTTTGAAAAATCAATCTGTGATCACCATCTTCATCCTCCTCCTCCTCCTCCTCCTCATTCATCCATTTGCTCTGCGGAATCCATCCCTCCTTACACCATGGTTGAACAGGTAAATAGCTCAACTTTTTTCCCGGGGTACTTTTATTCCTCTTTCTTTTTTCGACAGCCAGGTGTCCGAGCTAGTTTATGCACACTTCGAGTATTCTCTTCCCCGGTCCGATTGAAGGCATACCATTGGGACTGGGAATTCACAAGAGATTTTTCTCTCGCAGCCTTGCCTCAATTTCATGGGTTTCATTCTATTGAATGATCTCTGGTTATTTACTCTGTTGTTTTATTGTTTCATACGACTTGCTTGGTTTGAGTAGTTTATGAAAATTTCTTGTTTGGTGACATTAGTTAGGAGTAATTAAGAAGTTTCAGACCCCACAAATTTTTATTACTTCGATTCCAGGATTTGTTTTTTTATGTCCTATAAAACTGAATGGGATAAAATAAACCAGGGAACCTGCGACCAATCCTTCCCCTTTCTTTATTTTGGAGGGTGATACCACAATCAGTTTGTTGATTGATTGAAAAAGAGAGAGAATTTGGACAGGTTTCTAAAAGTTACTTTCTGAAACCCTGGAGTTGTTACATATACAACAATTATTGTGGTACCCATCACCATTCACCCATGTTATTGCTCTTAAAGCCAATTACAAAGATGGAATAGCAATTGATACCCATTTGGTATTGCTATTGCTGCAAAGGGCGGCCCGAGTGCAACCGTAAGGTTGTCCCAATGTGATTGACTTGGCGGTCACATATTTGAGTCGTGAAAATAGCCTTTCCGCTTGTGGGAGTAAGATTGCGTTCATCTAACCCATTCCCAGACCCTATAGCAGCCAACGGGAGGCTCCTGCACCTTGTAGCCTTTTTGTTACTGTTTCGAATTGATGAAAATTGCTTTTGGCGCAGAATTGGAAACCGTTTTAGAAACGATGATTGTTTTCAAACTTTTCATTCATTTTTTGCGGGAACAATGAAAGTGAGAACGAAGAAAGCAAAAACAATTCAAAACAGACCTAATGCGCGCAGGTTTTCATCAAAATTAGCCAATGCAAGGTGAAAAAGTACCGCCTAAATTAGTCCCAATAGAATGGTACTTCGTAAAACAGGAAAATTCTTTGCCAGAACAGTGGAAAGCCTTGCAGTGGTTTTACATTTTTTACCAAAGAGTGGTAAATTTTACCAGTTGGGGCCTGTTCGTTTTGAGGATTTTGGATTTGGATTTTGGGTGACTTTCGGGGGTTCAAGCTGATCATGACGAATTTCATGCTGCTATGTGTTGATGATTGTCCCAGGACCGTGGTACGCCAACCGGATGGCCTCTCGGATTGGGAAACTTGAACCTAAGACTCAGAGTGACAGAGAGCCAACAACCTGTTGCAGCAGAAGCAGAACCGTACTCTTTACATGCACATTCATCCAGTTTCTCTTCATTTTTGTCCTCCAACCTTGAAACCGAGGTAAGTTGTTCTTCATCACCTTATCGGTTTCTTCGCTTATCTACTTATTTCCATCCCTTTCTCCTTCACCCTAAAATCGTGTCAATGGCAACTTCAAGAAAGAACGTCTCTTCTAGCATTATCTGTCAATTTAGAGGTGGTTAATTAGACTGAAGCTAGTCTCCTGTAGAAAATTTTAGAACCATTTTCCATTTGTTAGAGAGATTTACAGATTGAGGCCATGATTGGATCATTGATTTGTGGAGGAACTTTTGTAGAAGGGGAAGGAAAAGACAAAGCGAAGGAGAAATTTTCCTTCTTTGGCCCCCCGGCCTATCCTTTTCGTTTCTCTGAATCTCACCACAAAATCCATGATCCAAACACAGCCTTTGAAATAAGGATTCTGCTAGTCTTTTTTTAGGGCATTGGTAGTTAACCATTGTGTAGATTCCGGTGGGCAACAAGAAAGTTAAATCTCTGTTGTCCTTGAATTTTTGCTTTATTAGGATTGAAATATTGAAGCCTTTCGATCTAATTAGTGTATATGATGTTGCTGCTTGCGCAGTCCACAGCATCTTTCTTCCAAGACCATAGCGTTTCACTGGGCCGGCTAATGGGAATTAAACCACAGGACAGAGGGTACTTCCCAAGAACAAGCAGCGTTGAGCAACATGAGAGTACATCAGAGAGGATATCGTTCCCGGATGCAACTGGGAACCGAGTTGAAGAATTGTCTAGTAGGGGAATTTGTGTTCCTCTACTAGTTAGTATCTTAATGAAGATGACCAGAAGTAGAAGCAACTCGAGCCGGTGAGCGAGTTCGACAGTAATGTCTCGATGACATTTGTTCAAGGCATACTTCATGTACAAACTTTGTCGCCTGTATGCGTTGTAAATGGCTGATTCATAGTGTGATTCACTTGTTACTTGGAATGCTTTTCGAATAATATGGAGAGGGGCAAATTGTCTAGACAAAAGTTCTTTGAAGTATGAAATGGTGGTTCTTGATTTCCCTAAGACTAGGTCTTGATGTAAAGATGATCTAGAGGGTCAACCTTGGATTACTTTTTTTTTTTCTTTTTAACAAGGATTTGACGGCATCATATCTCTAAACAAAGCTAAGAGAACAAACAATCTTGTGCCTAACAATTCGAGACCCAAATCTGAGATTGGTAAGATGTCAACCAAGGAAACACCCATTGGGACAAGCCCACACCTAAAAGACCAAGCCCCAGAACACCTATTAGGCCAAGTCCAGAACCTAAAAGAAAAAACCCTAAACCTACCGATTACAACAGAACCATCGTCCCCCTCCAAGACCGGCCACCAACAACAGCCACCAACCGCAGCCACCACACCACCCCAGCGCAACCACCGACAGTAATGTCTCAACCTTGGATTGCTTGATTGTTAAAAAATGATCAGACTCTCAAATTGCTTGTATTTTTCATGTCCAATTCAACGAAAAAGTAGAAGGTGGGGGATAACCTTCAAAAAATCATTGGCGATGGCTTCAAATGGCTCTTGGTTTAAGCATTGAGCTCTTAGAATCAACAGAAGTTCGTATAATGACCGGGGGAAAGAGGGGCAGGGTGTGGCCTTTGGGAAGGAAATGATAAGGCATGTCTACTGAATTGTTGGTTTCATTCTGAAAACCATGTGAAAGAGGTTAATGACAGAAAAAAAGAGCAAAAATCACCAGTAAGAATAGAAAAAAGTGAAACCAAGCTCCTTCTGTTTGGGCGTAAGAGGTTTGCTACGACCACAATTACTTGAACCAATGATTACACAAACAAAATATTTTCTTGAAAAATCGTAGAATGCAGTTATATATTACTAAAACAACTGATACAAAGGATGTAAAGTCCAAACAAATATTGGATAAAAAAAAATCCAAGGAAATGCAAGGAAAAAAAAAATACAAAATACAAAAAAAAAAAATCATGAAAAATCAGCCTTCATGTTAGAGCCCATCAATCCGGTTGTGGAGATGAATAGAAAAATCACCGTCTGCATCAAGCTAATTCTTTATCCGTCAAACTAGAGCACATGCATTTCCTCTCAGGCCGAAGAAACATGCACGATGAGTCTTAGAATAGAGTGATTATTCATTGCTCAAAGAGCATCATCTCGTAGTGTTCTAAACCATTTTCAATTCATTTTAGTTCTTTTCTTTCTTGAGAGCGCAATTCATTCTAGTTTGAGCCAAGATCATACTTTGTATTAGAATTCCGGCACAATGTGTAGTAAAAACAATTACAAAACATTATACGTGACGATGCTCCAATACCACTAGATATTCCATATGATTGGCGACATGGAAAAATCAGGTCTTGGCAGGCTAACACAAATTTCCGTCCACCGTTTCAACGTCCCTGATTGTCTGTTTATAGGATCCTGTAAGCAATACTCGTTGATGAAACAGAAAACACCGCACTTCTACTAGTATACGAGTAATTTTAGACCACAAAAAAAGCAAAAACCACTGGAGCAAAATAATCCGACAATCTCTCTCTCTCCTCTCACCTCATTTGTCGTCATTGCACGGCCACATACTGTAAAAATTCCCCCACATCTCTCTCTCTCTCACACACAGTGACACACACACACTGTCTCTCTCTCCGCATCGAGTCATCTGGAACCTGGCACACGGCGAACCAAGAAAAAGTCTAAAAAAAAAAACCTCTCGAAAATCTAAACCAAAATCTTTAAAAAAAAAACCACCACCAAACAAACAACCCAACATTAAAAAAAAAAAAAACCACCTCCAAACTCTCTCTCCCCTTCTCCTTCTCTCTCTAGATGGATTCAGATTTCTGGACCTCCCGCCTGGCCGCCGCCAAGCGCCAATTCACGTTGCAGAGCCACCACAACACCTCCCAACTGGGTCCGTTTCCTTTGATCTATCCGTAAATGGTTTCCCAAAACGTTTTCTTTTTGTTTGACTAATTTGGCGGTGTATTTTTTTTTTTTAATGTTTTTTCAGATCGGCTGAACATCGACGATTTCGAGGTTGAGGATGAGGTCCGACCCGATTTCCCGTGTCCGTACTGTTACGAGGACTTCGACATCGCGTCCCTCTGCTCCCACCTAGAGGATGAGCACTCGTTCGAGTCCAAATCCGCCGTGAGTTTCTCTTTAAACGTGGTGTACGACAACGCACGGATGTATGTCGTAAATGATGTGATTGTTTTTTCATCAATTTTTAGTGTTTACTATTGTTTTCCTTGTTGGGTTATGATCAAGTTTGCATCATTTGATGGAAAGTTGTGATCTTTTTGGTGCTGATTGCCTGAATGCATCTGATCTTATCTATTTGTGGAAAATGTTACTACCTCCAGCCCAAAATATTTGTCCTGTCCGCAAAACGGGAACTTAAAAATTGGACAAGATTTTCATCATTTTTTGTATTTACCATTGTTTTCCCTGTTGGGTTATGCTCAAGTTTGCATCTTTTGTTGGAAATTTGTGATCTTGTTTGTGCTGCTGATTGTCTGAATTCATCTGATCCGATCTATTTGTGGAAAGTGTTAGTAATAAATTTTCTAAACCCTGGTGTGCTAAGTGATCCTTTAGGTCTGGCTTGATTCTGTCAATCTTTTTTTACGTTTTTCATTTTCCGTATAGTGGGTATAGGTTATCAAGTTGAGACCAAGCCAGTAAAAACCTTGTACCAATCAACACGAACCTGATTTCACTTTTCCGCCAAGTCGTTTGTGACCGGCTGTGTGTTTGCTTACGTTTAAGAAATTCATATCCTTTGTACCATATTGGGCCAAGTGAATTGAGGCTCCCCTTGGCCTAGTATTTCAAGTATTAAGTGAAAAAGAATAGTTTTACCTGGTTTGGTATGTGGGGGGGGGGGGGGGGGGGGGGGGGGGGGTCGCTATCTTTGTGTTTGGTTGGTCCGTCGGTCATACATAGGAAGATAGGCTATAACCTAGGTTTACAAGGTAGCTCTACTACATTTGGAGATGTATTTTGTATTCCCAATCTGACCTCACATTAAGGTGTTATGTGAACTACTTTTTGTTGGTGGGACAAAATAGAAATCACAGAGGGAGTAGGTTAGCAGGTTGTGAATTTCGGACATATTTATTTTTCAAAACTGAGACTAGTAAGTGAATTTCAAATAGCATGGTATTTTCCGCTTGACCAAAAAAAGAAGAAGGGGGTTTTTGAATGGATATATGGATATCATATTTGACTATCCTATTGGTTGCAACGTTGCAGATGAGGATATCTATTTAACTTGGTAACATGACAGACCACATGAAATGGAGAAGTAATATGGATGTTGTGGTGACTGAAATCCTCATATTGGTTGAAAATAAAGTATACTAGTTGAAAGATATAACAGTTGAAGTTCTGCAGATATAAGTCTTTTCTCAAAGCAGAGAGTTCAATAGGCAAAAGGATTTACTTTAGAAAATTAAAGCCATATAAGGGACAGAGGGAATATCACTTCCTTGTCTTTCGCGTGGGGTTCTCATGCATCATGGTACACAAGTTTGAAAAAGGCTTATGAATTGTGTAAGAAAAATGACTAATTGATCACAGAAATACATGATTTTTTGATCTGGTTGATCGAAGGCCCAACTACCGAAGATGGACAAAGTGACAAACAATAAGGAACGGTAGGAATAAGACCATGATAGTGGCTTAATATGGATAAGTCCAGGGGAATAACAAGAGGCCTTATTTGGTGAAACACTAAATAGGCGTTTGACAATACAACGATATCATAAATTGCCATAAAAACTTCCAGTCTTGTGTAATTGCTGCATAAGCTCTATTTTGCTAACAAAATAGTCTGGAGCACTTTTTCTCCTCGGTCAATGCCTTTCAACAACCTTCCTTTCAACTATTTTCGGAGAGGTTGGCGGCTGGCCAGTATACAAACTCCCAACCTTGACTTGACTCTTTATATTGTGTGCATATCTTCTTTGTTGTGATCACTTCATAAGTCATCCAACATCTCTCAGCTTGATCGCCTGACAAACGTCCCTCAGTTCCCCACCCCCTCTTGAACACGCTGATGGTAAAATTTTCTCTGCATCTCTTGGTAATGGAATGCATTTGGTCCAACATCCTTGAAGGCAAACAATTCTTCATGCTTACCTGTTTCTTCCCTCTTGGCTTGCCGAGTATTTATTCATCTTTTTGTTGCTTGTGATCACTTCTTCTCCTAAATAAAGAGGTAAGCACGGGCATATGATTGAAATTGTCTTGGCACTTTGTCTCTAACTTCTCCAAGGCAAACTTCTATTACATTGTATAGTGGTCTTTTCTAAGATGGTCACGTTTGTACAATGTTCTTAAAGGATGACTTAATCAGGTTGGAAGCCTTTGTTTCAATTTGTTTGTTACCTAATAGGAGTACAAAATTGAAACAAAGGAGAAGGTGAAATGGAATCGAAAGCATTTCAATACAGTTGCACTAGTTCAAAAGGGTTGAAATGGAATTGAAAGCGTTTCATCCGATAGGGAAAAGTTGAAACAAAAGGAGAGAAAATGAGAGAGAAGTGAATGTCTTGATTGATCATAGGGTGTATTTGTTTAAAATGCTTGCCTTTAGTATTTAATTTAGTTTATTTGTCAAACCAAACTTGTACAGGAATCTCACACTGCATTCATCTTTCCTTTCAGGTTTGCCCCGTTTGCTCTGTAAGAGTTCCAAGGGACATGCTAAGTCATATCACTCTGCAACATGGGAATTTATTCAAGATATCCTTTGAAATGTTATTTCTGTTTATTCTTTCCTCATTCTGGGTTAAAGAGTGCTAAAAACATAGCATTACAAGACTTCTCAGGTTTTTTTAGAATACTGGCATCGGATATTCCACCGTCATGATGCTATAAGATGTGTCCGACATGCTCTTTAGCACCTTGTGAACACAAATTTTCCCTGCACAATCAAGAAGTACACATAATATAATAAATATTTAGCCATGTTCCCGTGTCCTTGAGATTAAAATAATATGAATCAGACACTTGGACATATGCTTGCACCAAACTCCTATATTTGTGTCTATATAAAATAGCAGTTAGCTTTAGATCTATGTTCAGCTCCTAGATTTTCTTTGATGGAATACTACTTGCAGAGACGTCGCAGATTACGTAGAGTTGCGATTCCCAACAGTCAGGCACTCTCCCTCCTTGGAAGGGATCTTCGTGAGGCCCATCTGCAGGTGCTTCTGGGAGGCAGTGGATACCGGTCAAGCAATGCAAATTCAACTAATGCCGCCACTGATCCATTCCTTTCTTCTCTTATTTTGAATTTCCCTGCATCTGAATCGGAAGATATTTCAAAATCCGTGCTATCGTGTGCTGAGGACGGTTCTACTAAGCGTGTGAACTCCTCACCTATATGGAAAGCAAGGTAGCGGATCAATTTTCTTTTTATCATAGAACAGTCTTATTCGTTTTTAAGCACCCTAGGTACTCTTCAACCTGTTTACATCTACAAGTTGTTTTCACCACACCCATGCGCTACACATAGGGTCCTTTGCTCTATTGCCAATTGTTCCAAAAGCTTAAGCCGTTGGAGAATGGCCCAAAAATGCACATCAACCTAAGCTATTGAATAGTTAAAGATCCTAGATTTCAGTTTCCTTTGCCTGTGTTGCCACATGAGATTCCTGTTTTGAGTTCTGTTTGGTTTTACTGGAAAAGAAAAAGCATTCTCCCTCACGTCAACTGTGTCTCACATGTGCTGATGCAAACATCCAAACATGCTGGGAAAGATAAATGAGAATGGGAAAACAAATTTAAACAGGCCCACTGAAACCAAGACCTCCCCAACCTGAGGTCTAATAAAATGTTAAGTAACGACTGAAAACTAGTCCCAAAAACTTTAAAAATGATCCCGAAAAGGAAAAATGGCTTGTTATCAATTAATTTGCATTTAGAGGATGGAAGGTCACATGATGGTAAAATTTGGACTATAAAGGTTGGAGTATGGTGCAAGTAGTCAGGATCGAGTTCATAAAAGATTTTGATATTTGTAAACTTTTAGGAGAGATCCGCATCTTTAAGATTTCAGGTACTATC
This sequence comes from Rhododendron vialii, assembly GCF_030253575.1. Classification (NCBI taxonomy): domain Eukaryota; kingdom Viridiplantae; phylum Streptophyta; class Magnoliopsida; order Ericales; family Ericaceae; genus Rhododendron; species Rhododendron vialii. The sequence continues at coordinate 27,044,380 of NC_080569.1, read as the reverse complement.
CTCCGATCTGGTGTTCTGACAAATAGAGTTCTTCTACGAGTTTAGGAAACATGTCACTTTTTTAATGGATTAATTTGTGGTCATCTTAGTTTAGACTTATTCGGTATTTCTGCCATTACTTGGGTAAACATACCATCTTTCTGAAGAAACTTCATGTTCATTGAATGTCTTTGAAAGTACATCAGGGACCTTGTTAGCCACTCTCCTATTGAAAATCATCTGATACAAAACAAGTTTATGCAAAACCATTATTTTGATGATTTGCACAGAGCAGCTGTAACCCTTCTCTGTTAAGTATTTTTTCAACCTCTCTCTCTCTTTCTCTGCAGTTTGGATCCGTCACTGAGCAAAGAAGAGCGGGAGAAAAGGAGGAGACAGGCTTCTGGAAGAGCTGTATTTCTCCAGGATCTTCTAGTCTCAACTCTACTAGGTGACTAGCGGAGCAGTTTTAAGTTCCAAAAACAAAATAATGTTGAAATTAACTTATTCAGTAATCCCGATAAGAGGCAGTTTCTGTTGTTAATGTAAGATTTCACAATTTTCAGCTACCAAATACCTGCCTCATTTTTAGTGTTGTAATTGTAGCAGCAGCATTAGCCAAATTGCTTACTCATAAATTTCCTGTTGTTATGTATTACTCCACTAAAGCTGTAAAATTTAACATCCTTTCTTGAATCATTAGAGAATATTTGTTATGATTTGGAGTTGGAGTGTGATTTGTTATGTCTCTTTGTTTCCTTTTGCTTCATATGGCCCTTGCTCCTTGGGCTGCAAATGAACCAAGCTACTTGTTCGAGGCTCGGCCTGTTATGGCCTCGAACACTCCGAGTTTGGCTTGTTTTGTTCATAGAGGCTTTGTTTAGTAAATGAATCGAGCCGAGGAACACTACAAAGCCCGGCTTGACTCCTTTGCATTTCTATTAAGGATAGAGCCAGAAGGGGGGAATAGGTCTAGGACCTATTCCCCCTGGGTAGAAATTGCTCCTGTATTTTCTTTGCTTTCATTTTCTTCGACTAAAGTGGGATTTGTTGGCATCATTCTTCTCAGCTGTTCCCATGATGAAAATTTTGAGGGGTGATTATTGAGTGTTCCTGAAATACCGTCACGTGGTGTGTTAGGGCTATTACCAGCACATATTCACGTAATTTGGAAGGGGTGATTATTCAATGCTCTTGAAAAACCGCCACGTGGTATTCTAGGAGCTTTTACTACCGCACATTCATGTGAATATGTGATGGTGGAGACCCTTAGAGTATTATCACGTGGCGATGCTCCAAGAACAATTAATAATTTCTCGTTTGGAGGAGTCGAGAGGTGGGATGTGGGATGCGCCAAGCCCCCCTTGCAAAGTGAGTGCAGAGCGGTCAATCCGACCGTTCATCTCGACAATCGATGGCTTAGATGAACGGCTGGATCGACCACTTGGCATCGCTTTACAGAGATGCCGCTCGGCAACACCACGTGTTGAAACATGAAAACCTTACAAATTGAATAGATTAAAAATTAGCTGAGGAACAGTTTCACAGCTGGAGTAGTCATGGAATTTCTGAATGAGTGCTCAACTCCAGCACTTCATTGTCAACTGGAGTAGATCTCCACCATTACCATTACCATTATCATTCAAATGATATCTTGTTGCTCTCTCAAAATCTCACTGGAGGTACGTTTTCGCTAATAACCATCTATCCGTACATACTTTAATTTCAATCCACACTACTCCAGTTGTGTGTGTGTGTACACACACACTCTTATATAGTAAGAGATATTCTCAAGCATTGACGGCTATGTCTTTTCTTGATTCACAGAATTCCAACCGGAACCGGTATAGATATACTGATGCAGTGAGCAATTTCAGCCGTCCAAATGTGTTTTCAATAGCCCGGATTAAAAAAATAATAATAATTTCCATGAAAGAGTTTGTTTTAAGTCCAGATCGTCAATTATTTGTATTGATGGCTAAGATGCTCATTGTAACTTTGTAGTGACTTTGCTCACCACTGGATCTCCAAATCCATGAGCAGGGTCTATTGTAGTGACTTTTCTCACTTCTGGTCTCCGGATCCATGAGCAGGGTCTATATTATCAATAATTCTAACACCACACCTAACTACACATCCACACTCACAGTAGGGGTGAGTCCTACACACATTGGGTGTGTAGTATGAGCAGGCTCTACCCCTATTATGAGTGTGAGTGTGTGATTGGGTATGTAGTTGAGTGTGGTAGTAGAATGATTGCTATATTAGTATTTCTTATCTCGGAAGCATTTTCTTTTGAATTACTCCGTATTAAACACAATTGCTATTGCGTGGAATCAACAATTTATGACGTGGCATTACTATATACAACCATACTGATTTCTCTTTTAACTTAACTTAAATTTCAAAGTCAAGTTAAACTTAAGTCAAAGTTTTGTTCTTATTTGAATTTTTTTCGTATTTGTTAGTTTTGCGCCAAATTTTTAGCCTAAAAAATGGTTATTTCTCAAAATACTTAGGTAAAAGTAAAAAAAAAAAAATTACTTTTCCGATTCTTTCCGCTGAGATGAATCAATAACTCACAAAAGTTTGTCAAAAAACTAACAAATGCGAAATAAATTTAAATAAGAACAAAACTTTCAGATTTAAGTTAAGTTCATGAGAATGCAGAATGTCTAAGGCCCCATTCTCTTGAACTACACTTAAATCTGTCAATTTTGTCTTTATTTGAATTTTTTTTGTATTTGTTAGTTTCGCGCCAAACTTTTGTGTTTTATTTACTCGTCTCGAAGAGTAGAATCGGAAAAGTAAAATTTTGGCACAAAAAATGGTTATTTCTCAAAATACTTGGGTAAAAGTGCCAAAATTTTACTTTTTCGATTCCTCTCGTCGAGACAAATCAATAATCCACAAAAGTTTAGCGAAAAATTAACAAATGCAAAAAAAATTCAAACAAGGACAACTTTCAGATTTAAGCTAAGTTTACATTTTTTTGCTAAAAAATAATTATTTCTCAAAATACTTGGGTAAAAGTGCTAAAATTTTACTTTTCCGATTCCTCTAGTCGAGACGAATCAATAACCCACAAAAGTTTGACACAAAACTAACAAATGCGAAAAAAATTTAAATAAGAACAATTTTTAAATTTAAGTAAAGTTTATATTAAGTTCAAGAGAACTAAGTTGGAAATAGCAATTCTTCTACGGTACAAAATTAAAATAGGTACATCCAGACTTTAAGTGAGACCAAGAGTTATTTACCTTTTGTTATATCGGGATAATTTTGTCGGGTGGGTAGGTAGCTGAATATCAATGAGGATCATTTTATTTACTAATTTGTTCCGTTCTGATAATTTGGAAAAAATCCAAATTTTCTTAAAATTGACGTGGCATGACATTACTGGGAATCGGTCAGATCTAGGTCACATAATTTTCCGATAAAAAAAATTTCACTCACGTTGAAGTAGAGTTCACTTTTTGGACAAGTTCGGATCAGGCCAAAACGAAATGGGCTGAAGTTTTTTTTTTTTTTTGGCGTTGCGTCGTTAGGGGTGATAAACAAGTCAATTCCATTGAGTTTTACCCTCGTTTGGATTAGTACGCAGATTAGTACGCAACTATTCTCTTGTTAATTTTGTTGCGTCATTAGAGGTGATAAACAAATCAAACGAGTTAAGCTAGTAGTTGATCAAACTTGGTTTGATAACACAAGGAGTTTCAAAAATATATTTTGAGTTTTAGCTTATTTGTATGACGAGCCATCGCAAACAAGTTTTAATTAAGACAAATACAAATTGATCTCAAGTAGCTTGAATTTTTTTATACATAATTAAGCCGAACGAGCTAGCCAAGTAGTATCTTGTTCAAACTTGGCTTGAAATCTTAACGAGCTTCAAAAAAATGTTCAAGCTTGGCTTGTTCACATAATAACAAACCAATCTTGAACAAATTTTTAACGAACGACACGAGTTCAAACTCGAATAGCTTGGTTCGTTCAGCAGCTCTACTCCCGCTTTCGTGCACGCTCCCGAGCATGCCCATTAGGTGATCGCATTGATGCTACAGGATGATGGAAGTCAATGGCTCAATTATATCCTAGTACTACAGGAGTATATATCTTCTTATCTTCTTAGTTTTCAATGAGATGATGAAATAAAAAAACCACAGCCAAACAAAGAAAAAGAAAGGACACGAGAGGAACAAGGTAGTGGGGGTGAAGGTGGAGGTGGTGGCGGCGGGTGCAGAGACCACACAACAGTCTGTCGGTGGGGTTGCATCATCACTGATCGCACAAATTAAGGTATCGGTGGTTGGGTCACTATCAGTGAGAGTACTCACTACTATCAGATAGAGTACTCTCACTCCCATAGTCACATATATACCAAGAAAAGGTTAAGAAGAAATAGAAGTATTTTACTAAAAATGAGATTCAACCAAGATATATATAGTATATAGATATCATGGGATTTGTTTTTTTCTTTTTGTGAGGGGAGTATAAAGCCAAGATTATTCTTTTCTTTCTCATTGAAATAAAGAGCTTGGCATGGACAATGTGAGAGAATGTGAATGATGTTGTGTTTGGATGATTGTGTACCTAGATTTTTTGAGAAGCAAAATCAGTTACTGGGGCAAACCACGTCTCATTTTTAGGTGGATAAATGGTATATTGAAAAGTTCTTTTTTAAGTCCAGATAAAAAAGCCAGATAAATTAAAAAGGTCAAAACTAAAAACAAGCGGTAAATTGAAGAATTTGAGGCCTTGGGTCATGAGACCTGGGGCAATTTTTTAGTAGAATGAATTCACTAGTTATACGAAAATACGATACGATGCTCTCAAATAAGATTATAGCGACTAGAGTGGATGGATGGATTGCTCAATGATAGACACCATATACTTTCGAGTTTCACCCCCAAAAAAAATGGGCACCATATACTCACGCACAAAACTAATGTTCAAACCAGGGTTGAGTAGCTCCATTTGTACCCTAGGCATCATAACTTAAGAATTTTCTCTTTGGGGAAATTATCCCAGGAGTCCCTATAATTTAGACCATGTGTCACTTTGGTAATTGTAACTTCAATTGAAAAGTTTTAAACTTTGCACTAATTTTGTCCCATTAAAAAAGGTAATTGGTTAATTATGTGGATGGTAAATTCTCATGAGTGTTATGTGATTACCCATTATGGACAAAGTAGTATATTCCCATTATTTGAGCTCACCCCATTAAATTTATCAAGTTCACACTCAATAAACTCCCTTGTCACTAAATCCCCCATTCTTCTACCATCCACCGCCATTATACACCATTATTACCACCTATAACTCCGTTCACATGGCGCCTCTTTTCCATTGGGAGCCCTTTCGTTGCCTACCTAATTCCAACCCATAGATTGTTTTCACATTGGGAGTAACTTCTTAAAAAAATGTGAAATGGTGGGTCTCTATAGACGAGTTTAGATATTGGGTCTTTTCATCGTAGATACTACAATGGTTGTCTCGGTTTTTATCAATATGGTAAACAACCTTGAGATGTAATTATAAACAAATAAAGTAGTGCTTTGTTTTGGAACAAGGTTCTCCACATGGGCAACCACACTCGATAATACAACATTGGATATGTTAAATCTCTCATGCTCAGTGCATTAGCGGTATTCAATGATGGTGGCAAATGGGTGTGTGGAAGAGAGAGGTGATTGTGTCTAAGGGAGTTGGAAAAAGGAGAGACATTAGTGGTTGCTGTCGAAAGTGGCAGTAATGGGTCACTGATGAAGAGGCTGATAGTGACTACCAAAGTCAGCTTGGGTTCAACACACTACTTGGCGTTTGAAAGGTACTAGTTCCTAATGGACCAAGTTAGTACATTTGAAGTTTTTAAGGTTAAATTTGACGCAACTGAGAGTACAAGGCCCAAAGTGACACAGGTACTAACGTATAGGGACTACTTGTATTATTTACTCCTTATCTTTGGTCGTACTTTCTCCTTTCCTCCCCTCCCTGTGCAATCTCTATATAAAGTCTTGCGTTTCTCATGTCGGTCAGATCATAAGTACTACCACTCCGGTCATTGGTTTTCCACATTTTAATCTGGAAATTTTGCTGGGTTTTGTTGTTTGGGTGTTTGTGTCGGATTAGATTTTGAGAGAGAGAGAGACGTAATTAATTAAGATGGTAGTAGAGTTCTTTCTGCTGAGTTGCACGGGAATTGTGGTGTTCCTTCACGGAGCCAATTTCTTCTTCCACGCTATCTCCTCTCACTTCGCCTTTCGATCTCTCAGGTACTCTCTCTCTCTTTCTCTCTCTCTCACCAATTTCTTCTGAATTTGGTCCTTTGACTCTGTTCCAATGCTTCTTTTTTTCGGTTATTCTTAAACTTTTCTCTGTTTTTTTCTATGCAATCAATTTATGGCTTCTTGTCCTCAAATCTGTTGTTTCCTGCCAAAATTGTTTGATTCAACTCTTTTCCCTAGAAACTAAATTTCAGGCTCTGTCTGGAACTTGCGCAAAGGAAGAGAGATTTTCAAAAATAAAAAATAAATAAATCCCTTTTCTTGTTTGGTTCTTAATGAAAGAGAAGAGAAAATCTCAAAAACAAATGCAACTTTCATCCTAATTTCTCTTTAACTTTCCCCCTCATTTCCTTTTTAATTACTCCATAAAACATGCATCACATTCAAGAAAAATATATTGAACTGTGTGAAAGTGCATTAATAGTCATGAAATGTGTTTTAAATTCCAAATTCATTTTTCATTATTTGCTTATTATCCATCGCCCATCAGGTGATGGTTATCAGGACCCTTTCGGTTCCTTTTGTGGTCAGCGTGGAGAAATATTATTATTTCCTGTATGGGAATTGAGTAATTTCTCTCCAAATAAGTCATGAAATCAGCGCAGTTAGGCCCCAATTCTGCTAACTCATTTTACTTAGTATTTTTCAAATAAGTACTTATTTTACCTTAGCGGAACGGGGCCTTTAGTGTTTTAAGAGTTCATAATTTGAATTGGAAACTTTTAATTTGGTTCTTGTCTTAAAAAACTTGGAAACTTTAGGTGTGGTTAGAGCTTAATCATGATTTGCTGATTTTTCTTGGCTTGTTACTTAAGTAGCTTTTAATACAAATTTGGACCTTTTCCTGTTGACAAATATCAATAATAGGTCCACCAACCACAAAATACATCCAACCCGCAGCCTATATTGTATTCTATTTATAATTTATAATTCAGGGTGTCGGTGACAACTTATGCAACACCGACGGATTCTTAGAAACTAGTTCCACCATCCACAAATGTGGGCTCATTTAGAAACACAGAAAATTCCCATACGGACTAATCCTCTTGATAGCATCTAAGAAGTTTCGAATATGAGACTTAAAAAGAGAAGAAAATCTATAAGTCTCGGTTCTTGACAATAATCTTGACAATAGGCCAACTCCTGGGTCGAGAAACTTTTATGTATCCCCGGTATACAAGGGTAGTTGGTATCCCCTCCGGTGAGTTTCTAAATTTTCGGCCATTTTTTGATCACATTTGCATGATCGGCTCCGTTCATTATGTAGAGTTTGGCGAGAACTATAATCATATAAAAAATCGTGTTCATCGGACTTTAGCAGATATATGATCGGCACACATGAAAATTGCAAAAAAAATAACCAAAATTGGGTCCAAAAACACACTGAATCGAAACCCAGTTTTAGTTTTCTCTTCAATTTTCACATGTGCCGATCATGTATTTATGAAAGTCCGATAAACACTATTTCTGTATGATTAACATTCTTGCCGAACTCTACAAAATGAACGGAACCGATCATCCAAATGTGATCGAAAAATGACCGAAAAATTAGAAACTTTCCGAAGGAGATACCAAACCCCATGTATGCCGGTGATACATAAAAGTTTCTCCTCCTGGGTCAACGTAGGTACAGTATACCTTATATGTAGTACATAATTTGCGTCTCTATTTCTTTGTGGAGTAGATTGCCATGACTTGTTAACGAGGTGGATTCATTTGTGGATAAGATCAATTTTATTGATGTGACGCAACATTGTATTTATTGCTTTATTATTCTTCAAATGATTTTAATTACTACTGTACTTCATTTCTTTATGTGAATTTAAGTAATCATTATCTCAATTATTCCCTACATTGTTATATGTCTTTCTTTGATCAGAAACAAAGATTTATGTCGGAAATAAGTTAAAACAAAGGGGAAAAAAAAAAAAAAAAGTCCGACAGAATACAACAAAATAGATTTCTAGTTTTATACCTTAATCAACTAGCAACTTTCTGTTGTCTAGAAATAAAACATATGAGAAACTTTGAAAGGGAGATGACACTGGAAAACATCACTTTTTGGGTGGTTCCTGGTATCTAGGGTTAACCTGGAAGTTGGTGTCCAGGGTGACCCCGTCTTGGAGGAGTTCATCGTCACCGAAAAAGAGAGATGACACCGAGGCGAATCGATCTTTGGGGATATACATGTATAGTTGTATACACATATTTACGTATATATATTCATGTAGCTGTTGCATGAATCATACAGCTATGGCCTCATATTCGAATTGAATGGGAATTCGGTACAAACTAAATTGGATTGAATATCAAGTGTCAACCACGGGAGGGAGGGAGGTAGATATTTCTGGAAGGTGGGAAACTGGTGTTGTTTTGACTGACTGGTGTGGTTCTTTCGGTTTGTAATTCATTAATCATGCGTAAGTACCGTGTTCTTGTTGGCCTTGGCTATGGTAGATGTCATGTGCAGTCGTACATTCGTGTTTAAAGTGATGCCTAAAGTAACCTATCTGCATATTTTCACATGTATTTTGCTTTTCTGGGCTGCAGTTTCTTGGGATTCATTGGATGATAGAAAGGGCAGGGATGATCTCCTCGCGATGGACCGGGTAGAGAGCTAGCTAGCTTGGACCTGCCGAAGCGCATCTGCAAATAGTTGTCCTAATTTTTAAGGCAATTTATAGCATTGCTAGAAAATATAACACAGAATAAAATGGAAGGAAACCATCAATGACATCATGTTGGAACCAAGCTGTACTTGTTCCATCTCTTAAGCTCAAGAGTAATGTACTTATTTCACACCCTTGGCTCGAAACATTGTATGGCATCTAATTTTTGCTTTATAAGTTCCAGGGTTTTAAACAAAAGGGCGTTTTGTATTGTATCTATTGTTACATAACGGGATTTTGGACATCCGGATACTGATATTTACTTACGTATTGTCCGGTGCGGTCCAATATCAGCCAATATATGGCCGTATCACCGATACCGTTATGTTTTCCAATACCGCTATTTAAAACCTAGTTATTACAAATTATGGAGTATGATCTAATTTATCTAAATGACTTGTATTCCCTTTCTCTGTTTTTAATCGAGTTTTTTTTGTTATGTTTTTATCCCCTAATCTATGCTCCGTTTTTCTACTTGGTCCTTAAACTACAAAAATTACATATTTCATCCCTCAACTTTTTGATTGGAACCAATTTGGACTAATAGTTGATGGAATAGACAAACGGTCCAAACGGAGTATATTTTAAAAACGAAGTAGACAAATGGAGTATAGTTTAAGGACGAATAGAAAAACGGAGCATAGTTTAGTGGATGAAATGTTAGACAAAATTGGGGAACCCGTTGACTTTTCCGTCCAAATTGGGGAATCCGTTAATGGTATACTAAATTGGTTCCAATCAGAAAGTTGAGGGATGAAATAGGTGAAGTTGAGGGATAAGATAGGTGATTTTTGTAGTTTACGGATGAATGAGACAAAAGGGGCATAGTTTAGGGGATAAAACATATTTAAAAAAAACTCCTTTTCACCCCCCAGATCCATCTCTCGGCCTGAGCAAGAAAAATGATTTTGATTAGCTGGTGAAGCAAATCTTACCAGTTTCACCTACTTTTGAAAATGGGTAGGTTTCATCTGGAACAATACCAGCTCTGTAAATCGATACTTGACATTGCATTTTCCAACTATGATACTGGATATTGCACTGGGGTCTCAGTTTTTTTAGCTTGGCATGGGGCATTTTTCATGATTTTGCAGAGTTGGCGGGCAAGAGTCCGTTACGTTTGACGAGCATTTGCGTTGACTTCGGGCTCATTACGCGGCGGGTTGATGAGGTAACATAATGGAGATGTATCGGACTTCAAATGATAAAACCAAGGTTGGACCAGAGGTGGTGCTTCATGGAGGGGGGGTTTCAAAAAGAATTTGCTGTAATGGAGTCGATTAGGCACTTATTAGTATCTGAGTTCTGAAAAAATAGTCGTTTGAAAATAAATTGTTTGGATCATAAAAAGAAATGTCCCAATGATTTCATACAAAAAATACAGTAGAATTGCATCAAGCCCTTTATTCTTTCCTAACAAAGAAAGACCGAGCTCAGGACAAAACGTGACTTTACACTTAACCTTGCTTCATATTTTTTTACAAAAGCATTCAACAATGTAAGTGGACTTTCATCATACAGCGCAACCCAAATTCAAATCATGTCTCCGCCATCGGATTCGACCCTGTCGATTTGCCTTTTGCCTTCTGATGACTGGTATAGGCCTCTTCAAGCCATGTACAGGGATTTTGCGAAATTGAAATGTGAATCGGTACCTCATATGGTTGATATTTAGAACGCTATCACGTTCTTTAAGAGAGGAGTGACTCTAAAAAATTAAGTCAGGGGTGACATAAATACCACTCTCTCTGTCCCATATTGTTGGTCATGTATTTCATTTTGGAATGTCCCAAAATGTTTGTAGTTCTTAAAAAGTCAAACCAAAAATGTGTAAATTTTACAAAAAAAATAACTTATTGATGATTAAAAATAGTTATCAATGAAGAGAATGAAGGATAACATTGAAAATCTAATCAAACTTTCTAGGGAGGCATGCATTAATCACATGTCCCCCTAAAGTTGGATTCCTCATACATGACAAGCAGTATGAGACGGAGGGAGTTACATTTTTTTGTGCTCACCTTATATACTAAACACTAAGATCGATGTACGTACCTTTGAAGAGGAAGAATGCTCCAAGCAAGCTGCAATGAGGACCTAAATCCGGCACGCTTTAGCGTTGCCGTTTTAGCATGTTTCTATGCTGGAGATGGACCTTCGCGATGTTGAACAAAGTGGGAAACTTGCAGTGGCTTTTGGGCTCATTGCCACCTAGCAAGGAGCTACAATTATGATCAATTAAGGAGAATTTTCGAGTCTGCTTCTGTTGCCATACCGCGTTCAAGTTCATTAATCGTAAAATTCATTCAAGGGAGATCATCGTTAGGGACGACAATCGGTTCCACCATTTCAGAGACGGCTCATGTTCTTGCGAGGACTAAAGGCAGTGTTACGTTTGAGTATTATCTTTCAGCTGTCGCCATACAGAAATAACAGGATGAAATAATACGAGACAGCGTTGAGACACATCAGAAATAACAGGATGAAATAAGAGTCAAATGATAGGAAGGATACATCAGAAAATAACTGAAAATACTCAAAACTGTCAGCTGAGATGGATATATATTCATTTAACAGTGTTGAACAATAATATGGCTGATACACAGATCTGTTAGTAGCGTCAGAAATCAACCAAAACTACTTACTATATTACACCGCGACAGGAACTGATAAAAATTGAATACTCCTATTACTTTACAAAAAAATCAGCGCGGCTTGTGCAACACAATACAATTGGAAAGGGTAACAAAAAAAAAAAAAAAATGTGCGTCCGCATTTTAACTTCCTCACATTAAAGAGTCCTCTAGAATCATTGCCAGCAACGAGTACTTCGCTTTGATCGTGATCCTCCCACCCTCTACACAGAGCTTCGCTCCAGTGACTACCCAATGCCCCGGTAGACACTCTGGACCCCTCACCATTTCCTTTGTATCCACAAAATGCATCAACTTTGGTGCTCTTCTCGGCAAAGGTGGACCCCCAGGATAAACCGCGGAATTCAAATCCACTTTGGCGGGCTTCTCAACTGGAGTCATTCCGGCAGTGAACGTCGAGCTTATCAACATCGACATAAACCCTGACTTCCGAGACGAGGTTGTGGGGCCGTCCCACTCTGACCGTCGAAGCCTTGCAGATGCCACCGCAGAGAATCCCAGCCTCAGGAACAGCACTTTCTTCATTCCAACTGTCTTTACTTCAAACCAGGCCTTTGTAACGATGGAAGCAGAATCATCGATTCTCGCTCCCTCGAGTTGTACTGGAGCAGTACACACGTGAGAGAATATGCTCCAGTTCACGGGTTCAAAGTAACCTCGTTCGATTGGCTCGTTGATTGGCTCAAGAGTGGGGTCGTCTGAGAGTTGGAGGCTCTCGGGAAGACTTGAGAGGTGTTGCAAATGGACTGCCAAATGGTCACTCCTCTTACCTTCTAAGTATAAACGGATCCCTGTCACTGGCCGGTTTCCTGAGTCAACCTGCAATGCAGTTGATACATAAAGATCACATTACTTTTTCTATCGGAACTGGATTATAAAGATCTCGAGCTGTATTATAGAAGAGATGAAGTTGAAGCAACTTCAATACAGCTACTTCACTTCATTACATCTTCTATGATTTTTCTTATACCTCCATAAGTTCCTCCACAAATCCATGTTCCAAACACAGACCAAAAAAAACCAAAAAAGGAAGAAAGAAAGGAACTCAATCATGGCTAACAGTCATAAACAATGTTTTGAAGCAAATTTTCTGCACCCAAGTACCGCGTTTCGGTCATCAACTCCTTCACATAGTAACATGCTTCCTTCGTCCCATATTCTTGGTTCTTCTTCCTTCTTGTTTTGCCACATATTAGAAGTATCTACACAACCCCAACCCCAAGCTGAAGCCCACCCATTACAGAGGGTATCAACCTCGTCTCTTCATAGAAGTTGACCCTCAACCTCAACACTACTGTAAGTGCACAACAGCAGGGCCAAACTGCCCCGTTCATTGGTCCATTTCTGATGTCCCAAAAGTAGTCCATTACGAACAATCAAAGCCAACAGTTTGTAACTTCCAAAACTATCTATCACAAATAGATACAAAGGTATTCGGAAGTGGAAAAAATAAAAAATTACGGCATATTAGGAAATAATGGCATTGAATTTGAATTCAAACCCCGTATATCGTGTCCCTTTAAAAAGTCACTATTCCATCCTATGTGCGACTGAGTATTTTAAAAAATACGCAAACATGTGCAAGACAAACTACCTCATGATCTTTCCAAAACAAGAACCATTTAAAAATTTTGAATACAAAAATCCCAATTTTCACAAGGTGCAAGACAAATGTTTACCTTTGAGGTATTAACATAAAGCTTGGGGCCCATAAGTGTGAATTGAAGCGATGGAGACACTTGTCTTCTGTGTCGAGGTGCAAGTGGAAGATCGCCGTATACTGGAGCCCATTGTCGAGGTAACTGAAATTCTAGGAATTGATGGAGTTCCTCTATAGGTGGTTTATCTGCATGATTTGATCATCCAATACAAAAACAAGTCTAAAGTGAGAAGTAACACTCTCCCAGTAAGAAGAACGAAAGTGTTACACTTTATAAAATGCTAGTCTACATACCACACGCTATAATGTCCAAATTACATAGTAGATACAACCATTCTAACCAGAATGTATGAGCGTAAATAAATACTAACAGGGCAAGACAGAAAAATAGTTAAAGAAATGAAAAGCACTAAGGTTGCTAAGTGCCCACTTGATCACACTCATAGTTGGGGAGGGAGGGAGAGGGTCCCAAGTCCTAACCCTAAAGACCAATCACGAGAACCCTAATCTTTTCACATTATATTAACGTCAGTGGTTTTCATCTTGCAAATTAATTATAACAGTGCGGCATCCCAAAAATAATGGAACAGAAAGAAGTAAACCTAGTTAATACCCATTAATGGGTGTCTGTAGGGGTGAGCACATAACCGAGAAACCCGACCAAACCTACCGATCCAGTCCAATCTGATGAGATACTGTCGGTTACGACAGCTTCGACTGTCAACAGTGGGTCCAGCTTCTCCAAATTCTCAGTATCGAATTGGCTGTCGGGTTTAACTATTTTTCATCCATTTAAAACCGGCCCACTGCTGATAATAAAAACAAACACAATACGCATACATATCATTCAATACGCGGTATGTGTATGAGCAGTCAACTCTTCTCTATCCTAATTTTTTCATTTCAAATTTATACTTCCAACTAAATCGAGAACCCGCGAAGACCATTTTACTACCAAAATTTAGTAATCCAAGAGAATAAAGTTTTTGCGGACTACTCAAGATTAGAGACTCTCTCCCTCCCTCCCTCCCTCCCCCTCACACACCGGCGTGGCCCTCTCTCTCTCTCTCAAGCATTTAGCCCTCACACACAACTCTCCCATGCCTCACACCCGCATGGCCCTCACATTTGATTTGTTCCTCCTCTCCCTCACCCATGTGTGTAGCCCTCACACACTAACTCTCTCTCTCTCTCTCATCTGACCTCACACAAGCTTCTCTCTCTCTCATCCCTAATTTGGTCCCACTCTCTCTCATCTCTGGATAAGGGTAAAATGGAGTTTGGCATCTTTGTCTTCTTCACTGTGCCGACTCAACTCCGACTAACCTGACTGACCTCGACTGACAATCTGACAACAGCAACACAGTCGAGTTTGAGTGGAAGATCGGTCAGAAACGGGTGAACAAATGGGGACCGATGATTTTGGGTCGGCTAATGGGTTAAGGTCAAACCCGACCGGTGCACACCCGTAGGTGTCTGGCAAGCCAAGATTGAATATAGGCATAACTTTGGCATTAAATGCACAAAATGGGTGTCCTCAAACTCAAACCAACAACTTATTAGGTAGATTTTTTGAACACCGGTCTAGTCGTCATCTTACGATCTTCTTCCTGCTATTCAGGAATTCATCATTTTTTTCTTTGTTGTTAAACGATTCTTGATTGTTCTCCGAACCAAAGAAAGGAGTATGAGCAAGCTTAAGTTGTGTAGTAACCTATACCCTTCTCTATGCATTGGATAGACAAGTAGAAACCTACATCCTTCCTCTCTCTCCACAAAACTTGCAGAAATAGACCTCTCCAAATATCAATTTCTCACATCATAGTTGACATTGTCAGTCCCACTTCCTTATACCTTAAATGTAAGTTTGGACAAATCCCAGCCCCTTTCAAAGACATTTTTTGACATGGGCAGCGGTTTGGACATATAGTAATTAGTAATATGCACTTGTCTGGCATTTTGTTGCCATTCCTAATATTTTATACATGCTTCCAACAAACCACTGACATTTCCTTCATGTTTACAAGGCAATCAACATAATCTTTGCTCAATGAAGAAAATTTACGATATACAGATATAAATGTACTCACATCGAAGGTAGAGATTAATTGCATGGCTTAGGAATCCACTACCGCGAACACCGCTTAATAGCGAAGCTATAGGCACAAAGGACATCGATATGACATTCGGTGACTGTGATACAGTGGAAAGCCACTGACTATGACTTTGGCCGCTATCAATTCCTCCCCTTCGGATTTGAATGCTGAACATATCCTGCAGAAGGAAAAAATCAAAATACAGAACAAAAAATGAGGATGCGCCCCAATGGTCCCGTTCAATACGCAACGAGTACAGTAGATATGAGGAAGCTTACGTCATTCTTTGAGAGAGAAGTTATGGTTGGTACAAGTGAAGTCATAAAAGGTGAATTACGATCCCAAATGACGGTATTTCCATCCTGGAACAAAAACAGGGAGCTTAGAATAAAACAACAATGCCATGAGGATAATCTATACAACATCTCTATGTTGTTTGTGACATGGTCTCATAGTAGTTATGCATCATCCTTTTCTCTGGCCCTATGATGTGACATCAATTTATATCAGGACACAGAACAGGCGGTAGGATTATGCAGGACAATCTTTGCAGCAATATTGTTATTTGGTGTACACTTAAAACGTCCATGTATAACCTTTAAAGCATGGATAATCCTCGCTATAGAATATAGATGTCCACTACCAAAGAGCTCTCACTTTGTTCTTCTACAAGTTTTGAGGAAAAAAATTTACTCTCTGCATGGTTCTCAATAAGTTTCTCTATCTCTCTCCACTCATTACATCAAAAAAAATTCTCAAAACCAAACAAAGTGTTTATTATTATGCTGCTTTCCTTTCGGATTTCCAGTCAAAACATAGTTCTGGGTTTGAGGCCTTTGGTCCAACGACATCATGGGTGCACTTAGGTGTCAAAAGAAAAGACGTCAGGAGTTCAACTCCTCTTCCAAGGTTAGCAACCATACTGACTTTTGCGGATTATAAAAA
Source organism: Rhododendron vialii (assembly GCF_030253575.1). Classification (NCBI taxonomy): domain Eukaryota; kingdom Viridiplantae; phylum Streptophyta; class Magnoliopsida; order Ericales; family Ericaceae; genus Rhododendron; species Rhododendron vialii. The sequence continues at coordinate 27,028,090 of NC_080569.1, read as the reverse complement.
AAGGCTATGTGTGCCACTGCAGAATTCAAATTGTTGGTTTAGGGAACAAAAATAAAGAAATAAACTACACCCATTTAGCACCATTAAAGGGTGTCTGGGATGGGTAAAGTGAGTACATAGCAAATGCACAAAGTGATTGTGCTTAAACTCGAACAAATAACCAAGAGGGTCTAATGAGCTCTTATTTGCATATAGTTGCAATAGTGTCCTAACCTACTACTAGAAGAACAAAAGTAGTTCACTGTGAAGTACCACCGCTTGGTGCAGATGGTAGAGAGGAAGAACGCAGACATATGCTCAAGACTTTAAGCAAATTTGATCAAACAGGAGAGTCAATTTTTGCTGCGGTGATTTAATTCTAGAATTCCATGTGTACCTTCTTGTTTCCTGATAATTTATTACTGTTCGATGCGCAGCTTCCATCTTCAGAAAATCTTTTATCAGCTGATTCTTTCAACAATTTCTGCACTTCTGTTGGCTGAAGACTTGAACTTTGAAGCTGCTTAATATGAATAACGTCTTTACCTCCCATCTTTACCCCAACAACAATATGAGTACCATATTTCTCAATAAACCTGGAAAATCGTCTGATTAGGTATTAAATAGAAAATAATCACCAAGTTAACAGAATTGTTGAAGGTATAAGTAATAAAGTTGTCTCTCTCTCTAACAGATTAAACTTTTAGATGAGTTGGTGGTTAACAATCTAATATGGTATCATGGCAGGCAATAGATCCTATGTTCGAACCTCACCGCCTACCAAATGTTAAAATATTTACACGTGTTTAGCTTGCTTATGAAGGAGAGCCTGGCTACACATGAGGGGGCGTGTTGAAGGAATGACTGTATAAGTAATAAAGTTGTCCTTCTCTCTGACAGCTTAAGCTTTTAGATGAGTTGGTGATTAACAACCTAACAACTTAAGCTTTTAGATTAAGCTTTTAGATGAGTTGGTGGTTAACAATCTAATAAATATAATAGTGCCTGCCATTCATTCTAAGGAAAATTCTCAAACTTAAAATGGAAATAAAACTCCAACTATTCCTCCTATGTATTGAGGCACCAAGCTTCGTAATGAATATCCACATTCCACAACAACATACATGATCATATGCCTCAGAAACAGTTATGTGCAGACTACAGACTAGATACAAAAATACAATTTCCAGAGATCTAAACTCCTCCATGCAATTGTATCCCTACATGATTGATAAGCCAGTTTTCCAGGCCTTTAAAAGTGATTGCATGTTCATCAATCCCTTATGTTGTCGTGAAATGGGGAATCAATTTGCTTGCTGTTAAAATCAGCATATGAACGTTTCTAGTAATGGGTAGTTTAAATCAGTCGTCTAGAAGAAGATTAAATGATTTGAGGGTCTAATCATAGTGCATGTTTATTCATCAGCGTGTAATTTGTAAAACAAAATACAGTGAATATTTATGCCATGCTTGACTCATGGATTATGACAGAAAAGGGAAATAAAATCATCAGGTTAAATGTTAAAATCAGCATATGAACGTTTCTAGTAATGGGTAGTTTAAATCAGTCGTCTAGAAGAAGATTAAATGATTTGAGGGTCTAATCATAGTGCATGTTTATTCATCAGCGTGTAATTTGTAAAGCAAAATACAGTGAATATTTATGCCATGCTTGATTCATGGATTATGACAGAAAAGGGAAATAAAATCATCAGGATATATAAGGATCCCTAAATTTGGTTTGGTCACCTAAAACTAGTGACGAAAAGAAGCTACAATGAAAAATTGCATTCGATTTACTTTTAAATATCACTTGTCTTCGACTTAATAGTGATCTCTAATCATTTCTGTGAAAAGTTCTCATTCCCTTTCTATTGCGAGGAAAAGCACAAAGGAAAATGAATTTCCTTCTCATTTTTTAGTTCCTCCGAACCAATTGCCACTTCCACCTTCCAATGGCTGTGTTAAGCGACATACTGCATATAAATCAGAATCTTTAAACTAGTGTTTCCTAAGCTTAAAGTAAAAGAACTTACTCAGCAAGGATAACAGGATCCCATGAGGCAGGAACTTCTTTTTTCACATGCTCAGATAGTATTATTTGTGATCTTGCCAACTCAATATTGTATAGAGAAATAAACCAACCATCAAAAGCAAGACTTTTTGTGGTAGTTGCATCCTTCTGCCAACATCCCCTGAAGTTGAACATTGCATTGAAAAGGCCAGATGGTATTTTACCAGATAAAGCCAACTCTTGATTGAATTGCTCAGACATCTGTGGAAATATTAGAGAATGCAAAAAGCACCTCAATACAACAGCATCATTCTAAGATAGAAATCTTTCCTAGCATAGCGATTGGATGAAAAGCTATACCAAAAACTTATCGCCTAACTAGTTTAACTCTGTGAAAGAAGTTGAAATTTCCAGTGACCATTGTAAATACCTAAGCTACTACGACAAACATGCATTACAAAAATACTTGGGGTTCAAGGGTATTCTTCCACTGTCTATCACAGCGAAACCATTTTATATGTCATATTCACATGTATAGTAGCCAATAATGTCATGTATATGTCCTGTCTATGTCTTGAGTGCTACTACGACAAACATGCATTACAAAAATACTGGGGGTTCAAGGGTATTCTTCCACTGTCTACCACAGCGAAACCATTTTATATGTCATATTCACATGTATAGTAGCCAATAATGTCATGTATATGTCCTGTCTATGTCTTGAGTCCAGGTTTATGATTTGAAGTTTACAAAGTAACAGTGATTATGGCAGGATGAAGCTAAGTACCTCACAAGTCACAACAAACACTCGGTGCTAAACTAAATACCTCACAAAAAACACTCAGTGCTAAATCCCAGAATGTTATCAATTGGTCTGGTTTGCGCAACATCTCCCTAGATGCGCTTTTATCCAATGGATGGATTTCCATATGAGATTAGGAACAAGAGACAGGCTATTTAGTTTGAGGATAATTAACTCGAAATATGTGTAATGTGCGATGATGGTATAGAGTCTCAAATGCCATTATTCTAGCTGGACAAGGAAACTGTCGCTCAGAAAGTGTGGGTTTTTCAAAAGACTCAGGACTCCTAACGGGATTGATGACGCAATTACTAGGGCCAATCACTATGCAAATGGAAAATCCTGAAGTCTATGGTTCTTAGAATTGCTCTTTCTGGTGCCGTATAACACATATGGGGTGGGAAGAACTGCTGAATCTTTCAGAGCCAAACAATGGATAAGGAAGCTACACGGATTAAGATCATCAAGGAGATCAAATACTGTATGGCATCTTGGAGGAACTTCCCCACTACAGCTGAAAACCTGAAATAGTAGAAGAATGGGAAGGCACCACCAAAATGTTCAGCTCTTAGTTTGATGGGTGGTGTTTCTGTTCTTTCTGCATTTGTTAGTTTTTCTTTTTCTTTTATTTTTTTGCTCAGCAAAAGAACGTTTGCAGTTGTTACTTTTTCTGCTGTGGCTGTTTGTGTTATTTGGTATCATGATCTTGGTTTCTTTTGGTCTCTTGTCTCTTTTTGTTGTTAGGGATTCTCGAGGCTATCCCCTTGCTCCTTGTTCTTGGTTAGCTGGTTCTTAACGAGGTTAGGGAAAAAAATTCCACAGGTAGTTCAAATCGTCCTCAAACAGCGCGGTACTTTGTCTTCATGAAAACATTGAAAAGTACGATGCTGTAAAACCTTACATCTGAAACCCTTAAAATCACAATGCGCCAAATGCCAACGATTGCACACTGCAGATCGAAACCATACTCAGCTCGTTTGACATCCCAATTGCAATGGTTCAGTAAAATATTCGTAATCATAGTTGGTGTGTCCACAAAATCATGTTGTTGAAGGCATGCAAAAAGTTTCAATTGTGGAAATAATAATTAGACAAAATCAAACTATATATACAAATAAACAAAACAGAGATCACTTGATTGACTTCAGCATCAACCAAAGCAACATTGAGGTGAATCTTCTTTTTTGGGGAAAAAACAATAGAACAAAACAAAAAGCCCAATTCTCAAATCTTTCCATTTGAATTACTTCTAAACCTGCAGCAGTGGCTTCATAAATAATTCACTATTAGGAAGTCTTGTTTCAGAGAAACTAGCAGAAAACATTTTTGTCAACAATCAAACTATGGAAACTACATATCCAACCCAAAGCCAATTAGCAATGAGGGAAGAGGTCCCTCGCGTTATTAAGTAATCTCCCATTCCATACCCGACCAATGTGGGAATATTCTTTAACACCCCTCACGTGCAGCCGCGTTTAGGTCTACCATGTGTAGCCAATTTTTTTTTGTCTATCTTCGTACAGCTTTTTTTTTGGTCTATCGTGGTGTGTGAGCTATTTCAACTTTAATTGGGGATGCAATGGACCTGCTCTGATACCAATTTCCTATCATTTACTCCTATTTTCCAAGTTTCTTTTTCTCTATAACAAAACACAGCATAGATCCATTAGGGAGCCTAGTTTTTTAATTCTGCATTATGGGATTGAGGTTGTTTGGGAGCCTGGGTTAAGAATGCGATTTTCAAGAATGCATTCTCAAAACCACACAATATAGATATATAATAATTTAAGTATCAGCCCTAGAAAAGCTTTTGCATTCTCATTTTGCCCCACAAAAAGACCGAATTGCCCTGATCATTTATTGAGTTTGATTTTGTTCACCATCACCAAACGAGGGTGAACGTTACCCTCACCCCTATTGGTTGTTTCTAACTTGTAGACCCTACTAAGTTTAACCACAGTTAATATTAAAAGCCACAATTTAAAAAAGTAGTATAACTATTCGTATCTTTCCATTGAGAAAACTATCCCATGCTTTGAAAGAGAATAAGCCGATTGAGAGAAAAAAGTAGGGTTTCTCCCACTTTGATACAATGATTTCATGGGGATTGCTATTGTGAGTTTCTTGATCACAGACCCAAATTCTTACAATGTCTTTGATACAATGATATAACTGTTTAAAGACCTGAACAAAATATTTTGTTTGTTCAGAAATTATTTGATGTCTTTAAAGACCCGAACAAACTGACTTATAACTGTTTGTTCAGCAATAGCCCTCTTTGATACAATGATTTCTCCCTTTCTCGTCAATTGATTAATCCCCATCAAATTAAAAAGCCCCAACCTCAATTGATTTGTCCTTATGAACAAACTTACAAAAGCATGCAATTGATATTTGGTTAAGAACTAAGAAGAAGTTTCAATCGGCTTATTCTCTTGCAAAGCATGAGATAATTTTCCCAGAAAGATACGAATCAGTTATACCCCTTCCTTAAATTGTGGCTTTTAATGTTAATTGTGGTTAAACTTGGCAGGGTCTACAAGTTAGAAAAAACCAATAGGATTGGGGGTAATGTTCACCCTAGTTTGGCGAGGGTGAACAAAATTGGACTCTCATTTATTCATACGCATTATAATACCACAATAAATAACCTAGGGCAATACGATAAAAAAACCAATTCACAATCTATTTTTATGATTATCCTCTCAAACACCACTCAGTAGCAAATATATTCTGCATATATCTCCCAAACAATCTGCAGATTCATAATCACTTCTAAGTTCTAACAATAATCCAAAAATCTACAATTCACAATTTAAAATGCAAAGTGCCAAAAAAAGAGCTCCCAAACGCTCCATAATCCAAGCCAACTTCAAAGAGAGAGAGAGAGAGAGAGAGAGAGAGAGAGCGCGGAATCACCTGATTAAAAGACAGAACATCAGACCGGAACCTCGTCCGCTCCCCTTTATCGCACTTTATCGACGCTGATACATTCGACACCACGACCCCACCGGGCACGACCAGATCCTTGGTCCTTGCCTGATCGAGCTCGACCAGGCTCGAGCCGGGTTTGCATGCCGATAAGCGGAGATCGGTGGCGAGATCGAACCCGCTTCCGATCACCGAAACGGCCTTCTCCGCCGCTGATCGAGGGTCAAACCGATTGGCGTTGTTGAACGCCATTTCTTGAGGGGATTTTTGAGTGGCCTAGGGTTTTAGTTGAAAGAGTTGAGAGAGAGAGAGAAGTAGTATTTAAAAATTGAAACTGTGTACAGATATAGGGATTGATAGAGAGAGATAAATTATGGTATTTTGACTTTGATTTTTGGCGCTTTTTGGGTTTTGGTGAGTGTGAATGGAGTTGGCCGGTCAAGGCCTGCTGGCGGCTGGGCCATGTGCCCTGAATTAAGGGGCGGACCGCAGGGAAGAACAATGGCACAAACAACTTGCTTCATGCATGCCACTTTCAAGTGGTGAAGACCGAAGAGGAGCAGTTCAGTGGGCGTTTCCGGTCGTAAATAAGTTTTAAAAAAGAATTTGTTGTAATCAAGTCGTTAGCTGTTTTCGACAGTGGATAAGTTGTTGCAAAATGTTTAGTTATTTTCGATAGTAAATAAGTTATAAATGGATATAAGAGTGAAAAAAATTGTTAAGAAAGAAATTGTTGACAAGTTGTTAGTCGGTATGAACAACTTGCATATATATCATAACCTATAATTACGTTTTTATGTTGAAAATTCTGTTTAGTAACAATTTTAGATCTCTCAAAAAAGACCTGATTCTATATAAATTAAAAATAATAGACAATTCTTTAGAAGATTCAAAATAGTGAAAAGGAACAGATAAATTTGGATGTAGAGGGTAATATAAAGTATTTGAGTACTTCGCTAATAATTGAGTTTAAGCCTTGCTAGTCGTTTGGTGGAGTTCAACATAGTGTTTTTTTTTTGCATTAACATAGCATGGGGTGGGATCTTAATTACATGGGTTGGAGATGAGTGCAGTAAGATCCCTAGATAGTTGATATGGTGCTGACTGCTGAGAGCAATACTTCCCACCTAATACGCGAACTAACACGTCTGCATATCTATTTTACGTACCAAAAAAACCGTCAATTAGTTATTGAAGTACCATCTTCTTCTCTTTTTGTACTTGCGCCTTGATAGGGTGGTAAAAAATCGACTAAACTAATTCATTTTGATTCAAAAATCTGCCACAACTAGAATCTGAAAAGGTAACTACGCCGACCGCTAGCGCCATCCTCTTTGACTTTTTAGTAAGCCAAAAAAATCGCTTGTACCGTGAAAACATGTAGGCCGGCGATTCCTATGAATTGGTCGGATCTTACAGATGATTGGCTTGGTCTTGATCTACAAGATGGGAAATTACAAGAGTTCGATTTTGTCTACGGTTTTTAGCTCACGAATTAGTGGTTAAACTAATCTAAACCAATAATACTATTGAAGTGTATGTATACCTAATATACTTAGATTCCGGTCAACAATCGTTTGCTAGGGAAAGACGAGCTTAGATTCCGGTCAACAATCTTTTGCTAGGGAAAGGCGACAGAATTTTCCATTTTAAAAATATATAGATGCCTAAAAGATTCAACGAAGTATGTCTCATGCGGAATGGGAGGGTTTGTACTGCATCCTCGCACTACACCGTGGTAATGCGGTCAATTCGGCCGTTCATCTTGGCACAGACGGCTCGGATTTAATTCGAGCTCCTACAAATTTTAACCGTCCATTGTTTAGATGAAAATTTAAGCTGTCTATTGCCGAGATGGACGGCCGGAATAACCGCACTACATGTGTAGTGCAGGAGTGCACTACAGTCCGTCTCATGCATGCAACTTTCTCTTTGGCCAAGAGTTCCTATCGAGCAAAAAATGAAGAGTGGAATTGGTCCTAAAATTGCCAAATTTTTTCCCCTAGCTTTTAAATGAAAGAGTGCGTCTTATTTAAATTAGTCGATGATATGACGAAAGACATCAAATCCTGAAAATGTGAACGAGACCGAATTTCATAATATGGATCGGTTTGATTCGGTTCGTGACTACGGTAGATTTATGCTATGGCAAAAACAACTTTTGGCCATTTGGCAATAAATCTCAAATCATCCTAAAATTAAAACGATATGTCTTTGTCTACCAAATTCAATACAAGTGTCCCACTATTTAAGGATAAGTCAACCAATAATGAAAAGGATATTACGGGGGAATTTGATACCCGTCCTTTATAAATTCCATCACAAAATAATCTTACCTTATAAGACATTCTGATCGCCAAAAAAAACAAAAGGAGACTTGCAAATTATGAGACAGAGGTATTTGTCAAGTGGAAGGACCAAAAGATATTTTAATCAACAATATCTAAAAATAATTGTGAATCTAAAAGAGGTGCTGATGCACATTTAATTTTAATAATAACCAAGGGCAACATGGTAAAAATCTAATTCAAACACTACGATCTATTGTAAGATCTATTCTGCACATTTTTCTCAAACACTCCGCAAATCATAACTTATTTCCTAACCGCAATACAAAAATCCCGAACTCACAATTTTAAAATGCATAATGGGAAGAGAGAGAGACAAAAAAAAAAAAAAAAAAAGGGCTCCAATATATGGGCACATATACTCCTATGAACTCGGCTTTCCTTCTGTGACCAACCAAGGACACATAAGAGCATCAGCAATGGAATAAGCAAATGTGAATAATCAAAACATGCCACATCAGATTTTGATTATCCATTTAGAGGTTGGTAAAGTTAACAATGTCAAATTCCACATTGGTTATTTTTTGTCCATAATCAAAACCAATGGGCCCTTCAAACTTTTTCCCTTCATTTTACGCATATTTTTTGAAAAAACGGTTTTTGAAGGAAAAAAACGGTTTATGTTAGAAACAGTTCCAAAAAAAAAGTTTTTCGAAACAAAAAACAGTTTTTCAAAAAACTCACTTTGTTCACTTAAAAACTATAAATACAATTTTGAGAAATTTTGAAAGAATTGTATTTACACAAATAATTTTGAAATTTTAAAAACTATAAATACAGTTTTTTAAAAACAGATTTTGTGTAAAAAAAATAGTTTTGAAATTTCAAAAACAGTTTTTTGAAAAACACACTTTATTTACTTACAATTTTTAAAATTTTTGAAAAAATTGTATTTTGTAAAAAAAAAAAGTTTCTGAAAAAAAAAGCAGAAAAATAATCTGAAAGTTACAGTTTTTTAAAATTATTTTTTGAAAACATTGGTGAGAGAGAGAATATTTTTGTGTAATGTTGGTGTACTTGATTGAGAGATAAAATTTGGTTATTGACAAAATATTGCTAGTTTTGATTATTGAATAGCCAAAATTTAATGAGTTGTTAAGGTTTGGTTATTCCAATGTGAATACTTTTTTGATCCAATATTGCTAACTTTAACAATTTTTTATTTTGCTTATTCCACTGTGGATGCTCTAACACCTCTTGATTCGCTCAAGTCCATTTCCTTCAAAGCCCACGCCCTTCCTTGCCTAACAGCAATCTTACCACTTATAGATTTTATAGTACGGAGTAGATTTTAGTTATTTTTATTTTTATTTTTTTATTTGAGATTTTAGTTAGTTACTATAACGGTTGAGATAAGAAAATTGGCACAAATACACAGCGAAATACGTGAGTTGTTTTAGGTAAAGGAAAAACCCAACTCCCTCTTGTAGCACAAATCCCGGCAGCATATGGATCGCCGCCCATCGCCGCCGAACCGTGGCCTTCTCATACCAGGGTATGATGAATATTTGTGTTTTTTTTTTTTTTTCAGGAAAAGATTCCCTTACATATTTTTGAGACTTCCTCGGGAAACGTGTGTGTATTGATTGCTAATCTAGTTGCAATTAGAGCTATGCTACGTGCACAGCAGCTTGTACACAGCAGCTGTGCACAGATCTCATTTTCTTCCGGCTCGGGTCGCATAAAGATGATCGGAGCCGCTCATGTTGTTCTAAATATGTCGTTTAAGGTCTCTGTAAAAAATGAGCTTCGTTCGATATCGTTAGAGGCGTTAACAAAATATCCAAAATCACTTCAGAATTTAGGCCAACCCGAGCCGGGAGAAAATGGGATCTGTGCACAGCTGCTGTGTACAAGCTGCTGTGCACGTAGCTTTTCTGTTGCAATTAATGGTTGTGAAGTCCGACTATTGGTATGGGCAAAAAGTGTACAAATAATGTACCAACGGTGCGTGGAGCTCACTTTCGAGTCCCATTTTTTACAAAAACGCTACTGGTACACAGCTGCTGTGTACAGATTTCATTTGCGCCCGCCTCGGGTCCCGCAAAGATGATCGGAGCAGCTCATTTTGTTCAAAATACGTCGTTTTAAGAGCCTAAATTTTGAAGCAAAGTTGGATGATTCGTAAATACCCTTCCCGATATTGGATTGAGGTGATTTTTTCAGGGACCTTAAACGACGTATTTTGAACAAAATGAGCGGCTTCGATCATCTTTGCGGGACCCGAGGCGGGCGCAAAGGAGCTGCTGTACCAGTAGCACTACTCCATTTTTTATGAACGATGCTACTCACACATATAAATAGGTACATATTTTACACAGATTTTTGTGGGGTCCACATCGGATCCCATACAAACAATCCGAGCCGTTCATTAAATGTTAAATATTTTTTCAAGGGCTTCCGCAAAAAATCAGCCAAATTTTATACCTATAGATGCTCGATCCAATCATCAAATTTTTCATTTTGATTTCCGGATAATGAATAGTTAGATGATTGGATCAAGCATTTATTGATATTGGATTGAGGTGATTTTTTGTGGGAGCCCTTGAAAAAATGTTTTACATTTAATGAACGAGTCAGATCGTTTGTATGGGATCCGAGGCGGGCCCCACAAAAAATCTGTGTAGAATATGTACTCTATTTATATGTGTGCTTAGACTTTTCGATTTTTTATCCCTAGAAAGTTTTGGGTGAATTTTGAGGCTCGTTGTGAGACCAACTTTGTTCACCCTCGCCAAAGTGTGCTCTATGTATTAGATTGTTAACCACCGACTCATCTAAAAGCTTAAGCTGTTAGAGAGAGGGACAATTTTATTATTTATATTCTCAACATGCCCCCTCACGTGTAGCCAAACTCTCTTCCATAAGCGGGCTAAACACGTGTAAATTTTAATCATTAGGTAGGCGATGAGGGGCGGTGAGGTTCGAACACAAGATCTATTGCCTGCTCTGATACCATATTAGATTGTTAATCACCGACTCATCTAAAAGCTTAAGCTGTTAGAGAGAGAGACAATTTTATTATTTATATTCTCAACACGATACATGTCCCACTGTGATAATTAGAATTGTCTGTATTGTTGAGTATTATTTGTTAGAAGAACATGCAAAAATTTAGTTCAATAAGATATTGATAAGTTCTGGATCTCAAAATTTAATCTCTTACTTCAAAGTTATTGACTTGAGAATAGATTTTTTTAGATTAAGCACTTACCCATATCTGATTGAGCAAAAATTTTACACTGTCTCCTAATGAATGAGAATCTAGAAGGTATAAGCGGTTTCGATTATTAAAGTAGAACTCGGAAGGAGCATGCCCTCGCAAGGGTAAATATAATTCTTGTCAAGTAGAGGGCTTTTGGGTCCTAGCACAACATGTCCGTTCCAAAAATGATTATCCCGTCTGCAAACAAGAACTTACAAATAATGTAGTTTTGTCAAAAATAAAAAAATAAACTTTTTGCTGCTAGTTACTAGTCCTACATATTGGGGTGCAATACGACAAAACTCGTTGTAAGTCTCTAATTGATCTTCTCATGGGAATATCCAAAGTCCAATCTCTACACTTGTACAGTGATATACCAGAGGTATGCTTCCTTAATTCTACGTACTTCCCTTTTTTGCAGTTTGTCCTGTTAAACATTTCCTGGTATTCTCAAATATGTGACCAAGTAGAATGTTGTTGTGTGAAGGCTGTTCTCAAGCTTGATTCTGAGCTGCCAATGTTTCATAATTTGACTTCCTTGGTACTTGGTGCGGGCTATGTTTTACGGAAATGGTGGTTGCAATTTCTAGAGAAGTCGCCGTGTCTAGAAAGTCTTGTTTTCAAAGAGGTGTGTGGACCGGAGAAACTTCCTTTGCAAAACTTTCAATCGTATGGAAACTCGTATTAACTCGTGACCTCCCTGATCTATATTATCTAACAGGGAGATTGGATTGATGAATCAAATGGATATGGATGGGATGAGGACGTGGACGAGGATGAGGACAACAACAAATACAATGTTCCTTCTTGTTTACTCTTGAACCTCAAGGAAATCAAGTTTGTAGACATTGAAGCGAATGCCGTGGATCTGAGAATGGTGGAGTATTTTCTCAAGAATGCTGGAGTTTTGGAGAAGCTGACAATAGAAATTTTCAATAGTATTGACGATGGATCGGAGGACGTTGCAGAACAACAGTTGGAGGTTGCAAGAAGCCTTTTGATGTTACCAAGGAGCTCAAGGACATGTCAGATTGAATTTTCGTCTCCGTGGTGAGCAATATCGTTAGCTTCCCGTCCGATTAAGTAGGCCCGTTGTCATTGGTTTCCTAGTGGTTTTTTTTATGTCTGGCAGTTTGAACTTGTGTTTCGTTGTCGGTAGCCATACATTGTTGGGATACGTTAGTTTCAACTGATCTGCTATATTCTGCACTGTTAGTTTTGGATCTATGGATCTCTTATCTATGGATAGCAAGAAATAGGAATACTGGTGTGGCACTTAATTTTTCAACCAACTTCAATGGTTCATTGAAAATTTATACTGTCTTTTTACTTATCTGACGAACATAAACCTATGACCTTTCCCAAATCACTATTCGATCTCGATTGAAGCATTCTACCGGTAGTAACGAACTTTTGATGTCACCAAGGGTCTCATATGGACTAGTGTTAGTCGTGAATACGTCGGGTGAGTGATTCGTGCAAGTTCCGTTATATCGCAACTTTTACCAGCTGATGACTTGCATGATTCTGTTTGACGGAGTTTAATATGGAGTAACATCAATGACTAAGTAAATTTACCTTGGAGTACCATCAATGACTAGTAAATTTGGAGCTGAAGTGATAACCACGACTTGAATGTTTAACAGGAAATTTACTTTTCACTTTCTTGTTTGTTTGTTTGCTAGAATCAAAATGTAACCCAGGTAGGCGGTTGCCAAAAATTATTTCTGTTGCCCCATCGTGGAGGTTGTCCAAGCCCGAGGTCTTGTGGGGCTTATCCTGGGACCGGCTCTGCAAGTTGCGCATTCTTCCAACAAAAAAACCATGCAAATTTTTTTCAACCAAGTTGTCAATAAAGGAGGGGGAAAAAACGTGTATGTTTACTTCCGTGAACGTTGTTGCTACGGTCCAAGAAGTCGTACAATATAAGAACCGACAAAGAAACGGATGTTAAAAAGAATCATAGTCCAACAAAACAAGTTGATTGAATGACTGGGAAAATGTCGCACCTTGGAGCTAGGAAGGCATTGGCAATTCTTTAATGAAATTAATTAGGAGAAAAATGAATCCAATTATAATCTTTGACTAGTTGGATTAATAGATCGTCCGACTGAGAATGGGTTTTGGTCAGTAGAAGGGACTACTTTATCTCCCCCGGAAGAAGAATAGCCCTGCTCTCTAGCTGACCACTAGTGCCAAATGTCATTTTAGAGTTTTATCAACAGATGAAAATAACGAGTCCACGGCTTCATACGTATGCGTTCTCATGTCATTTCGTCTTGATCAAGAATTTCGCTAGCATCATTTGTTAATCCGTGCAATTCGAGGACATTGTCAAGCAAGAAATCGTGATTTGGCATCATTTTTTTCTTCATTTTCGTCATCAACACATATCGAATTTTTTTTTATATTAATAGTAACTTACGGTTGAGAGTACAATTTGAAAACACCCCACATATTTTGACCGAAAACCATTTATACCTCAAAATGTGAATACTATATGAAGACGGGCGAATTATTCTATTTTTCAAAACACATTTTCTTGGATGCTTACTATAAGACTACATTATTAAATGGAAATCTTATTGACAGACTTTCAAATACATAGAGAAGTACATTTATTAATTAGGCAGCAATCATGTTTGAGAATCAAATAACATCCATTGTCATAGAAAGATGTGAGTTTCATTGGGAGAAACTATTTGAAAATATTCGTTTAAGCCGGCGGACAGATTTATTCTTCTGTGTTAGCAATTACAATAACGTCAATTTGAAACCCCGATCGGGGGAGGTAAGCGAGGTAATAAAGATTTTCTAGCTATAAAATCCCAATTATGGTTGTTTGCATGAAAATATCAACAACTTAAGAAGTACCCCTCACCAATGGCTGCCAACGTACATCTTACTCCGTGGCTTCTCTTAATCAGCCTTGCATTTTCTCAGCTTATTAGCTGCAGTGGGGCATCTAAGGGTGATCAAAAGGCATATATATCCCTACTTTATATGACATGGTTTTAATGTTCCATTCAAGGTTCAATAACTTGTGGATTTTTTGACGTTACATCTTGGCATGAAAAGGGCTTTGCCGATATCATTTACTTATTCTTGCTGAAAACTTTTCTAGGCCTTGTTGGCATGTACTAGCATTCTTCTATACACATTTTCTTTTGATAAACAAAAATTCCCATATATGTTTGGAGTCTAGCGTGGCAGTAGCATCATCTTGACCGACGGAAGACGCCCAATCAGAGTGAAGGTGGATCTCACCAAATGGATGCGATGAGGACTACACAATATTCACATTACGTTTCAAGAAAAAGATATATATAGTTTTGAGGGACTATGAACCTAATAAATATATAAGCAACCCACCAGTTGTATTCACCTTAACAAATTTCTTTGTTTTTTTAGTAGTCTAAGCACCTCTAGTTGCATATTCTCCTTAACAACTTCCTTTTTCTTCGCTAAGTAGACTAGCTTCAATTGCTAAGTGTTTTCAAACTTGCATAATGGATCTATTTATCATAAAGAGATAGTCGTTCTTCGCGTTCCTGACCCTGCTTCACCTTAGTGATTACTATTATCTACGTCTACAGACTTACATTGTCTACATGGGTGACCGCCCAAGCGTTGATTTTTCGGCATCATCCATCCACAAAAGCATGCTGGAACAAGTTGTAGGCAGGTAAAATCTCTTCTTTTCTTTCCTGCCAGTTGAAAGATAAAAAAGCAGAGAGAATAGTAACTCGTTAAAATGCAGTTTGTTATTTATGACCAAATGAAACTTTATATCACAGCAGTAGGGCATCAGAATCTTTACTCCACAGCTACGAGAGGAGCTTCAATGGGTTTGTAGCAAAACTGACAGAAGAAGAGATGAAGAAAATAGCTAGTAAGCGAATAACAATCAAGAAATGATACCTTGAATTACAAAAAAGCAGTCTCCATTTCAATCTGATGAGATTTCGATGTTCAGGCATGGAGAGTGTAGTCTCTGTGTTCCCAAACGAAAGGAAGACGCTGCACACAACGAGGTCATGGGATTTCCTCAAGAAGTCACGAGAGCAACGGGGCTGGAAAGCAACGTTATAGCGGGGGTGCTCGATACCGGGATCTGGCCTGAATCTGAAAGCTTCAACGACGAAGGGCTTGGTCCCATTCCCAGGAAATGGAAGGGGACTTGCCAATCCCAATCTAATTTCACTTGCTACAAGTAAAACTTCCAATTTAGAAAATTACTATGCAGTACAGACACCAAAGCAGGGCACTGGCTCTTTTGTCACCGAAATCATTGTCCTTTCATTCCCAATGCACCCGCAGGTTAATCCTGAAATACACATATCTCGAATTACGATCAAACATATGAGTGCATCAGGGGGTAGGGAGTGATTTTTGAGGTAAAATCCATGCCCATGCGACAATAATCACGTTAAATGGGATCTTGTGTCCCCGAAATCTGTCCTCATAATCTTGGGATCTTCTTCTGTCAGCATTGAGGTATACAACACGGTAATTTGGGGAACAGAGAACCCGTGTCCTCCTTACTACCTTCTCTGAATCGTTCCATGTAACCGTGCAAATGAAAATTGCAAAACTTTGCAGTAAAATCATAGGAGCGCGGAACTATCAGGCCGGAGATTCACAGGGCCACGGCACCCATACCGCTTCTACAGCTGCAGGGCGAGTAGTCAGCAATGCCAGCTTATTAGGTCTTGGAGTGGGAACAGCCCGCGGGGGGGTTCCATCTGCCCGAATCGCGGTGTACAAGATTTGTTGGTCCAAGGGTTGTACGGATGCTGACATTCTTGCTACATTTGATGATGCCATAGCAGATGGGGTGGATATAATCTCTCTTCCGGTTGGGGGTTTCACTAGGGACTACTTTAAAGATTCAATAGCCATCGGAGCTTTCCATTCTATGAAGAATGGCATACTCACATCCAACTCAGCCGGCAATAGTGGCCCTGGTGCCAAAAGTATCTCAAATGTCTCACCTTGGTCTCTCACCGTTGCTGCTAGCACCATCGACAGAAAGTTCGTCACCAAGGTGCAGCTAGGTAACAATGAGGTCTACGAGGCGAGCAAGCCCATCCTCTTCTTGTCTGCGCAACTATGCAAAACAACATTCTTTCTTACACAAAAACTAGTAACCACAGAATAGTAAACAGAACACTTCTTACATGGGAGAACCCCATAAACGTGCAACAATGCGAGTCTCACCTCACGAAATGTTCTGTAAGGCATCAACTTGCATTATATCCTGTCATTCAGAACTCGTAACCCAAGTCCTGGAGTTGTACAAAATCATAGTCCTTCCGGGCAAATCAGTTCCTCCAAACATTTCGAAGAAAATCATTTCCTGAAATGCTCAAAAGTCCGAGAATAGCCCCAACAAAGAGGAATTTCCTGATTAGCTTTTGCACAAACTAAATGAAAATTTTCAACCCACCCACCCAAAACCCTTCAACTACGGCTACTGTGGGAATGGTGCGGTCGCATCTGTCAGGTCAAGGTGTGAAGATTTCTTGGCGGCTTTTTTTCTGCAGACCTATAATGTTTGTATCACGAACATGTTGGACCAAATTTCATGTCTTGTTTTTGTTTTACCTCTGTGCTTTATTCACAGCCCTAATATTCTTTAAACACATGCAGGGTGTGTCGATAAACACCTTCACCCTCAACCAAAGCATGTATCCTCTAGTTTATGGTGGCGACGTACCGAACACTAAACCAGGTTCCGATGGATCCAGATCTAGGTAAACAGATATCATATAACAAAACCTCTTTTTTTGAAGGATGCAACTTTTTTTTTTTACATCTCATGGGCTTTTTTTTTCATTCCTATCAAATCCAGGTTCTGCGTCTTGGGCTCATCGGACAAGAATTTGGTGAAGGGTTAACTCATTTTGTGTGATCACCTAACTGCAACAGAACCATTCAATGCAGGTGCAATTGGTGTCATAATGCAAGGTGAAGGATTCCAAGATCTTGCCTACTCCTATCCCTTATCTGCATCCTACATGGGGTTGACGGATGGCACGCGATTTCTCTCTACATCAATGCAACTAGGTATATATATCCGGGCCGGAGTTTTAATCGTTGAGAGTTCATATCCCACTCCTACCAACGAAAATACAAAAACGCGCACAACAAAAAATGGAAATACCATAAATGATGTGACATAGGCATTTAGCTAAAACTTTGCATTCACGGTAGGTGAGAATCTACAATTGATCAATAAAGATTAGTGTGAGATGAGAAAAAAAAAAAACCTCCAAACTCCATTACTCAAGCTTTTTCCTTAATTGAGCCCCAAACTACTAAGCCTTGTTGCTCAAAGGTATTCTCACTCTCAAATTCATCTCTATTTTTCCTTCTAAATCTCCAATTCTCACTCCTCCTGGGGTCCCAATTGATTAAAACCCTAAGTATTGTATATTCTGAGTGGATTCCAGACGAAAAACCTATATCCAAGTACATGCAAAGAGGAATAACAAAATGATATTCTATAGTACTAAACTTTGACAAACGATTTGTTCATTTATATATGGGGGAAAAAAAAAAAAAAAAAAAACCCCAATCAGGAAATTTTTCTTGAAAAAATGTCTAAAATCCGATACTCTCTAAGCACTCTTCAAGGAATGTGTTCTAAATCAGTGCCACTATTAATGCTTATATGTTATAAGTTTTATAGTAATCCAATGGCGATCATAGTGAAGAATATTGACAGTAAGGACGAATTGGCACCCGTTGTTGCATCGTTTTCATCAAGGGGGCCCAATCCAATAACGGCGGACATACTCAAGGTTAACTAATTAACTAATCGTAAATCCATTCCTTATTTATCCGCAACTAATACATATGTTTAATAATTTAACGTACATCCTTAATTGGATCACTTTTGGGAAATAACTATGGCGCAGCCGGACTTAACAGCGCCAGGAGAGGACATTGTTGCTGCTTGGTCACAGGCTACGACTGTTACAGGAATAGAAGGAGACAAGAGAGTGGTTCCTTACAATATCATTTCAGGCACATCCATGTCGTGCCCACATGTTTCTGGGGCGGCCGCTTATGTGAAGTCGTTTCACCCAACTTGGTCTCCTGCTGCTATTAAGTCTGCTCTTATGACTACTGGTAACTGGAACAAGATGACTCAATTTCTGTACATAAAATTTAGGGTAAACTGCGCTGACACCAACTGAATCCTTCTTTAGCCATCTTGATTGGAAACCAAAAAACAAAACAAAACCAAAAAGATGCCTAAAAGAAAAATCTTAACGGGAATATAGAGATGTGATCTGGAGTTCTTATAATATCCATTTTTGGATGAAGTGAAATAGAATAATGATTGCTGAATTAGTTACATTCTTGAATCTGAATAGGAAACAAAACCCAAAGGTCCCTCATAGACATAAAGAAATTTTCTAGCCCATGGACAGTTTAGTTAATACAAGTGTATAACCAAAAACCCCAACTTTAAAACACAATTCTAGAGCCGTTGGGATGCTACTCATACGATAGCAGATAAGGTTTGCGATGGTAGAAGTCATGGACTCATGATAAAAGGTCCCAATCATGGAGGAGACGCAACTTTACAAACTATTCGTAGAAATGGTGTAGGATTATCTATTATGTCCAACAAGGGCGGCCCAAGCATTAGGCAATTAAGGCTAGTGCCTAGGGCCTCAAATTTTGAGAGGCTTCACTACATCCATACCATATACTATAAAAGAATGTAGTTACCAAAAATAAAAGGAAGCTCTCCCCTCAACACTCTCTCCTTTATGGAATTTCCTCAATTTTTCAATTTTTTATTCATTATTCTACACTTTTACGAAATGTAAAATGTATAGAACTTTATTTTGCTCAAAAAGTAAACTAAGTTCAAGCAATAACATAACAAATACTAGATTTTCTTTTGCATAAAACCTATCTTCTTTCATTTTATCTTGCTTTTTTATTGTTGTAGAATTTTCCTAATTTTTTTGCGAGAAAATGGAGTAAATTTTAAGAGTCCCCATTGATACACAAGACAATAGGAAAAAAGTTCTCATTGATGTTTTTTTTCCGTCCCTGTACATTGAACGGGCAAGACGCTAGTATGTGTATGTATGATTGTACATTTCACGCTTTTACTTTCCCAAAACTATTAAATAAAAAGGCCTCATTTATGTTCCGTTCAGTTGTCGGGAATGTTGTGTAAGAAATTGGTTCCCAGGAAAAGTAAAGTGAAGTGAGGTGAAGTAAAGGAAAATGAAATTCATTTTCGTTTGAGTGTTCTATAGACAAGAAATCTTGCAGAAAAAACAAGAATTCCTTCCTTTTGGCAAAACCTACTTTGTAGGAAAGTGTTTCCCAGGGAGAAGGTTGTTAAACAAATGAGCTTTTCGTCCAAATTGATCGTTCTATAAGATTACTCTCTCATATTACACATTCTTTTGTAAAATACTAAAATTGTAAATGCTAGAGAGAGTAATGAACCTGACTACAAGCACCAACGAGTGCACCCGATGGTGCACACCCCGGTCCTTGGGACTCACTCTGGGTTCCACACGGATAATTCGAGCCGTTTAATAATTTTAAAATAATTTTCCCCACGTATAAAATCAGCTCAATCCCATATATGTAGGTGTTTGACGCCTTGATCCAACCATTTAGTTTTTAATTCAATCCTTGATCAAACTATCTAGTTTTTAATTCAGTACTAAGATTGGGCCACCCTGATGTTCAATACATGCATAAACGGGTTTTGGATACACTTTTCTGCGGAATTGTATTCTAAAGTTTTGTTTAGGAAGCGGATCCTCCCCGGTACATATTTTGGACCGGATGAGCCAGTCGAAATCTCAACCGTCCAATCCTAGCATACAGCAAATCAATTGTTCGGACTTGTCGCTAGAAGAATTGAATATTGAATTCTTGGCGCCAAGAATCCTGGAACATATCTGAACTATTGATTTTATCAGGAATGTTTCGTTTTGGACCGGAGAGGATCCGATCCCTTTGTTTAATTTGACTGGCATTACTCTAACAAATTTTCAAATATACCCAATTACCCATCACTTACCCGTTCCTTCCTTGTTCTTCTCCTCAGCTACTCCACTTAACGCATCAAAAAACCCCGACGCCTTCGGCCAAATCGACCCAGTCAAGCCACGAACCCGGGCCTAATCTACGACGCCGGAGAATCCGACTACGTCCAGTTCCTCTGCGGCCAAGGCTACACCGAAGCCTCGCTCCAACGCATAACCGGCTCCAAAACCACCACTTGCACCACATCCACAAACGGCACCACCGTTTGGGACCTCAACTACCCTTCCTTCGCCCTGTCCGGCCCGGTCGGAACCTCCGTGGCCCGGGCGTTCCGCCGGACCGTGACGAACGTGGGGCCGCCCGGTTCGACTTACAGGGCGACCGTGGTGGCTCCACCCGGGCTGGAGGCCGAGGTCGAACGAGCGCGGTGTCGTTTCAGGCGGTGAGGCAGAGGCAGGCGTTCGTGTTGAAGGTGAGTGGAGTGGTGGGCAGGGGACTGGCGTCGGGTTATTTGGTTTGGGATGATGGGGTGAGTCAGGTGAGGAGTCCCATTGTTGCGCATTCTTCGGCTTAAGTAGTTTTGGGTTCTTCGGCTTAAGTAGTTTTGGGTTCATCAGGCCATCGGTTCGAATCTCTCCAGCCGTACATGGGTTTTCTCTCCTAAGGGTTTTCCTTTCTTTCTCTGTTATGACAGGCTTAGTTGAGTTGTTAGATTTGATTATCTCGTAAATTTTTATACTCTTTTCGTCCTAAAATGGATGACAATTTTTGAAATTCGTGTCATTTTTCATCGCTTATATCTTTCAATTTATAATATTTTTCATGAGTTTGAAAACTTTGTATAATAGAACTAATCAAGAACTATCAAACAAAATCCATATTGCATATATTTTGAGATCCATATTGAAAGATATAAGTAATTGAAATTGGCACATATATCAAAAATTGACATCCAATTTGGGACGGAGGGAGTAATTAATTTAGTGTTTCGGGTTTGTACTTTAAAATTCATATATGATATAGGGTGGATTTGGCTTTAAAAGTCAAATAGTAATTTATTGTCTTTATTCAAAAAAAATTCGCATTTGTTAGTTTTGCGTCAAATTTTTATAACTTATTGATTCGTCTCGATGAGAGGAATCAGAAAAGTATAAAATTTTGATCGAAACTTATAATTTTTTTAAAAAAGACAAAAATAAGTATAAAAAAAATTATCTTTTTGACTTATTTTGTCTATATTAAAAAATTTAGTATGAGTTTTGATCATACTTTTTTACTTTTACGATTGCTTTCGACGTGATGAATCAATAATTTACAAAAGTTTAACGCAAAACAAACAAATATAAAAAAATTGCATAAAGACAAAAAAAAAATTATGACTTTTTAATCTAAACACACCTGTAATTAATCTCTTCTATCGATGGACCCACAAAAAAAAAAGCAAAAGTACATAAAGACCCCCTCAACTTTTTTTTTTCCATGAAAACTCCCTAACGTTTAAAATTGTCCATATAGACCCTCTTAACTATATGAAATGAAAATTTGACTACCTCTATTAACGGAATAAGGGAAAATGATAATTCTACCCCTAAAAAATCGCACACTGATCTCCTCATCTACAAAAATTATCCATGTTGATCCGTTCATCTTAACGGTCTTTTTAACCAAATGGTGTTTATTGGTTAACGGTTATAGTTCATGGGTCTATATGAGTGATTTTAAATGTTATTGGGTCTTTGTAAAAAAAGTGATAGTTGAGGGAATTTCCGTGTACTTTCACTAAAAAAAAATTGCAGTTTTGGTGTATGGTTTTTGAGGGATAATTTTCTTGGAATTGTATTCTCTCGGTCCTTCTCTCGGTCCTTAAGGCATCCGCACCAGACTCTCTATATTTTGGATCAATGTATACCTTAAAAAGTCACTTTATTATTTTAACTACCCACTTTTAAAATAACTACAGGCTCATTATCCTCATTCTCCTCTCAATAAATAATCAAATCCACCTCAATTAAATACTGGGAAGCTTAATTATTCATCCTAGAAGCCTACCATATTTATGATTTCGTCCTCCCATTTACAGCTATTTATGATTCCATCCTCCTCTTAGTTATTATGCCGCTTCTGCCCTTTTTTAGTTGTTTTACCTATTATATCAATTATATATAGAGAGACTTGAATTTGGGAACGAGATCCCAAATCTTTTCGTCCTCGCAAGATTTTCATTTCTTCTGGGAAGCAGTTCTGCGAAATCCTCGCGTTCTCGTCCCGAGATTGTCGTGATTGATATCAATCGACATATCCATCCTAAACGAAAACAATCCATTCGAATTTGGGGCTGCAAGTTTTTGAAAAACCCTAGTCGGTATAAATCCAAACCAGTCGGAGAACCCAATCTCGTCTGTCCTCCATTTTTTCTGAATACCGGTGGTGCCGTAACGGCGAATGAACTCCCTCGTCCTTTCCGAACGAGGTTTTAACCGAAAAAATTCGCGACGGAAAAAATCAATCAAGTCGTACGTGGTCGAAGAAACCGGCGGAGAAGAAGGTGACGAAACCAACATGACCAGATTTCGTAAGTATATCCCTCAAATCCCCTTTTGTTCTTTGGTTGTTTTGTTTGGTTTGTCTAGTTGGAGCTAGGTTACGCTTATAGAACTGATTTGTTTGTGCCCATTGTGCTAAATTTGTTGTTGTGTGTCACAATAAGGCATGAATCACTTGGCTAATTGGCTGTGTTCACTGAGATTGAAGCCGATATTCATCAATTCATGATTTTGTGTTCCTAATTAAGCTTGAAGCCGATATTCATAATTTCATGATTTCGTGTTCCTAATTAAGATTGAAGCCGATATAAAAAAAACAACCTACTATGATATACATTCTTTATCCTTTAGTGTGCGAGTTGCATTCCATGATTTCAATGTTAACAGTAATCTGTTGTTTTAATCGACATGGTAATGTTACCATGTATTGTCGTGGTAATTTAACCATTTAAAGGTTTGAGTATGTGCTTTTTTTAATGATAATTTAACCATGTTCCGTGAAACAAACTACATGGAAGAAATGACTTTTCGTTGTCTGGTTGGCCAATTTGAACAATGAAGAAAACTCGGATCGAAGCTAGATTAGGAGTGGTAATATATCCTAAAATTGTTTATGTCATGTGTTTTTAAAATCGGATCGAAGTTATTTTAGGAATGGTAATGTAACGTTGTAATCGTAATGGTAATTTAACCATGTAATGGTTTGATTATGTAATGTTATTTCTTGTTTTGATGGTAATTCAGCCATGTATGTTGAAACAAGATCAGTGGGAAATATGAATTTTTGTCGTTTGGTTGGCTAACTTGGTTAATGAATAAGGCATGCAAATATGGGGTCAAGTTATCATGTTGTAATGGTCAACCGTGAAGTAAATTTGACAACCTGAATTCATTGTCCAATGATGCTAGTAGGTGATAAATTTGCCATTAGTCAAGACCAGTCTATTTGAAACTAGCCAATAATTATTTGTTAGTGTTTACTTAAACATAGTCACTTTATCATGGTCAGCGTATCATGTCTGGTTGGCCAAAATAATCAATTATTGCTAAAATATTGGATGAACATTTTTGTTGCAAAATAATTGATGAAATCATAAGGCGTTTTCAGTAAGAACGGTTTTGATTTGATCGTTTTACATGAACTGAATACTTCCATGAACAATTTAACTTATTCAAATCGTGCAAAATTTTTGTCAACTGAACATGAAACAATAGGCAATACTAGTTTTGATGGTAAATTATTCATGTTTCATAAATTGTCCAGTATTGAGAGGTCATGAAATGGTCGTGATTAGTCACGAAATATTCCATGCTTCTTCTGAAATAATGGTTTATTTATCATCATCACAGGAGTTACTCCTCGTGATGTGGAAAATGGAGCTAGGTTGAAACAAAGAAAAATGGCTCTCTCGTGATGTGGAAAATGGAGCTAGATTGGAACAAAGAAAAGTGGCTGCAATAGTTGAGGATACACCTTCTTCGAAGATAGTTTAGAGAAGTAGTAAAGGTACAAGAACACAAGAAAATCTTGATATGGAAGGATCCTTCAAGAGACGCACAAGATCTGAGAGTGTAGCACAAGGGGTTAAGGTAAAACATCCTCGTTCGAGGAAACCTCGAGATGAAAATAAGGGAGAAATACGTGAGACAGCGTATCGGGCAAGTCTGGATGTTATTTTGATATTTTGCATGTACCTAACTGGAGTGTCCATTAACTTATGGATGGATACTTTTCAATTGGTATAATCTAATATGTGCATGTGGTTTTGTGTAGTTGTTTCACAACTATTTTGATTGGCATTCAAAATGTATTAATTTGATTGTGGGCATTTGAGATATGGGCATGTATTGGCCAACGTTTCATGGTTAATATGCCACCAAAACTTGTAGGTAACATGGTTAACAATATTCTGCAATGATTGATAATGCTGAAATGTTCATGTACATATTCGATACATGTTGCACGGTGGAATCACCAGAACGATTCATGATGAACAGGGCTTTGGCCATCTGGTTTGTGGAATATAAATGGAACAAGAAATCAGTGGGATTTTCTTTGTTGGAAATTTGAAATTTTGAAAATCCTCATCTCTTCCCCTATTATATCTCACCTAATTCCATAGATGCTTCCATATTCAACCCATCTGTTTCCCACAGATTTAGGAAACAGTTTTTATCCCCCCTATAAATGTGTAAATGTATGTATATTTAATATATGTATATAAAATAGAATAAAGGGTAATAAAGGTAATTTACATATTGCAAGGATGAAAACATAAGCATGAAAAAAAGAGGAATGAATTCTTACATAGCATGAAAAAAGAGGATGAATATTTAAATATTCCTTAAATACTCTCCCTTGCCTCGAAGAAAGAAACAAAAGCAGGAAAAGGAATAAAAGTCAGAGAGAGAAAGAGGTGGAGTACATAAGAGGGATTGGGAAACAATATAAAAATGAGAAGCAAGTGAAACGAGCAACTGTAGCAATGTTTTTCAAAGTAGAGAGGAAAGAAGAGAGACTGATGCAAAGGGTTTTGGGTGTTTTTTTTCTTCTTTTGGCTCTTTAATTTAGTTTGAAGAGGGGAGTAAAGAGAGAGATGTGGATGTTCTTAATAGGGTGGGGGATAGTTTAAATCTAAGTTGTCTGTTGCTAAATTTAGTATGCTGCATCACCAAAAGTTTGCTTCAATAAAATGTTTTTGTCGGACCGCTTTTTTCCCCATCTCTCCTAACATCAATTGATGTTAGCGAGAATTTCAATTAAATCTTTTATGACATTCAACATCGCACCCTTGACATTGTATAATCAAATTCATGGCGATGAGGCTCCCGCGACTCAAACCCATGACTTTCTGGCTCTGATACTACTTGTCGAACTGCTTTTCCACCATCTCTCCTAAAATCAATTGGTGTTAATGAGGGTATCAATTAAGTCTTTTATGACATTCGACATTGCACCCGCAAATATGTTTTTAGAGCAGTTGCTGGAAATGACATTATATTACCAAATCCATGAGGTACTCCGGGCCCAACAGCTTTAACACTACGATTGCTATTAATTGTAAGCGAAAATAAGTGAGAATAAATCCAAACAAGAAGGAAATATAAGAATTAACTAGTTTACGACAGTGATATCATGTGAACTTACCGAAAATAAAAATAAAGCATGAAACTGAACATGTAAATTTGATTTTGTTAAGACATTTTGCCCCAAAAGAATTAAATATGGAAGCAATATAGGAGTTTTTCCTTCATGGTAACACATTTTGCCAAAACTGAGGAACAGCAGGACCATACAGCATTAGTCAAATCGTGCTACACACTATGTCCAAGGAGGGAACTAACATTCTAGAGTGATTCTTTCCAGGGTTCCTGAGTTTATAAAACAACAAAAAATTGCCCAAGAGACTTTTCAAAAAAATAATAATAATTGCCCAAGAGGTGGGAGTGGAACAAGAGAAATCAAAGCACATTCCCAGAGGCAATAAACCAAGATCAAAACAACCTGTAAAGCCAAACAGAACTGGTGGGCAGGCAGGCTTCAGCATCCAGCCACAAAAAAAATAGGAGCACACTTGAAATGCCAAGTATCTCAGAGATATGGTTGACTGGTTATGAAAGCAAGATTGGCCCATTCTCAGTAGCTGTCCGAGCATTTTCGTTCCCATAAGGCCTAGTCATTTGCACATCGCGAGAGAAGTGAGTCCTCGCCTTTGCATAGGGAGCCTCTCTTGCTGCGGAAAATAGAAAGGGTCTATCTTAGTGAAGGAAAGGCTACTCCATGCATGAGTGCTTGTGGAGATGGTGGCGATGACGTTGCTGGTGTGGTGGTGGTTATGAAGAAGCTGATACAAAAACTTTATGTACGGGATTTCTAATATAACCACCATTATCTTGTGCAATGTTGGTGACAATGGTGGTGGTGGTGAAGAAGATATGTTGTCACTAGTACGCTTGATCTTATGTTATACTATTGAACATCAACATTTCCATGTAATAAATCCTCCTAAGAAAATGACCAATACTCCCTCCGCGTACCAATGGCTAGTCCTTTTTTGGGATGCCAACTTTTTAAGGGGGCTTACAGTTAAACTCTCAAATCCAATTTGAAAAGCATATATTCCCAACACTTGGATTCCCACTTTTGTCAATATTGATAAATGATAAGCACTTGGTTCCGTTTGGTTCAATGTAAAATATTTTTTGGTGTAAAATGTTTCACATGTAAAATCATTTTGGCAAAAAAGAAAATTTCCGTTTTTTTTTTTTTTTTTCCGATGTTTGGTTGATCGTTATTTTCCATGTAAAATATTTTGGCAAAAACAAAAATATTTTTGGTTTTCGTAACATATGTAAAGATATATACTTCTATATAGTTGTATCGAGTATGTTTATATACATTTATATTATATATATATATATATATATATATATATATATATATATATATATATATATTGAGAGAGAGAGAGAGAGAGAGAGAGAGAGTCAAATTGAGGTATCATAAATGGCTGGATGGATCATGGATATAGTGGACGGCTGGAAGTGACAGAATCGGTGGCACTGGAAAATGAATTATGCATGTTTTGGTGGTAAGTTGTTTTACCCCGACTGACGGAAAATATTTAACAAAGGAAAACATTTTACTCATAAGTTGTGCAACCAAACACCGGAAAGTGAGTAAAATGTTTTACAGGAAAAGGTTTTACGGCCAAACAAACGGAGCCTTGGTAAGGAATAATTGTGGAAACTGACAAACTTCTCCTTTGAAATTTCAAATAGGACTAAAATTTTGGGACATCCCAAAATGGAAAGATGGACTAAAATGAGGGACAAGGGACTCAGGTAGTAATACTGTACCATATCTAACACCGTAATGTGTTTGATGTTTCCTATCTCTTTAAGCTTAGGATGGACATAGTTACCTGCAATTATCTGAGCTCGGAGAATATTCTGCCGCCTTTTCCACCAGCACATTAAGCAGGTGACAATAAGTAAGAGTGCCACACAAGAACCTAACGCAATGCCGATCTTCGCACCAAAGGAGAGGTGGGGACCACATGAATGGAGTCCAGGAATACCACAAAGTCCTGCATTATCAGTAAAGCTGCATGCATCCAGGGTAAGCATCTGAGACAGAAGTTAAACACTATACATACATCTTATATTTCCCTAGCATTTATATTTATTTTCTCAAGTTGACTCGATTTTAAACTCATTGAGTGCATACATACTTGAAGCTCGCTCTATGTAAAAGCCTTGCACCTAGAGTGGCCGGGACTCTTCCAGAGAGAGAGTTGCTATTGAGGTTCCTGCACCATCACGGCGTAGGTTATAAATCTATTTTGCATGTTCTCATTTCACGGTAACAGGTCATCAGCAAGATCTTACAGTCTTCGTAGAGATGTCAACTGTCCAAGGCTTTCAGGAATGGATCCATTGAAAAAGTTATAGGAGAGGTCCCTGTCATACAGACCTGTCATCAGGATTATATTAACAGAGTAACTTAAAATGAAGGCAACCACAAAAAGTGGAATGAAGATGCGTATGCCTTGAGTTATATACAACATCATTTAATCAGTGTGCAACATCTCAAGAAAATGCATTTTATGTCTTCAAAATAAATATGGCAGCATTACACAATCTTATCACACAATCAATGTACAAATACACAATGCTATAGTGGTTCTATCTGCTCCTCGCTAGAGCCATTGGAAGTACAAGCTTGAAAATAAATCAAGGATTCCCATTTCCAAGCCTAGTCAAGTTTCATTTCATGGTCATCGAGCTTGTTAACTTTAGTACCTTTAAAATGCACAAAGGAACACCAAGATTAAGAAAGGGAACTAACGTATATAAAGATTTAACTAATTCACATGGATAACTGAACTTCTCGACACAAGTTCATTAAAAAGAGTTGTTGAAGTTTTGTCCAGCATCAGTTAATTATCTCCTCCCAAACCAGTATATGAGCCTGGGCAGCCTCTCCACTTATAGCCAATTGATTTTGAGTTGGAAGCTTTAACATGGTATCAAAGCTAGGGTTTCTGAGAATTTGTTCTCCCTTGTTTGTGTCATAAGTGCACCATTTTTTGTTGTGATCCATGTGTTATGGATCGTTTGTTTACCTCTTCACGTGTACATTGGGGGTCGCACATGCCGGGGGAGTGTTATAGTTTGTCCCAAATCAGTTAATTACCTCCTCCAAAACTAGTACATAAGCCTAGGCGGTCTTTCCACTCATAGCCAATTGGTTTTGAGTTGGATGCTTTAACAAGAGTTAATAATGGCTCTTCTACCAAAAAAATGTGTTCTTCTCTTCCCTGGGAGAATAATGGAATAAACACATAAACCAAATAAACAACACTCCATGACCCAATGGGTGTTTGTGAAAATTATTTTGATAGATTTTTAGATTCTAGCTTCTAAAAATCAGTTAAGAATGTTTGTCAAAAATTCTACATGATTGATTTTTAGAATCTCTGACAACCTGACAAAGAAAACAAATTCTCAAAATTTCAAAACTGAGTTTGGGTAGCTTTTGGGATTCTGCAACACAAATTTCCACAAAAGGAATGAAATTCTCAAACTCTCACAGTTGTAAAAAAACAGGTTCCTCAACTTCCACTAAAATTCGGAATCTAAAATCTACAGCAGAATCTGAAGCTAAAATCTAAAATCTGTGTCCCCAACTTTTGCGAACACACCCTTATATTGCTAAGAAGTGTGGACCACAAAGAAACAAGATGGGAACCAACATGATTAACCTCATTTCCAAGAACAATTGCAACAAAGATCCAAGGCATGAAATATAATGGGCTTTAACATCTGGTTTCAGATGATTCTGGAAGAATATGGATGTCTAACGACACTACAGAGACGTGGCAAATCGCAGATCGAATTTGGGCAGTTAAAAATTATGAAGTTATTTAGTGACAATCAGTATAGCGGAACATGTTATCTGATGAAAGCATCAAGGTACTAAACAAAAACAAAAAAAGCCACCTACTCGCTGCTTTGAAACACATCTGCAAAATTTCAGTTATGAACCCATTAAAATTACTACATTAGCGCACTTTGATTGGTATCAGTGATACGATGAAAATTACACCCCCTTTTCTGCATCAAATTACATGATTTTACAATTAGAGAACAAACCTAAAGCAGTCAACAGTGTTGAATTATATAACAATAAACATGCATACTTACAATATCACTAAGCTTGTTATTGTTCCCACTGAAGATGGAATGGGCCCATGAATGCTATTTTCACTGAGGTTTCTGCAAATGTAACAAGTTAAAACAGGGGCGGATCAAAAAAAGAAGTTAAAAAGGAGGATAATGAAACTAAGCTACAGATGTGTATGTCATAAAGGAGAATCTATCCCACTTCATCAAGAAGAAAGGTAAGTGCAAGGAAATTGAACAATTTACAAGCGAGTGTTCCTAAGTTCTAACCAATATTGCTATGACACACAAAGAGTACAGCAGATTGTTATCCTTGCAGCTGGAACCTGGAAAATCATGCTTTACTTTTTCAAAGAAAGTTGAGGAAGAACTCGAGTAAAACTCTTACACGTTCTGCAGATGATGCAGTTTTGATATGTCATTCGGCAAGAATCCCTTCAAACCTTGGTTGTCCAAACCCCTGGTTAAGCAGAGCACAAGTAGTTAATAGAAAACGTGCAAAGAAAGTAATGGAAAAGGCTCAACTACTTTGACAAAACAAGCCTCAGAAAGACCATTTCACACTAATCAACATACTAGAAAGGTAAGTACATGTATGAAACTGGTACGTGACAAGGAAACTAGATATTAATATAGAAACGCATAACTACACTAAAAATTAAAGTGATCCTTTAATTTCTCAACGAATTTCCTAGGCAAAAATACATTGAAGCACATAAAATTACCTACAAAAAAAGCTTGCCTGCAAAAAGTTCCAGAATTTGGTTTGAGTGGCACAAACAAAGACATATAGTCCAACATAAGCTAGAGAAAATCAGACAACAAAGTGAAAACTGAAAACACTTGCATGGCTCATAAATTTTGGTTTAACATGTGATAAGAAGAGGCACCTAAACCATCATTTTAGGGAGGCAAGACATGTTTACCCATGAAGAGAAAACCCAAAACACGGAAGTGGAAGCCCAGTAACAATGCCACAGAACTTAGAGAGAAACCTAATGGTCCATAAAAAAAAAAAATTGTAGGAGGCATTGACCAGACTCACATTACATGACCCATCACCAATTGTCCCAACGAAACATTCACAAGATAAGACCCGCTCCCATGATCCTGCCATATAGGAAGACTAAGAACGACCATTCAGGCATCCACAAGAGTTTATGAAATAGTGGCACACTAGAGGCAAATTTTTAAAGTTCCACACAGATGCCAAGTAGACTAGCCACAAAACTGAAACCCATAAGATGAGAAAATGTCTCAAATGATCACACCTTGACAAGTTGATGTAACAGGGTTCCCATTTTCTTGAGTAATACAGCACAAGTGGGGCAAAAAATTGTCTTCCTTCCAGTTTAGGTTCATCAGAGACCACTGAATTCTGTTATCTGGAACAAGAATGCAACCTTTCGAATAAGGTTGTTCAACACTTCTAATTTGCGCATCCACAATCGTTTGCCAAAATTTTGTCAGGACATACTTGTCAAAGCATCTAACTCCAAACCAATTGGGAAAGAGTGGAGAGGCCGCTCAGGCTCATATACTAGTTTTGGAGGAGATAATTAACCAATGTGGGACAAATCCCAACACTCCCCCGCACGTGCGACCCATAACTCACACATGGAAAGGAAAACAAAGGATCCATAACACTTGGATCACAATAAACAATGGTGCACTTATGGCACAAACAAGGGCGAAGAAGGAACAGATTGGATCTTAGAAAATCACCTTAAATCATATCGCCAAGAGAAGTAGATTGAATAGGGGTTTCAGATCGAAAACGGCAAGATTGACGCCAACAGATGCCGCAATGAACAATGCCGCTTGAACAGTTCCCGACGAACAGTGTCGTGTGAACAGTACCGATGAACAGTGAGCATGAACAGTACGATGAACAGTGACGTGAACAGTGTCATTTTAGGGTTTTGATGAGTGTGGGTAGGTTGTTTTAGGATTCCAAAGGGTTTGGGTAGGTCGTTTTAGGGTTTTTTTTTTTTGGCGTCAAGATGATGGCTGAGGTAGCGGTGGTGGTGGGTGGTGTAGGGCAGCAGTGGCTATGGTGGTAGGTTAGGGTTAGCTCTGATACCATGTTAAAGCATCCAACTCCAAACCAATTGGCAAAGAGTGGAGAGGCCGCCCAGGCTCATATACTAGTTTTGGAGGAGATAATTAACCAATGTGGGACAAATCCCAACAATACTCTCCTGATATATTATGTCAGTAGTAGTACTTTTGAAAATTTAAAAATAGGTTGCTAAAACGGAAATATGAGCATCATAAGCATCCTATTAATATAAGACCCAAGTAGATGGCTCAAAACTAACTTTTGTATTACTTTCCTTTCATTTCTTTGGGTAAATTATGTCTGTATGCAATACAGACCTTCAAGGTTGGAACATGAGTCAGCATGAAGAACCACACAATAAAGGAACATAATAAAAAGTTCTGTATAATTACAACGGCAAGTTCGACTGTGGATATGCTTTTATTAGTGCTTATAGGAGTCGAAAACACACGAATATTCCATTTTCTCACATACACCTATGTCGTAGTGTCATGACCCATAGCAGACACAGATACTTCAAATAAACAGCCCGTGTGG
This sequence comes from Rhododendron vialii, assembly GCF_030253575.1. NCBI lineage: Eukaryota > Viridiplantae > Streptophyta > Magnoliopsida > Ericales > Ericaceae > Rhododendron > Rhododendron vialii. Next base: position 26,995,445 of record NC_080569.1, on the reverse strand, counting down.
CTTGTCACATAAGCGTCGTTATGGGGATGGATAAGCCTGGTCTGGCTGCTCTGGCAAAGTCCCAATGCAGTCTCCTACCCAACTGAGTCAACAACTTTTACCCAAAATCTCCCCTTCCACAAGTTCTAAATTTCTTCATCATTTCCTATGATAAGCAGCCAAGCAGGATGAGTCAAGGTGGGAAAATAGGGAATCAGTCCAAAATTTGTATCCCCACCAGGAACAGCCCTCTTAAAGTCGGAACAATAGACGACTTGAGATGTTGAATTGCTTGTCTCATCAGTATAACGTTAAAAACAACTTAGAAATGAAAGGAGATTTATTACGAGTCATTGAGTCGAGAACTCAACGAAGCAAGCTGAAGAACAAAAACAAAATTAGAAAGCACAAATGCTACACCCAGTGGTGGAAATGTATCGGGCAATGAATCAATCTCCAGTACATTAGATAAAAATATATGAGAAAAAGAACACACTCACTTTATTGCCAAATTCTGACAAGGATGGAAAGTCATATTAATGTAGAACTCGAAGCATGAAAGCCATATAAGAAATGAACAGGAGAGGTCTTCCCCTGGTGTTGGTTCCAGACAACTAGGAAAATGAATTTTGGTACTTGGAACTTAAGACGTTATGCTAACTGAGACATGAGAAAAGACCTACTTGAGGTAGCATTCACATGTAAACACCTATTATTTCATTGGCAAAAAGGCCACATGAATGAAATGGACATAAAATAGCAAGATTGAAACGGCGAATGACTGACTTTGGGAGAACTCCCCTTGGTCAGGGGTTCGATTTCCCACCGGGTGAGTACCCTGATAGTAAGTGGGATGCCCGTAGAATCCGTTTTTGGAAGAATTGGAAAAAACCTCAAACGAAGGTTTCTGTACCGGTTCCGGAAGAGCTAAGAAAAAGAATGAAAATAGCTTTTTCTATTTATTCTATTTCTATTACGCTTCCGAAGAAAAGACTTGCTTGGTCTCAATATCAGGTCTGAGAGGGTCTCACATGGGCAGGAGCGGGTCGAGTCCGTATCGCAGCGGTTCATCCAAAAAAAGAAGTGACGACGTGACGTTCTGTTGTTATCGACCAATCATTCTTGCTGGAGAGATGCTCAAGCCCAGATCTCTTTATTAAGAAAAGATAGGACATATAAAGTCAAGGCTTCGCTCGCCTTGGTGGTTATCCTTCCGACAGAAGAATTATCACAATCGAGATTAGCAGGTAGGAATGGATAGTTTCCTTCTTTGTGCTTTCTTTCTAGTCCCTGTGTCCAAGAGAGATAAGACGAACGAGGGAAAAAGCTTGAAATTGAAGAGGTTTTCCAACCTTTTCACAATTACAGTTGGCCGTGACTGCGCTAGTTCCCCCGAGGTTTGGGTTGCGCAGTCGGGTCCAATTGTGGACCGGTTGTAGGGTTGTTCCTCGGTTATCAAAAAAGAAGAAGATTGAAACGGACATACGTACAGAGAAGGAGCAAGAGAATCTGTGTTCAGCAATTTTGGGAAGTATAAAATGGGAGAGGAATTCTCAAAAAATTCTAAAATTTGGGGAATCTAACGTATCCAAGCTCTGCTGTGATGATGCTATGAAAGCCCGAGATTTTACTGTTGTGATCCTTGAGTCAACTATGCTCCTTTTACAAATAACACCAGCATATTGTGGTGCCCTACGAATCCAATACAACAGTACAGTTTAATAGTCAAAACTGGCTTGGGATACATCTATGTAAAAGCTACAAAGCAGTACCAGAAAATTAAAAGAAAGTGTTTCTGTTAACTTGCACTAGTATAGGGAGCGCCAGTCTCAATAAGTAATCACGTAGGAAGGGAGAAGTCCAAGAAAGCCACAAACATTAGAATTGTGAAGAAGGATCCACGTGGCCTGCTCTCAGTGCTAAGGATAAGACTTATCTCAGTTGAGATAGAATAACTGGAGAGGCCAGTAGCCTCAAAATGATTACAAGATATAGAGTGTGTCCTTGGTCACACGGTTCGGGGTACATGGGTGACAGTCCTGATGGCCTGCGAGCTAGTTCGCACATCGACGCTTTGGCTCTTCATTCGCCGAAAATTTGCGCACTAACTTCCCCTGATTTGTGGACTAGTAAGTTAGGGTTAGTTTTAAAGTATAGTTCAGAATAGTTTCAATGAAACAATTTCCACCCGTCCATGGCTCCATGCAGTAATATTTGAGTCTTATGAAAATGCGTGGTCTGAGATGATATAATATTAAGCTACTAGTAGCTAAAATCATACCACTGCAAAGGGAAGCTCGCAGTCAGATAGAAATTATTTAACCTATATCCATCAATGGTACTCATACAGTAAACTTGATTGGAGTGCTATCAGATTGTTTGCAACAGAGAACTAAGGCAAAAGTAGAAGATCTGCACCAAGCTTCATAACACAACTTTTTTTCAGGAAAAAATGTGTCAATATCGTATTGAAGACATAACAAGATGACATAACGATGTAACCTGAAAAACAATGATCACATAAGTAAATGAAATAAATGTGATCGAAGCACAAGATCAAGAACTTACAGTCCATCGATGACCCATTTACTGCTAGTTTTGTCAAATTGACAATCTGCCCCACTCCATGGATGTTGTTGCGGAACACATGGATCACCATTCCACCCAAAACGAAGAGGGAGCCCTAATGCGCTCTTCAACGTTTGTAAAGCACTAACTAGAATAAACAGAGGACAAATTTTGATAACAGCTCATTAAAAGTTCCAAAACTGAACGACAAATATGGAAAGTCAATGAGAAGAAAAGAAGCATAATCTCCAATGTCAATCTTGGCAAACAGATCAAAGGTTCATAAGAAGCAAGGAGAAAATCCTTTGCTTTTGGCAAACAAACGAAGGAAGTTCACCAATACATCTACAACTTTCTTAACTACTAGAACTACAGAAGATAACTGAGTTAGATATGGAAACAAGTGACACAGCCATATTGGGTATTGCATGAGTCCAACTAAGACAAATCTGCAGAACTTCATAAACACAGGCAGAAAGCATCACCATGCACCACAAAGGATTTTGAAACCTTCCAAATGGTAGGATCCAAGATAAACGAACTCCACTTCATACATGAAGAAGTACCTCATGATAATGAAAAAAGTGCTTTCAAAATCGGAAAAAAGAATAAATAAGCAGCTAACTTTGTGTTGCTCACTTGCTGAAACAGCATCTTAGGGGTCTTTCTTCCCACACATTTTCTACCTCTTCCAGGCCCGTATGAGACTTGTGCACACGGTACAACCTTTTGATTTTTCTTCTTCCAAACTTAAACTTCCTTTTTAACAGATGTCGTCTAATTTACCAAGTTCCTAGTACAATTTTGCACTCATAATGTTTACAACTAATCAATATTTCCTTCATGCAAGGCTTTGAGTTTCAGAATAAAGAAAATGGAGTAGAAGATAGAAGGAAAGAAGCAAAAACTCTACAAGGTAAACTGCAAAAGTAAGAAAAAAAACAAGGAAACAAATGTTCATCAATTTTGTATCTTCTTTATAGTAGTGAGAAAATTCAATTTCAAATATCCCCCAGTAACCAATTGGTGGACAATTTTGTTCCCCTGATAGTGCTAATTTGCTAAAAACTCACGCAACAATAAGATACACATCCAACAGCCAACAAGTGGAGTTTCTTAGGTAGGTAGTTTCAAGGTTATCATACGGTGAATATGAAAAGGCACTATCAAGACCAAACCCCAGCCCTCCACTTTATCACATGTAGCAGCAAAGCTATTGTAGGCATGAAAATAGAAATGTAATGCCAAGAATATTCCTTCTATACAGCAAAAATGATAATTTCCTTGTGGGCAGCTTTATAATTCGGGTAAACTTATTTCTAATTATTTCATAATAGGGTAAAAAATTTCCCGCTAGGCTTTACAGTTGTTGAGTTACCACATACTCACACAGAATTCTAGAGAGAAGTCTTCTAAAGGGTCTAAAGAAAAGGACGACTAATGGTTTAAGCTACTGCGATAGTTTGATCAGTAATTATGTGCATCAATTAGGGTAAGAATTCTTTGGTGACACCTGCTTCCAATTAACCTTATTGGTAAGAATGTGTCAACCTACATATACTAGATTCAGGGCAATTAATCAAACAGAACATAATTCAATCAGTTTTTGTTTGTGCCGCCTCAGAAATTGGACTAGTGGCTATGGCTTGGATTATATGAAAACTTTTTGTTTTGGTACTATTGGTGCATTGGTGTGATTGTGTGTGCAAGCTAGCAACATGTATCAACATGAGTGCTTGTTTGAGGCATAGTGGCTCATGTGCTTGGTGAGTTACATGGTTGAACATCGGATTGGAGTTGCATGTTAGACATGGGCATGGGCATATTTATAAACTGTAACTTTGGATGTAAACTTTGTAGATATGGATCTCGGTGACATTGAGGGAGTTAAAATTGGGTTTGCTTCCATGGAGTAGCATGGGTTTCAGAACAAAACAAGACCACTTGAAATAAGAATATGCGGATCCAAAAAAATATATATATATGAATATCATTTTTGTATCACAAAACAGAGAATGAAGTCTTCATACTTAAAAATGCAAATCTAGCCACCCTCATCAACGTCTGAAATCAAGGAGTAGGATAAATTACCTTCATCTGGCAAAGTTTTAAACTCAGCTGTGATGACCTCAAAGATTTCCACAGCGTTAATCAGGGCATGACCTTTTGTAGGGTGCATGGTTACTGTCAAAGTTCTCCCATTAATAGCAACAGTCTTGTTCAGTACTAAAGCACTATAAATGCCCCCACTCATGTTCACAATATCCACATCTTGAAAAGCAACATCACCATTTATTAGGATGTCAAATACCCTTTGACCTGCGCCAGTAACAGAAGGATCAATCTCCGCAAAGTGAAACCAAATTGAGTAGTTTCTGTTGGGGTCCACATCCATTGTATAGGCTAAATCCGGCTGAATATCAGTACTAGCAAGAGCAGTCTGATAAAGAGCTTCTGGGTAGAAGTTTGGCGACGTTGAGGTCTGCTTGATGCTTTTTGTAGTAGTGAAAGTTTGATCAGAACTCTGACCAAAAGTTTTAAGGGGGTTCCAGAACCTATCTCCACCCCAGTGGTCCCCACTGTAGTCTACATCAAACTTTGGGTTCTTAGCACCACAGCTCAGTCTTTTGTCTGTTTTCAGAATAGTCCCTTGCCCCCATTGTGAGCCAAAGTGGTAAGCGTTATCATCAACTTGAAGAATTTCAATGGCAAGTATTGCGGGATCTCCGTGACCAGTGCTATGGAAGCAAAGGGAGGCTGAGCCAACAGTAAGAAATATCAGGGCTTCAACAAAGGCCTGCTCATCATCGTGCTCGCTCCAACCTGATTTTAGAGATTCAATCTGGGTTCCCTCAACAGAAACATCAAATAAAGGTTCATTGTCAAAATTAGGCTCTGCCACCAATCCAAAAAATATTCTAACGGAATAGTGGCCTTTGGGAACTCTGTTGATGTTATAGCAATTTTCTGGACCCTCAGATAGAGGGAAATAGCGGACTGTATTAAGTAGGGGTGTGATAAAACTTGGACGTGTTCCATTTGTGGGTATTCCTCCTGTATATGCAAAATCCTTATACCACAATGTATTGGTTGGTGGAGTATGGACATCATTCCGAGCTCCACAGCTTATTCGCATAGCATAGGGTGCTGTATCGAAAAAAAGTTTTGCAGAATAGAACACCAAATAATAGAAGTCAGATGATTAAGTAAAAATCTCTAACCCTCAACTGCATGCTTTGGCAAACAAAATCAATGCAACAATAGCTATTCGTAGTTTCGTACTGTGCTCGTACTAATTGACTATGTAGCACATACATGGGCTGGGGCCACAACAATTCTCAAAAAATGGGGGCACTGACCCGGCAAGGGACACCACATTTCTTTTACAGTTCATTCAGTTATTCATACCAACATTGTAACCACTAAATATTTTGGTTAATGTTCCCATCAAATGCGTTATCAATGGATGGTATATGCCAATATACATTCACATGTTTTATACTTATGACAGTATTGGCCCAGTATGTTTTGCTATGTAGCGGGTCGAACCCACCTAGACATAGGGCCTGACAACACGAGCATTCCGCTTGGGCCGAATGCATGCGGGCAGGGTGGACGGGCCAAATGTACATTAAAGCCCATGACATGTGAGTCTAGTCCGTATTGTTGTTACTAAATTAATATTTTACATATATATTAATTTGATTGGTCTTTGAAATGAGTTTGTCACCTACTTGTGAGACTAAGGTGTGCTTTTAAAAAGGTTATTCCCCTAGTAAGACTTGTAACGTGGGGTAATTAGCTGTAAACCCTCTTATTAACTTAGTCTCCTACTTTTACTCTAACTAATCAAACCATTATCCTATTAATACTCCTATTATTTCTTGCAAATTTATAGGAATGGTTTGTTACAAATAAAAACCAAGTGGTCTTGGACGTTGGTTATAAATTTGATGGGAGTAGTGTTTGCCAATATATACTTTTCTTAATTCCATACTCTGACTTCTCTATATGGCAGAATTTGCTCTTCTTCTCTTTTTCATGCAAACATCTTGTGCTCCACTATGTCTTCTCATACTACTACTATACGTTCGGCTCGTTTTTCATCATAATTTCCATACATATATTTGCTACTGATTTCATACGGATTTCGAGTGTCGGGAAACTACATGGTTCGTGAGTTTGCTTCACTGCACAGAAGGAAACTTGAAGGTCGATGTAACTTAGGGGAGGAGTACCATACAACCCTGTGCAAGAGGGGGTATATCGTTCCTTAGGAGAGCACTATCACGTGCCTCGACCACCCCACATGCTATTCTTATTCCTTTCTCTATCTATTTAATTTTGTCAATTGGATTGATGAATATTATTTAGAATTATTATTCTATCAGAAAATTCCTATCGCATATATTTTATCCAACACATAGAAACCGTAGGGCTGGACCAGGCAGGAGTATGCCCGACAGGCGAGGTGACTCAACAGACAAAGCAACTTACATGGCGCCCCAATGTTACGTTCCAAAAACATGTCCGTCCACGTGGACACCGAGCGTGATACATGACGTCACCGACCAGAAACGGTCGGAGAAGACATCATGGGCCTCGTGCCTAGCACGGACTTACTTGGGGAGCAAGTATACTCTTTCTATTATGCCTGAGGAATAAGCTAATAAAGAATCAATTCTTCCAATTGATCCCAAAACTAATACACTAAAATACAAATAAACTGTTCCCGTAACTCTCTCCTCCAACACTCATCCCCATTAACACTAACCAAAAAGGTTCCAACATTGCCAAACCAATAGTCCCAAGTCCGAGACTGAGCCATCTCACTCGTCAAAAAAACAAAAAAACAAAAAGAGGAGAAAAAAAGTAATAGGAAGACTACTACTTCAACTAACTTCTGTGAACCTAATCGAGAGTAACTGTACATGTTGATACTGCAATTTAAGCATCAACAAAAAGATAACCTCATGACCTACTTGTACTAAATCAATGCACTCGTTAACTACACCGATCGATCAAGTAGCAAGTAAAATTCTACTTCTGAATGCCTAACCTAATCTCGAAGCGTACTCTACACCACAATTTGAAGATAAACCATGGGATACATACATTACTAGAGAGAGAGAGAGAGAGCTAACCACGTCGAGAATACGAAAGGCGGAGAGCTAAGCAGAAGGTAAGGAACACTACGAGACTGTGCCTGAGCATCGTGCCTTCGAAATCCCTTGCTTTGCTTCTCTCCCTCTGTCTAAAGCCCCTGCATTCCTCTTCTATCTGATTTCTACAAGCTTTTAGAGAGAGAGAGAGAGAAGAGAGAGACTGTTTAGGACGTGGTGGCAGGTAAACAGTTGAAATAAATTACTGTAATTTCTTCTTTGTTTTAGTTGACCGGTGCAGAGGCGGCGTTAATGTGCTTCTCAGGCTCCATAAACTCGATGAAGGTGTCATCACAGTTATTTGCTTGCGACCCAAAGAAAAACAACCACCGACGTTGATTGACAGGGAAGACACGTGTAAGGTCAGTTATACGGGTGCGTCATTGGTAGCGTGAGCCTGCGTCGTAGATTGGTTGGGGACCATCATTTCTTCTGGGGCAAATTGGTGGCGTCATTAATTCTTCGATAGAGGAAAAGAGGATTTGCTAGTTTCACTTTACCATTCTGAGCTCGTATTTAACTTCAATTTAAGTTTAAAATTTTAGATCCATTACAGAATTAGATTTGGAATTAAGTTTAAACAAGTTTTTGTTAACAATGTTTTAAAAAAAATAAATTACTGGAAATTAGCTCGTGAATCGTGATCGACTCCATTCAAGTTTATTTCAGATCGGTTCGTCTATTAATCAGCCGAGCTCACACATAATTTTTCAAGTTTGTTACTCCCTCCGTCCTTAGGCAACTACAATATCGTTATGTAACTTTTGAAAAATAAATAGATTTAAATATTTTGGACTCCTTTTTTCTACTACTATTTTTCTTATACAGTTATACTTGATTTTCAGATCAACTTGCGCGCACCTGGATTAATTATGTGACTCTAAAGTTAACGACTAGATAAAATTCCAATGGCCTCAAGGTTAAGAATGTTTGGTTTTCGACTCTTCATGGAATACGAACTTGCAACCTTTGGGAGGCAAGCTCTTTAGTTGTTTTCTCATATCTACTTGGTCAAATTCCTCTTTAAGTTTTCATTCTATATTAAAGATCTACTACCCAAAATTATGTAATTTTTGAATAAAAACTAAGTACTTTTGTGTCTAATTTAGTTTTTTTTTTCTTGCATCAAATTACAAAAATATAAATGTTTAAATTGATGTGTAATTTTTTTTTTTGCAATTCGTTAATCCTAATCTACACTATCTTAGGGGTACTTGGGTGAAGGAGATGTGGCTTACGGGAATCGAACCCTGTCCATGTGCATAAGAGTATGTAAGGAAGACCAATTGCATTCCACTCCACTCCACTTGCATATGCTACTCCATTTGACAATACTGTTGTGGGCAGAAGAGAGGAGAAATTGAGGGGGAAGTAGCAAAATACTGTCACGTGATGACGTGGACAGGGGGTTTATATTAGTTGAAATTTATAAGCCCCTAAAAAACGGGAGATGGATCTTTGATGACGTTGCCCCGTAAATACAGTATTGAATTGGATTGATGAAGACTCTTGTCGTTCTAACAGGACTTGGACTTTGGGCTGCGCATTGGAGACCTTTTGACATTTGGCCCTTTTATCAGGCCGCATCAAGGGGGCAATTAGCAAGACTTGTTGCGCAATCACCGGAGCACATGTAATTACTACATTTTGTGATATTATGATATTTTTTCTTTTGAGTTCTCTTGCTTAGAAGATGCACACTTTGGCCGTTAGACTTACAAACCAGAAAGTCTACACACAAACATACAATCTGTGCACAGATTGTGCACAAATTTTTGTTGTGGGGCTCACATAAATCATTCGAGCCGTTTGTTAAATGTAAAATATTTTATCAAGAATCTCCGTAAAAAATAATCTCAATCGATACTTATAGGTGCTCGATCCAATCATATAACTTTTCATTATCCGAAAATCTGAATGAAAAGTTAGATGGTTGGATGAAGCAACTATAGGTATTGGATTGAGCTTATTTTTTACGGGGACCCTTGAAAAAATATTTTACATTTAATGAACGGCTCGGATGATTTTGTGTGGGATCCGTGATGGGCCCCACAACGAAATCTGTGCACAGATTACTGTGTGTGCAGCACAGTTCCTTACAAACTATGGAAAAGGAAAATCGTTAGGGACATTTTTGGTCCGGTGTTATCAACCGGTTACGTGTCCTCGTACGATCAAATTTCTCTCTAGCTTTAAAGAATACACTCGGATGGTTCTCGCTTATCGTCGCTCATGTATCTCTTGGTTTTTTGATTCCCTTAAGATGAACATTCTTTTGGTATTTATAGTCGCAATATCGTCATATGTCCTCTTAACTTGTACGATGAAAAAATGTATGTGCAAATGCTCTATGAGCTTTCTTCCTCACTTGACTGGTTGGACACATGGCACTGGTGGGTTTCAGAGAATCACATATGCAATGGTGGAACCAAGAGTCCAATACTAACCCAAAATTTAATAAACTAATATGTGTATATATATAAAAATCCAAAAGATTTTATAATTGATATCCAGAAAACTTGTAAAAAACACGTAAATGTTAAAAAAGAAACAAAAGAAAAGTACATAAAATATGCACTATTGAAGTTTTACCCTACATTTTAAAGAGTAAAAATAATTTATTATCGAATTTGAGTCGATATCTTCAACAAATTTTCTTTCAATGAAGATAAATAATAATTTTTCGACTAGATTTTTATTTTTAAAGTATTTGTTTTTTACTTTATTTTATTTTATTAAGTAAAGATGATTTAAAATAAGTTGAGAAATGATTTTATTTTCTGGTTATGATTTGAATAAGTTGCATCAAAGTAGTTGGCAACTTGATGCAGTAGCCAAAGAGGAGGAGTTCCATTTTAAGCATGCCAAGGCCCATTTCTACTAACCGGTATTTTCGTAATATTACTGATCGTGGAATTAGGCGATGGGCTTGCTTGGGTTCGATTGGAAACGGGCCGACGGTCAGAACACAGTGCCTTTGGCCCTCTGCCGTGTGTTTTTTAGCCTTTTGAGGCCGTTTAGGCCTTCGTTTGGGCCTTCGAACCATTTCGGGCCATTCTTTACGCTTTAATAACTTTCCGTAGGAAAGTCCAATTCAGCCCATTCTTTTTTCTGATGTTTTGTTTTTCCGTCTAGTTTGTGGGTCCGAATTAATTTCGGTATTGTTTCCTTATGTTTTCTAGGGTTCTTTATATTCTGTTTTATGCCTTAGGGCTAAACAGTTGATTAATGATAAAGAAAAGAGTCAGAGAGAGTTTCTCTAAAATATTGAGTTTGTGATTGTCCTTATCGCTTCGATCATCAGTTTTCTTATACGCTTCCCTACATCAGTTGGTATCAGAGCCAGGTTCTGATCTCGACTATGGCCGCAAGACGTGCTGGAGGTCGAAGGGGAGGAGGCCGTACGGCTTTTGTGGAAGAAGTTTATGAGCGTGATGACGTCGCGCGAGAAGCACGAACAGAGGAGAGATTCCATCGGCTTGAGCAGCGGGTGGAAGATGCGTTCGGGGCCCTGTCCGAACAAATCGCTGCCATGACGATGGGTAATCCCCCTCGCCATCGTCCTGTGAACCACCATCTTCAGGAGGAGGACGGGTTCTCGGATGGTGAGTCTTATGCTAACCCCTTTGCTGAAAGTGGCCGGCCCGGTCGCTATCGCCCAAGGGATCGGGAGGTTGTGGCAGAACGCCATGATTCTCGCCGGTGGGAGGCTGGATTGAAGGTTGAACTTCCTGAGTTCCACGGGGGAGTGACGCCTGAAGAGTTCTTGGATTGGATGGCTGCTGTTGAGGAAACCATGGATTTTAAGGAGGTTCCGGACAATAGGCGGGTTCCGTTAATTGCCACAAGGTTCCGGGGTAGGGCTGCGGCTTGGTGGCAGCAGTTAAAGTTGACCCGATCGAGGCAGGGTAAAGAGAAGCTTACTTCGTGGGAAAAGATGAAGAAAAAAATGCGGGTTGCTTTCCTCCCACACAACTACGGCCGATTGATGTACCAACGCTTCCAGAATCTCCGACAAAATACTCGTTCCGTGGATGATTATACCATGGAATTCTATCAGTTGGTAGCACGAAACGACATAGCCGAGACCGATGAACAGGTGATTTCGAGGTATGTTGGGGGTTTGCGACAATCTTTTCAATACTCTTTGAACATGCTTGATTTGTATTCTGTGTCGGATGCCCATCAACGGGCATTACAATTGGAAAAGCAGGCGAGTCATAAACCACCGACTACTTGGAGTGGTGCGGGAAGGACCACAACTCCTACCCCCGTCAAACCAGCGGCTCTCCTGCCACCGGCTGCCCCACCCTTCGGTCAAGCAACGGGTGGTCCGAGATTCAAGTGTTTTAAATGTGGTGAACCAGGCCACCGTGCTGTCGAATGTCGAAAGAGTGATCGCGAAGGCAAGGCCTTGTTCCTGGAATATGATGAAGCTAAGGATAATCTAGTTGGTTCGTATGAGCACGACCCAGTATTCGATACAGAACTTCCAGAAGAGAACGTAGAAGAAGTTGTAGGGGATGTTGGACCAATGCTGGTGGTTCGGCGAGCCTGTTATGCCCCTCGTGAAGCAAATGGTGACTCGTGGCTGCGAAGCAATGTATTCCAGTCTACCTGCACCATCGGAGAAAAGGTGTGCCGATTTTGATTGATTCAGGGAGTTGTGAAAATGTGGTCTCAGAGGAGGCAGTCCAGAAGCTTGGGTTGAAGACGGAGCCTCATCTTAATCCTTATAAGCTGGCATGGTTAAAAAGAGGTAACGAAGTCAGTTTCTAAAAGATGTTTATTATCGTTTTGTGTTGGCGCTACATATAAGGATCAGGTTTGGTGTGATGTGGTGGCGATGGACGTTTGCCATCTCCTGTTGGGGAGGCCATGGCAGTTTGACCGCAGGATTATGCATGACGGGGGCGCTAATACATATTCACTCATTTCTGGGGGTACGAAGGTGGTGTTGCTGCCTTCAAAGAAGATTGTATCCAAACCACCAGTTGGGGAGGGTACCAATCTGCTAACAAGGATGCAGTTTGAGGAGGAGATTTTGGAAACAGAAGTGTTCTTTGTACTTGTGAGTAAAGTAAGCTCGCAGGTAGTGCATGATCAGAATGTTCCAACTATTATCCAGCCCCTATTGTCAGAATTTCAGGATGTGTTTCCAATAGAGTTACCGGATGGGCTTCTGCCCTTGCGTGATATCCAACATCAGATTGGCTTAGTGCCAAGTTCAAGCCTGCCAAACCGGCCCCATTATCGGATGAGCCCGAAGGAACATGAAGAGCTGCGGAGGCAGGTAGAAGAGCTGCGGAGGAAAGGGTTTATTAGAGAGAGCCTTAGTCCCTGTGCAGTACCGGCATTATTGATTCCCAAGAAGGATGGCACGTGGCGAATGTGTGTTGATAGCAGGGCAATCAACAAAATAACAGTAAAGTATCGTTTTCCAATTCCGCGCCTGGATGATTTGTTGGATCAATTGGTAGGGGCACAGGTTTTTACAAAGCTGGACTTGAAAAGTGGCTATCACCAGCTTCGTATTCGGCCTGGTGACGAATGGAAAACAGCCTTCAAAACGCGGGAAGGTCTGTACGAATGGCTGGTCATGCCGTTTGGATTATCAAATGCACCAAGCACCTTTATGTGGATGATGAATCAGGCGTTGCGTCCTTTTATCGGTAAGTCTGTTGTGGTATATTTCGATGATATCTTGATTTATAGTGCCTCGCCTGAGTTACATTTACAGCACTTACGGGATGTTCTCACTGTCCTCCGGAGAGAGAAGTTATTCGGGGCGATCAAAAAGTGTGTGTTCTTGACTGATTCAGTTTTATTCTTAGGTTATGTCGTGTCCAAGGATGGAATTTCAGTTGATGAATCGAAAATTGAGGCTATTCAGAGCTGGCCTCAACCAAAGACCCTCTTTGACGTCCGTAGTTTTCATGGGTTGGCAGCTTTCTATCGGCGCTTTATTCCTCACTTCAGCACTATTATGGCGCCAATTACGGATTGTATGAAGGGTGCCCATTTTATGTGGACAGATGCGGCAACCGAGGCCTTTTAGTTGGTGAAGCAGAAATTAACATCTGCACCAGTCTTAATTCTGCCAGATTTCTCTCAGCCCTTCGAGTTACATTGTGATGCATCCAAGGTAGGAATTGGGGCTGTTCTCAGCCAACAGTCGAAACTGGTGGCATTTTTTAGCCAGAAGTTGAATGGGGCAAAGATGAAGTACAGTACTTATGATATGGAATTCTATGCCTTGGTACAGGCACTTAAACACTGGTACCACTATCTTATTCACAGCGACTTTGTCTTGTATTCTGACCACGAAGCATTGAAGCATCTTCAAACACAAGATAAGTTGTCTGACCGGCATGCAAAGTGGGCAGGTTACATTCAGCAGTTCTCTTTTGTTATTAAACACAAGTCGGGAGTGCTCAACCGTGTGGCCGACGCCCTCAGTCGCCGCTCCATTTTCCTCACAATGATGCGTGCGCAGGTAATGGGTTTTGATGCATTCCGTGAATTATTGGCTGAAGATTCTTATTTTTCTGAGGTGTTAGCAGTTGTTGCGAGTGGGGTCGAGTCAGACTTTCATGTGCAAGATGGATACCTTTTCAAAAGAAACCGGTTATGCATTCCGGATTTTAGCCTTCGATTAAAATTCATTAAGGAATTGCACAATGAGGGCCATGTCGGACGGGATAAGACTTTTGCTTTGGTGTCAGCGGCTTATTTTTGGCCAAACATTGCGGCGGGATGTTTATCGGTTTGTGGAGGGTTGCCATATTTGTCAGGTGTCTAAAGGAACAGCAACCAACGCTGGATTATACATGCCATTACCTGTTCCATCGCAGCCATGGACTGATGTGAGTATGGATTTTGTGCTGGGCTTACCTCGTACTCAATGGGGTAAGGATTCTATTTATGTGGTAGTAGACCGCTTTTCCAAAATGTCCCACTTTATTCCCTGCAAAAAGACCACGGATGCGGTAAAGGTTGCTGAGCTTTATTTTTCTGGAGTGTATCGTTTGCATGGGCTACCGAATTCTATTGTTTCTGACCGGAATACCTGATTCTTGAGCCACTTCTGGCGCTGCCTGTGGAGGTTGGTCAACACTAAGCTTGACTTCAGCACGGCTTATCACCCTCAGACCGATGGGCAGACTGAGGTGGTGAATCGATCTCTGGGCAACCTTCTTCGTAGTTTGGTGGGAGAGTACCTCCGGAGTTGGGACCAAAAGTTGAGCCAAGCCGAGTTTGCATTTAACCACTCCGTTAACCGTAGCACCGGTTTTTCCCCTTTCCAGGTGGTCTATGGGTTCAACCCTCGTTCACCCATTGATTTAGCTCCCGTTCCGGACTTAACGCGGATTCATGGTAAAGCTGAAGATTTTATTCAACAGTTGCAGAGCATTCATAAGGAGACTGCGCAGCACTTGCATGACTCAACTGCCAAGTATAAGCTCGCTGCCGACAAAAAGCGGCGATTTGTGGAATTTGAGGTTGGCGATTTCGTGTATGCTGTCCTCACAAAAGACCGCTATTCTGCGCATGATTATAACAAGCTTGCTGCTCGAAAAATTGGTCCCGTTGAAATCACTGAAAAGATCAACCCCAATGCCTATCGTTTGAAGCTTCCGAGTCATGTACGTACTGCTGACGTATTTAACGTGAAGCACCTGCTACCATTCAAGGGTGACAGTTCGTCTGATGACGAGACAAATTCGAGGGCGAATTTCTTTTTAGAAGGGGGGGATGATGCAGTAGCCAAAGAGGAGGAGTTCCATTTTAAGCATGCCAAGGCCCATTTCTACTAACCGGTATTTTCGTAATATTACTGATGCAGGGAAGTGTATAAGAAAACTGATGATCGAAGCGATAAGGACAATCACAAACTCAATATTTTAGAGAAACTCTCTCTGACTCTTTTCTTTATCATTAATCAACTGTTTAGCCCTAAGGCATAAAACGGAATATAAAGAACCCTAGAAAACATAAGGAAACAATACCGAAATTAATTCGGACCCACAAACTAGACGGGAAAACAAAACATCAGAAAAAAGAATGGGCTGAATTAGACTTTCCTACGGAAAGTTATTAAAGCGTAAAGAATGGCCCGAAATGGTTCGAAGGCCCAAACGGAGGCCTAAACGGCCTCAAAAGGCTAAAAAACACACGGCACAGGGCCAAAGGCACTGTGTTCTGACCGTCGGCCCGTTTCCAATCGAACCCAAGCAAGCCCATCGCCTAATTCCACGATCAGTTATATTACGAAAATACCGGTTAGTAGAAATGGGCCTTGGCATGCTTAAAATGGAACTCTTCCTCTTTGGCTACTGCATCATCACTGATGCAGCTAGAAACGTGAACAAGAACAGAATCACCCCCACGAGTAAAGAACAACTCTTCCACAATCTAATAACCCGCAGATTAATAGAATTATAGGAAAAACGAGACACTCTCTCTTATGAAAACACTCAATATATTAATCAACTCCCCTAGCCAAGAGGCTTACATCATTATTTATAATGGTAGAATTCCTAAACCTAGTTAGCCTTTCTAAAATACTAAAAATAAACTTTAGGAAATAAAATAAAATCTACTTCTTCATGACCAAGCATCCGACATAATAGGAATACTAGATCAAATCAAATTAGGAAACGAAATACTTCTAGAAAATTCTTGCCAAATGAAAACATATGAAATAAGGGACTAAATCTAACTGAATAAAATTGTACTAGGATTTTTCTAGAATTCACCCTGCATCAGCCTCTCCTGGTTGAAAAAAACACGTCCTCGAGTTTTGCTTGAGTAACTTAGCACGTCTTCGATTATCAGCATCTGCTTTGAACCTTAAATTAATCCTTCCAATCAGTTGTGTACCCTTATCGATGTTTCTATAAAAGGCTACAACCAAAGAGGAATCATCCCATGCTCCACCATAGAAAACCCAATTACCATCTTCCGTCATTTTGCCATCTTGGAAAGAGAATCCCTTGATCACATTAGGTTTATCGCATCTTATTATTGGTGGGATGTTGCTATCTGGAAAAACGCATGAGCCATTAGCAAAAGCAAAGCTTGGCTCCTGTTGAATATTTGGCTCTTCGACTGGGGTGCAATAATTTGCATATTCTTCTTCAACCTTCTCTTGACTAAATTTAATCCCCAAAGCAGTAATATCCATCACATTAACTACATTAATGGGTAGTGGGCTGCCTTCAGAAGCATTTTCCTTGGGCAAAGTTGTTCTTGTTTCTTCAATTACAACGTGCACACCTTCAACAGTGCTAAGTTCACATATTTCATACTCATCATCTGGGTACTCATCATACTTTGGGGGCAAATCACAATCATATTGTGACTCCGAAAAATATATATTTGTGATAAAAAATATTTCACCTAATTCTTCCTCTAATTCTTTGATATCCCCAATATTATTGCTATACCCGTGATCTCTTTTTCCAACTTCTGCCTTCAAAATTAATTCCTTCGATATTTGACTTTTGGAGCTTGACGTTGAAAATATTTTGTTTGAAAAATTGCTTGACACATAAGATTTTGTATCGAGGGAAATTGATTTAAAATCCAACTCACTGCTATGAGATTGCATATTCCCAGATTTCTTTGGCATGATCCAAGTATAATTACGTGGCAAAAAGACAGAACACATATGTTTCTTTAATTTTTTCCACGAACGAATCTTTTCCTTACCTTGCCGAACACGTGTCTGTTTGAGATATTGCCACCATGCGGCAGCAAGTCCTCGAAATTTTGTTGCGACCAAAGGAACTTGTTTGCCCAAAGGCACCTCCTTGAACTCCAAAGTCTCCTCCACGGCCACAACCCAATCCAGAAATTCATGAGGTTGCATGCAACCGTTGGATTCTGGTATGTCAAATTTGAAGTTTGATACCCATTGCCTTGAATAAGTTCGCTCCATGGGTCCTTCCCTCCGTGGCGAATTCGTAGCAATCGGGTATTCACCTCCATCTTCAACATAATCAACATCTTCCTCCTCCACAAAACGTGGATTCGGCGAATGGTTTTGAGGTGTACCGCTAGCAACCGCCATGGCAGCCAGCTGCTTTCTAAGCGCTTGAAACTGCTCATCGGAACGTTGTGCAAGACGGGCCTCCAGTTGTGCTTCTTGCGCGACATCATCGTGCTTGTACACATACTCAACATCAAATTGTCGTTCATGACAATATCTCCATGCCATGATCGATCAAGAACCGAGCCTAAGCTCTGATACCAACTGATGCAGGGCAGCCTTCTTTTACGAAACTATTTGCAAGAAGAGATCACGAACTTGTTTATGTTAAAGATTCTCTCTTTGAAACATAAACACAAATAGGTATGAACTAGAGGTACTCTCTCTTCGAACACACAATAATGAGAAAACTTTCCATTTTCATTAATTCAATAAACAACTCTATTTTAATGTCACCCTACAACTTATTTTATACTAAAAATCTAAGACCGAAAAGGAATCAGCAAAATAGGAAGCTGAATCCCGGTGAATCGCTATTTGACTCAATATTACCAAAATCAAAAGATTTGATCTCAAAATACTAAATATTAAAAGAAAACTTGCCAAAACAAATGGCACTCAAAGCGGAATATTCAAAAATAATTTATAACCAAAATAATAAAACTAAATATCTATTTCTTAAATAATAAACCATTTCCATTCTGCATCATTCTTCCCGTCTTGAAGAAACTCGTCCTCGAGTTTATAAAGTTGGATTCGTCGTGACTTGTCTGCATCAATCTTGTACCTCAAATTAATTTTTTCAAACTTGGCTTCAAATAAAAAATCTTGATCAATAATGAAAGGGACAATTTGCTGCTTTAAAAACGAAATCCACAACCTTCTACTTCCTTTGTCTTCAATAAATTTCCAAAAAGGATTTAAAAATTCAATTTTCAACGCCAACATCGTAACAACTTTTTTTTGCAATATTTTGTTATTTTCTCCATTTGTAATTTTCTCCACTAGTTCTTCATCAAAAACTGGTGGTTTACTCTAATCCATTACTGGATCTGAAATAATATTTGCTGTGAATGGTCACTCAATAGTAGCTTCATTCACCATTGTCCTCTCCCTCGTCTGATGATTATCAGCCAAATGTTTGGTGATAGAAACATCATCCGACACCTCGTCCTCTTTCGGAAACCAAGGTTGAACTGGACGATGGCGAGGTGGGATTGCAACTTCAAAAGCCTCCATGCGTTGGGTAAGCAACTCAATCGCCGCCAAAACTTGCTGCAACCTTTCCTCCATTCGAGCATCTCGAGCAACCTCATCTCGTTCATAGACTTCATCAACACTAGCTGTATGACCTCCTCTTCCACCTCGACCTTCAGCACGTCCTCCGGCCATAGTCAAGATTGGAACGAGAGCTCTGATACCAACTGATGCAGGGCAGCCTTCTTTTACGAAACTATTTGCAAGAAGAGATCACGAACTTGTTTATGTTAAAGATTCTCTCTTTGAAACATAAACACAAATAGGTATGAACTAGAGGTACTCCCTCTTCGAACACACAATAATGAGAAAACTCTCCATTTTCATTAATTCAATAAACAACTCTATTTTAATGTCACTCTACAACTTATTTTATACTAAAAATCTAAGACCGAAAAGGAATCAGCAAAATAGGAAGCTGAATCCCGGTGAATCGCTATTTGACTCAATATTACCAAAATCAAAAGATTTGATCTCAAAATACTAAATATTAAAAGAAAACTTGCCAAAACAAATGGCACTCAAAGCGGAATATTCAAAAATAATTTATAACCAAAATAATAAAACTAAATATCTATTTCTTAAATAATAAACCATTTCCATTCTGCATCATGGTATCAGAGCAGTATAATGGAAATGGTTTATTATTTAAGAAATAGATATTTAGTTTTATTATTTTGGTTATAAATTATTTTTAAATATTCCGCTTTGAGTGCCATTTGTTTTGGCAAGTTTTCTTTTAATATTTAGTATTTTGAGATCAAATCTTTTGATTTTGGTAATATTGAGTCAAATAACGATTCACTGGGATTTAGCTTCTTGTTTTGCTGATTCCTTTTTGGTCTTAGGTTTTTAGTATAAAATTAGTTGTAGGGTGACATTAAAATGGAGTTGTTTTATGAATTATTAATGAAAATTTTAGAAGTTTTCACTTAATTCTTTGTTCGTAGAGAGAGTATTTCTAGTTCAAACTTATTCGTGATTGTCCAACATACTCAGCGTTGGTTGCGACGGAAGTTGACTTGTGGAATTAGGCAATGGGCTTGCTTGGGTTCGATTGGAAACGGGCCGACGGTCAGAACACAGTGCCTTTGGCCCTGTGCCGTGTGTTTTTTAGCCTTTTGAGGCCGTTTAGGCCTCCGTTTGGGCCTTCGAACCATTTCGGGCCATTCTTTACGCTTTAATAACTTTCCGTAGGAAAGTCCAATTCAGCCCATTCTTTTTTCTGATGTTTTGTTTTCCCGTCTAGTTTGTGGGTCCGAATTAATTTCTGTATTGTTTCCTTATGTTTTCTAGGGTTCTTTATATTCCGTTTTATGCCTTAGGGCTAAACAGTTGATTAATGATAAAGAAAAGAGTCAGAGAGAGTTTCTCTAAAATATT
This sequence comes from Rhododendron vialii, assembly GCF_030253575.1. Classification (NCBI taxonomy): domain Eukaryota; kingdom Viridiplantae; phylum Streptophyta; class Magnoliopsida; order Ericales; family Ericaceae; genus Rhododendron; species Rhododendron vialii. The sequence continues at coordinate 26,975,102 of NC_080569.1, read as the reverse complement.
GAGTTTGTGATTGTCCTTATCGCTTCGATCATCAATTTTCTTATACGCTTCCCTGCATCACAACTTGGCATCAAGATTTATGGTTGATATATGAATCCAGCACTAGAGAGAAAATAAAAAACGCTTGGTTGAAATTAGATAATCAAAATTTGTCATATCATTTTTTGATTATTCATTTTTTTTCTGTTCCATTAAGATCCTTTTTTTTTTCAAAGTCGTATTCTTCTACTCTTTTGGTTATCCATTTTTTTCGTTATGTTAAAATCCTTTTACTTCAAAACCATATTCTTCTTCCAAGTTGTCATCTCTATTATAAAAAAGAAGGGTGTGGAGACAAGTTGTTGGAATGACTTAAATTCATTTGATCCAAAGGCTGTAGTGCATCCTCTCACTTCTCGATTAAGTGCCTATAATTTTCACCTAAATCACACAACTGCTATCCCCTTTCAACCGAGATGAGTAGTGCCGTAGGCACCGGGCTAACACTAGTCCACCTATAATACATCATTTTTAATTTAAAAAATAAATTTGAGAAATTGCCCCTCAATCATGCTTTAGACCTTTGACTCGGTGTTTTTTTTCCCGTACGTTAGCAGTGGGGACTCGTTCCTGCAGTCTCCCCTTCACCGGACGACGACCCCAACTCCTCCATGGAAGAATTAACTACCCCAACTCCCAAACACAACACGATCCTACTGAAATAGATTCACAGAGCAAGACTTCTTCCCCTCTCAATCCTTCGAAAACCTCTCCTCCTACAAAACCGCCATATCCCAAGCCCTCCACTGCCTCCAAAACCGCGCCGCCGCCTGCCCGACCGACGCCGGCGAACTCGTCGACCTCAAAAACTGAATAACGGAGTTTTTTTTTTTTTTTTTAATTTAACGGAGGAGTTTGGTGCTGCAGTTAAGCTTGTGTTTGGGTGGGGAGTAAAACTACGTCGTTTCAATAATGTGTGAGGAGAATGGGGTGCCGGGCTATTCTCAGCCCTTGGATCAAACTCACAGAGGATCCGCACCAATCGCAAACACGCAACTTCTTGTTGAGATGCGTACGCCGCATCCCCTGCTACGTCACTGTCACTGACAACTGAGAGAGAGAGTGAGAGAGAGCGAGAGAGAGAGAGAGAGCGGGGGCTAGGAAAAAGCATGATAGTTGGGGGGAAGTAGGCCGAGAGAGAGAGAGAGAGAGAGAGAGAGAGAGATGGAGGGGAGTTCGGGGTACAAGGACTACGTGGCAGGTTTGCTCGCCGGAGTTGCCACCGTTATCACCGGCCACCCGTTCGATACGGTCAAGGTATGCATTCCTTCTCCAGTCCTCTTGTTTCCGCTGTTTGACTGTACGCTTACACGCATGAATTGATTTCATTCGTCGTTGGGGCCAAGCGATTAGGTTTCCGTCGCTGCCTTGGATATATACTTGGATTGATTGATCAATCTGTTGAAACTTTAGTTGGTCAATCTTGATTCTGTATCTGTTAGTAACAACGTACACACGAACATGCACACTGAACCTTTAATTTTGAAATCTGGATTCTGTTTTTTTTTTTTTTTTAAAGACAGGAATGCTGAATGTAGGACCTCGTAAATCAGTCATGTCATTCCTCTTGTTATGTAATCTCAAGCTTGGTACTGGGGCTGGTGTTTCTGATTTACTAATAATAAAGGCGTGTTTTTTCGCGGCTTAAGTACTCTAGAGTATGAAATTTGTCATGCATCATACTATCCTTCATTCGTTTTAGGTTTTGTCTTATTGGATTTTCCTTAGCTTGATGAGGTTTAAAGGCATTTATCACTCTCACAAAAAATACAAGGATATTCTTGGGGAGTGATCAGCCAAAGAGGGTGTGGCCGGCGGCGACTCCAGGAATTTACAATTATGGGGTCATTTACCAATTAGAAGTTGAGATATTTCCTTTTAGTTGAAGAGCGCAAGGAAATTCATTCAAATTGATATGACTTTTCTTAGCACAATTTCTTGAATACAACTACTATAGATAAATTTTGCATTGTGACGGTCTTCTTTTACAAAAAAGTTTCATATTTTTTGAACTTGAAAAAAACAATACTAGAAGATCCATAAGAGCCTTTCCTGCCCATGCCACTTCAATACTCAAACTCCAAATTTAAGTAAAAAATCTATTAAAAAAACAACACTAGTAGGACTTTGTGATGCTCTATATGCCTCTCCCTAAGGATATTCTATGCCTCTCCAACTCGGGCTTGTTTCGTTCTAAGTCTGCGTGTTCTTTGGTCAAAAAGCCGTCTCCTTTGCATCCTATAACTAATTGGTCTTGGGTCTTGAAAATTTACTCCCATCCGATAGTCATCTATTTTCTTTGGCTTGCCATACAACCAAAGATACCCTTGATACTCGTCACGTATCTCAGGATGATCTTTGTGTCCAATGCCTTGATCGCACTGAAAAAGCCCTCTATGTTACTCTTGATTGCATTAAAAGCCCAGGGAGTTTTGGTCTCAGATGGGGAGGGAGTTAAGCAATCGTATAATTCACTGTCTTATGGTGAGTGTGAGAATTAGGGCTTCACGGGTAGAAGATGCGGGCACATTTGTCATTCACTAAATTCAATATTCATGATAATATTTTTTGATTTTTTGGTGGGGGTACTGCAATGTTCTAAAACTCGGTACTCGGTACTCGCTCGGCCGGCCACCTTGTACCTTGTAGGCCGAGTACTCGGCAATTACTCGGCGAGTAGAAATTACTTGGAATTTTTTTTTTATATGTTCCCCAAATGATATTCATAATGCATAATGAGAAGTTCAATGTTCATAGTTCAAACCAAATGAAACTAAGTACAAAATTACTATTCCATTGCAAAGTTTTACTAGTCCATTGCAAAGCTTAACGTTCAAACCAAATGAAACCAGATACGAAATTAATAGTCAATTACAAAGTTCAACGTTCAAACCAAATAAAACGAAGTACGAAATTAGTAGTCAATTATTCCTCGAAGAAGAAGAGGAACAGCAGCAGTAGCTTGATTGGTGTGTTCACTCGATTAGGGTAAGTATAAAACTATATTGAAATTACACTAACGACCCTTCAAATTTAACATATTATGTATTTTACCCCATTTTTCAGTTTTTTTTTTGATTTTCTCCCCACTTCCGAGTAATCTCGTTTTACCGAGTAATCGGTACTCGCCGAGTAATGCCGAGTAATCGGCTGGCCGAGTAATTCCACCGAGTAGCCCTAACTCTACTCGGCTAGGCACCGAGTACCGAGTACTCGCCGAGTATTTCCGAGTTTTAGAACACTAGGGTACTGAGAAAATGAGGTGTGGGCAAATAGAATTGGCCACTAAATGTTCAATTAACCCCATCGTAAAACTTCTCAAAAAAACCCTTCTGATCTATAGTTTTCCTCTTTTCTTCAGCGCCGCTATGTTCTCTTCTTTTTCCTCCATTTTCTAAACCCTTGAATTCTCTGATCTCAATGTCGACCCTGAATTCGTCATGACCGTAGAATTTAGTGAATGACAAATTTGCCCGCATCATCTTCCCATAAAATCCTAATTCACTCACCCTATCAGCAAAAACTAATGACAAGAGATATAGAGGGAGGGAGGGAGAGAGAGATGGAGGAGAATTCTGGGTACAAGGACTATGCGGCAGGTTTGCTCACCGGGGTCGCCACTGTTATCACCGGTCACCCATTTGATAAGTGAAGGTATTCCACTTATTTCCACTGTTTGACGTTGCTCATACACACCTGAATTGCTTGCATTTGTCATGGACTTGTTGGAATTATTCTGTTTCTGTTAGTAACAACCTACATATGCGCATATACACTGAAACTTTAATTGTGAAATCTTGATTCTTTTTTTGTTTGAGTCAGAAATGCAGTATGTACCTCGTAAATAAGTGATAAGTCATGTCATTCCTCTTGTTATTTACTCTCAAGCTTCGTATTGGGGGTGGTGTTTCTGATTTACTAATGATAAAGGCGTGTTTTTTTGCAGCTTAAGTACTCTAGATTATGGTTTTTTTTTCTCCGAAAAGTATGCCAATCTATCTGGCACAACTTTTGCTTTTCGCTTTTCGGCAAAACCAACTTAAAAGACACCGATTTTCCCTTGGAACTAACCTATGTATCTAGCTCTTGTTGCAGGGAACTTTGCTTGGAACTAACTAATTTTCTAATGAATTGATCACCTGAAGTTGCTTGTGGAAAATTGTAAGATGCCTTCAGGGTTTTTGGAAACACAACATTGTTAAAATGTATTTCCATAAAACAAGTTATGGGAAGAACATATACACGCGCATTTATTTATTTTTTTTGGCTTTGGAGTTTGCTTTGTGGGTAGAACTAGAACACCTACACCTACACCTACACCTACACCTACACCTACACTTGGACTTGCTCAGTTCTTGCTTTAGATTCTTGCATGTGCACTTGTTTATGTTTTTCTATGTATGGCAACATCATCTGAGAGGAATTTCCTATTTTTGCATGAGATTTATGCTGATATTATCGTGTTCACAAACAAAATTCTAACGTAGAATAACCATGGTTGATGTTCAAAGCAAGCCAAATCATCTGGTATTTGGTATGCCTAGTCAAACTTTCATGGCATTTACAATCACGAGATGCCAAAACTTTTGGCTAACAGATTTACTTAAAATGTCTTTTCAAGCCCTTATTCACGGGTTGTAGACTGTAGTTATAAACAATTGAGATTCTTAATAAGTACTTGCTAATTTAGTGGTTACCGAAGAACCTTGGGAAGTCTTAGGGCCTCTTTGGACAAACTTTTTAGGGGCTTTTTGACATGGTCTTTTTTGTTGTTTTCACTTAATCTTTTCAAGATTTGGGTCAAATTTTTTACTTGTCTTGACGAGAGGAATTGGAAAATATAAAAACATAGACCAAAATTGAAAAAAAAAAAAATAACGTGACAAAAAAGACAAATTCAATTCCTCTTGTCGAGACAAAAAATGTGATGTTAAACTTGGACCCAAATCTTGTAAACATTTAGTGAAAACAACCAAAAACATTGTGCCAAAAAGCCCCCAAAAAGTTTGACCAAAGAGGCCCTTAATTGATACTTAATAGCCGTTGTGATTTTAAAACTTGAGGAAAGGGAGTAGGGTTAATTCTACCCATTGGTATCATATTGCTCAGCTACAAATCTTTGAATCCGCCTGTGCTGCTTTCCATGCACATGCCTTATGTACTTTTTGGTCCGTAGCTTGGATGAGTCATTGAAATCGCATGTGACAGCATACATCTCATTCTTTACACAGTAGAGGGATTCATCCTTTCTGCTGTGCTATTGTCCTGAGGAGTCTTGCAAGGAGTTCTTTGATGTTTGATACCATGGTTTTTGCATTAAGTATGGTACAATCCTATGTACTCATCACCATTCTCTGTCCTGATGCACTTCAACAATTTTGCTTATGCACTTGAGTCCTTGATTGTGTTTTTGCACGTGCCTTATGCATTTTTTGGTCCGTAGCTGGACGACTTAATCATCTCCACTACTACTAGTATTTAAGCTAGGTATATTCATCATTGTCGGAGACTTGGAGTCTCAGAGATACAATGAAGTTTTTTAATGGACAACATTGACGACACTATTTTGTATCTATGGACTTTGTCCTTCTTACACATTGTAATCTTGATTTATCAGGTGAAGTTGCAAAAGCACAATACTGAAGCCCATGGGATGAAGTATAGAAGTGGTTTGCATTGCACTGCTAGGATACTGAAGACTGAAGGAGTATGCTACTTGTACTTCTTGTGAGATCCAACTTTAAGTCATTATTGTCCTTGCTTGCATTTAGATGGCCAAGTTAGAAATAGTGTTTTCTTGTGTTCATTCTCGCTGCTTTAGGTATATGTAATAGCGTATGTAGGTGCTACATCTCAATATGTGTATACTGCATAGATATTATGGATGAAGTGACATGGATGAGAATGAAGCAATGTTGTACTACAAAACAAGCAAAACTTTTTGGATTCACTACCATATAATGGAATGGATGAGTTTTTAATTACATAGACTCGGGTGCAGTTGTCGAGTGTGGGTGTGCATGCCATTGTTGAATCCACTAAATTCTCGTTTGTGAAGACACTAGGACACAATTAGATCTCATTTGTACTAACATTTAGCAATTCATGGACAAGATAATCGTCTTTTGATAATTTTGTAGTGAACTCAACAATCTATAGATATTAGCTGGGTCCATATCCAATTATGCATGTCGGACACATAACCTATTCCCTCTGGCCTTACCTTAGTGTCGAGTGTCCAATACATGTATTTTACAAGTTTAGCAAAGTCCGTGAAATAGTAAAGGACTTCTATGTCTTTATTTCATGTGATTTATGGCCTAGCAATCTATGAATTTCCATCACTTTTGTTTGGTTGAAAAACTTTTTAGCTTAAAAAAAAGGCTTGCCAAACCCACTTTTCTTCAGTCCAATGGGCTCTCTATATGGCTAGGCATTTTGCCTTAGCCCAAGATTTCGCTCACTACATTTACCTTAGCCTAGAGAGGTTAGACAAATGGTATGAAGAGTCTAGATTACCCCATTCAACTTTACAGAATACAAATGCAGCCTTGATGTACGGATGGATAGCAAAATTAGAGGATAAGATGTAGTATGAAGGTGAAAAAGTGATTAGCCTAATGAAGAATGGACTTTTTTGTACTTTTGATTAAGAAAAAATAAATAGTTGTAAAAGGTGCACCCAGGTGCAAGGCCCATCAAGCCTCACTGGCTAACTCTTAGTTTGGGCGAGGCAACTTGACAGAGGCGATGCCTAAGCGACCAAGGCACAAGGCGTGCGCCTGGTGAGCCTCTTTCAGTTCGCACCAAATTCAATTCTAAAGGGCAAAAAGATATCTAAGGTACGATCCTCAAACATAGAACACCCGGTTGATCTCTCGTCTCTCAATTGAACAACTGGAACTAAACAATCTCTATCAGCCTCTGTTTTGGATATTTTACGATTGTCCTTTATTGAACTTGACGTGTTAGTTCTTCTCTATGAGAGAATTGTTGACTATTTGGTATTTTGTAGATGATTTTACGAACTTTTTACATGGTACACTTCTAAACTTCATTTCTTAGTGTTTATTATTTGAAAATCGGTGTATGCTATTTTTGCTATTTTTTCTCGCCTAAGTGCTCCTTGCTTCAATAAGGCCCGCGCTTTGTCTTGTGCCTCACTCCTAGACCCCATCAGACCTTTGCGCCTCAATGTGCCTCCCACCCTTAATAACCGAAAAATAAAGGGTTGGGTTGGAGATGCTCTAAGGGCATTGGTCTTTCTCTTTGGCCATCTAGTATCACATTTTAAAACTCAAAACAAATTGACAATGAGTGGAGAGGGCTGCCTAGGCTCATATACTAGTTTTGAAGGTTATATTTTATATTTTATTTAACCAATGTGGGACAAGCTCTAACAAAGTTTTGGCTCTAGCAATTGCATCTCGTCAATATATCAGAATGTCTCTTGTTTATTGGTTAGGCCTGCCGAAAACCAGAATGATAAATAAACCATTCCTACATGTTTCTTATGATACTTCATCCTAGCAGGGAAACAAAACAATGGAAAACAAAATAAGAGAATATTTACACGCAGATGTGTTTTTTGCCCTTCCATTTGCTAGAATTTTTTGTTATTTGTTCCTCGGAATTTGATCCTCTTGAACATTAGGAAAAGAAACACGGCCCTTGTGAACGTTCTGACCAAAGGAATATTATCCGTAGTTCCTTTTCTAATTTAGAGAAAACACAGCCCTTCGCTTGAAAAAACAATAAGCTGGGGTTGAAGTGTTCTTTAACATACTCCAATTGTTGAGATTCTAAATTACGCAATGAGACATAGATCTTAAAGCTCTAACTCCTTGTCCATCATATGGAGCTTTCGGTGTTTCTATTAAGTATGAGAGAGGCTCAATTCGTCATGTGTCTACAACAAATATGATATGGACTCTCTCAATTTTAATTATAGTTTCTGTCTTCGTTTTGGCGTAGATTATTCTGGGTGAAGGTTTTAGGTTCCAAGTTTCTTTGCGAAGAAGAACTCATAGATAATTATTGTGACAGGTGAAGGGACTATATCGAGGTGCGACATCTTCTTTCTTGGGTGTGGCCTTTGAAAGTTCACTTCTCTTTGGCATTTATTCCCAAACAAAACAGTCACTGGAGGTTTGTTTGAAAGGAAATATCTTTGCTGGAATGGCAGACCAGGATTTAGGCTTTTTCGCTTCTATAGATATATAAATATGCATTATAACATTCTCTCTCTCTCTCTCTCTCTCTCTCTCTCTCTCTCTCTCTCTCTCGTTGAAGGGAGGACTCCAAAGTGGTAAACCACAGCTCTCTGTAATAATTCCTTCTGCAGCATTTGGTGGAGCAGTCATCAGCTTTGTGCTATGTTCATCAGAGCTGGTAAAGGTACTTATACCAGAGTGTTCATGAAGTGAAATTTTATTTCCCATATAATGCTTGTGACACTCTGCTTTCTCCCGTGGAGCATGCATGTTCAAGGCACTGCTTTGTATTTCCCATGTCATTATTATGATTTATGACACTTCCGTGGCAAGCGATTTGGAAATCAAAAGCGCCGTTGAAAGTGGCTTTTTTTGTTTGGTGCACGGCTCGAGGCAAAATTCTTACAATCGATAATCTGATTCGTAGACGGAGAATAATTGTTAACTGGTGCTATATGTGTAAAAGGGATGCAGAATCGGTGAATCACCTCCTCATCCATTGTTCGGTGGCATGGGAACTTTGGTCCACGGTGTTATCTTGGTTTGGGTTACAATGGGTTATGTCGAGAAATGTTTTGGACCTTTTAATAGCTTGGAGGGGTGCTAGAGTGGGCAAGCAGAGAAAGCGCGTATGGGCTATGATCCCTCTTTGTTTGATGTGGACTATTTGGCGTGAGAGGAATTCGAGATGTTTCGAAGGGGTCGAGAAGCCTTTATTTAAAATTAAAAGTTTTGTGGTTAGTAGTTTGTATAGTTGGGACAAGGGAGATTGTAATCCCTCCCTTGATCATTTTCTAGAGTGGTTTGAGTTGTTTTTTTCGACCGGTGGTGTATAGGGCCTTTTTGTCTTGATGGCCTTTTTTTGTATTCGGGTGGCATTCCCTTAATGCCTTCTTTAATATTAATATTTACTTATCAAAAAAAAAAAATGATTCATGACACTTTGGTTTCTCCAGTGTAGGATGCAAGTTCAAGGGACTGACTCCTTGGTTCCTAAGTCTGGCAGATATGATGGTCCTCTAGATTGTGCCCTTAAAACTCTTAGAACTGAAGGGGTAAAGACATCTCTAGTTACTACGAATTAGATATTTTTATGTGATTTCAATATGACAGACTACCTTTCCAGGTTACAGGCATTTTTCGAGGAGGGTTCACAACTTTATTACGGGAATCTATAGGAAATGCTGTCTTCTTTACCACTTATGAGCATGTCCGTTATTACATGCACTTAAAGATGAAGGATGCTTCTCCCAACCAGAGCAACTTGATGGATGTAGGAGTTGGAATTATGAGTGGTGGTCTAAGTGGTATTGCAGTAAGTTGTTTCTTCCAATGGAAAATAATTATATTTTTTGAAGAACGAGAAATTCTAAATGGAAGTTTTCTTCTGTATCTAAACAGGGACTAAATAATCAATCAACTTTGGGGAAGATTCATGAAGTGCTTTTTTAGGAGTTAAACTTCCGTTTATCCATATTTCGAAAAAAAATAGCAGTCAGAACTTTGATAGCCAAACGTGTATCTGATCTATTTACTTGCTTTAAAATCTTCCTTACCCTCTTCTGTAGTTCTAGTGTTTAATTTGTTTCCAAACGTTGATTTGTTTCTTTCCCTAAATCCTATTTTCTTGTATTTTTGCCTCCAGTTTTGGTCTGCTGTTCTACCTTTGGATGTAGCGAAAACCATAATCCAGACTTCCACAGACAGAGGCTCCACAAGAAATCCATTTCGGATTTTGAAATCGGTAAGCATCCTCCTTTAATGTCTTTAAATTTTATTATGAATTTCCCAACCAATAAATATGATGAAACAAAATACCTGAGAGGCTTGTTGGCTCCTTTTTGGTAGATATACGTGAGGTCAGGACTCAAAGGATGCTATACAGGGTTAGGTCCAACTATTGTGAGGGCGTTTCCTGCTAATGCAGCTGCAATTGTCACCTGGGAGCTAGCTGTAAAAATTATGGGCATCAAGCGTGAATAAAGAGGGTTCTTCGTGGTGCGCATGCATTTGGTGGCTGTTGACAAGAACCCTTGGAATCCTTCTGACATGGCTTAAACTGCAATATTACTAACCTGAGACAAAAGCTGGGATTGATTCTTGCCTGACAGACAGTGAACCTGATCTAATTCTTACTATCTTTCATGGACTCATGGCCTACAGCTGACCAATTTTGGATGCCTGTTTTATTTTTCTATTTTTGGAATCTCTTAGTTGTAGGTCCCCATTTTTACCTGCTTTTCCACTCAATGTATCGTGATTGAAGAACTGCAAATTTCTTTGGTTACTGACTTTGCTTATGATGTGTTTTTGGGAGTTTGGAGACAAAGAATTGTGTAGTTGAACCACATCTCCAGCACTGCTAGTGCTGGACAAGTTTGTTGCAGAGTAGTATAACTATATCTTTCCCATTGTTATTACGACACATCTTAGGATTACCCAGGGGTTTGTTTCTTCAGCAAACTGTTCTTTTGCTGCAATTTCTGGCTAATAGTAACTGTTGTAGTCCCACATCGGTCAATTATCACCTCCAAAACTAGTATATGAGCATGGGCGGCCTCTCCACTTATTGTTAATTGGTTTTGAGATAGATATAAAGTTTCAACATGGTATTAGAGCTAGGGTTTCGGAGAATTTGTTCCCCCTTGTTTGTGCTATAAGTGCACTGCTGTTTGGTGTGATCCATGTGTTATGGATTGTTAGTTTACCGCTCCACGTGCGAGTCGGGGGTCGCACGTGCGGGGGAGTGTTGGAGTTTGTCCCACATCGGTTAATTATCACCTCCAAAACTAGTATATGAGCCTGGTCGGCCTCTCCACTCATTGCTAATTGGTTTTGAGTTGGATGCTTTAACAGTAACTACATCATTTTGAAGTGAACGGACCACCTTAGCAATCATGTACACAACTAAGAGTGGGTTTCTCTGGGGCCCTAGGCTAATATTTTACTAGGATGCTTCAACTTCTTTTTGAAATCACTGTTTTTGATCTTCTTTAGAAGGGCTCTATTTTCTCCTAACAGTTCCGATAGCTTAACAATGGCAACCATGCTGACTAGGAACCTAACTTATTTGTTGTATGCCTAGAATGACTGTCATGTTGAAGACCTAGACCACTGCCATCTCCAGTTCACCAGATATGCTGAACAGACATCCAGTTTCCCAAAAGTTAAATTGGTTTTGGTTCAGGGTAAATAAATGGCTAGGGTTCAAGATTGGGCCTTAAGATCCTTAACATTACATATAGATCCTTTTCTGTTGTCTTGAATTTCTAGGTAGACAACATTACCCTGATCATGCCAGAAAGTACAATTCTCTGCTGTCGTTGATGTTGATGGTAAACATGGTTGTTGGGATGTGAATTAAGTCAAATTCCCCTTGTGATAGTACCAAACCTATGTATCCTCTGCTGTCGTTGATGTTGATGGTAAACATTGTTGTTGGGATGTGAATTAAGTCAAATTCCCCTTGTGACAGTACCAAACCTATGTTTGAGGTAATCAATTTGCATCTGCAGTCTTGGATTCTCTACCGACACCTCCCTTTGGTTGACATTCTTAGTTGGAAATTACTCGAATTGCATGACTGTTCTGGCTACAACATGTGTTACTTGGTTTTGTGAAAACGTACTTCATAACCACAAAGAGGCTCAAGTTATGAAAAACTACCACTTACAAAACATATCTAGGACAATAATGTTTGCCGCTTCGTTTAGAAGATAACTTAAACTCTTCATTCTTCAATTGAAATGTTGTAATTGTTACCTAGTTGTCTAGCCTTTTTTTGGATATTACTTAAGTGCCTACATTATTTCTTTGGGCGGCTTGCAGAAATCCTTGATTTTTTGGCTGGCCTTGGGCTTATTTTGGAAATCGGAAGAAATTGATAAGATCTTGTGTTTTTATGTTTCAGCTTGCCAAATAACATGCTGATGAGTAAACTGCTTTCTTTTACATTTGGCATGGGGAGTCAACAAAAAAGTATTAGGTGCTCCATTGTCAGTTGCTTCCCTGTGGTTGTAGGATACAAACCTTGTGGAAAGGAGACTACATGCATTAGGAGGTGCCTGGCTATTACTGTCAGCATGACAAGGACCTATGCTAATCTACTTGTCCCACGGAAACAGAAAATTCGGTAGAGGCAGTGTACTTAAAAGCACAATGCTTGGTGGTTTGTTGTCATTTATATCGACTCAACTTTCTGATGAACGAAAGACTGATTGAAGCAAGAGATCTCTGGTATCTCTCTCTCTCTCTCTCTCTCACACACACACACACACACACACACAACTTTTCTGTTTAAAATATATTGTTCTTAAATCCTTGTCTCCATAGTTTTTGTGGCTCATTTACTTGCCTGTTTGCCTTGTGTAGTAATGATTTGGAAAGAGCTGTACAATTGGCATTCTATGTTTTCAGTTTGCCTTTGCTCGTTTTTATTAGCAGTGTGCCTGCATCATACTTACGTTACTCATTTTGCATATGGTTATGTATATGGAGGAAAGATGCTCTAAAATCTGCTTTCTTGCTTGTTAGCTGCTAATTGCGTCTACAGATGTAGAGAAGTGTTCCAAACTAATTGGCAGTTAGAAATTTGTCAGTTAGTCAATCGTGCAAATGTATAAGATGTTATGCCAAAACTGACCCATACCAGTTAAGAGAGCTGAGCACTCCAAAGCGCAAAATGTTTCGATTTTATTTTGAACATGTAGTAAGAAACGAGTTACTCTAGATTCCCGAGCATATCACATATTCATTGGACGTGCAGAGCATCTGATGGTCAAGCATGTAAAATCCAACTTTTTATTAATTTTTTTTTCTTTTGAAGAAGAGAGATTACACAACTTGGGACACACGAGATGTTAGCTGCTTTCTGAAGAGCTTACATGATTTCAACATGTTTTGTTTGGCCATCCAAGTGGTGGTTCATAAAATGACTAATCACAGCTTAGATGAGAAGGTTAATGTTAGAGATGCTGCATAAGCTTGACAAAGAATTACAAACGGAGAAACACAAATAGCAGTGATCATAATTTTGCTACAATTTGGGTTGAATTCTAGTTAATCTCCTGGTCTTTTTCTTTCATGATATCAAACTCAAATAAACCTTGAGACAGAATGACGAGGTTAATATTTTTCGGAGACAGAGATGAAGCCTGCATCCTAGAAAGCCACCACACATGTTGTCAAATAATACCTTTAATGACATACAATTGGAAAGAGGCACATAAGTCGCTGGTCATAATATTATTGGCTTAATGTCTCAAACACAAGCAATAGTCAATAGTCAATACATAATCTTAATGTCTCAAGCATAAGCAATAATCAATAGTCAATGCATAGTAAAAGAGCAGCAATCTTTATCTGAAGTACCCAAGGATTGACAGAAGATAGAGAGCATGCGTAATTGAAGATCAACTCTTGGCAAGTGACAACCAAGAATGACAGAAGAGAGAGAGCATGCTGGTAATTTCAACATTGGAGGCATTTGTGGGAGACAAATATATCCGTAGGCGTTTTCAGGCTGATCCTTCTCCAGGAGTGTCATATGAGCTTTTGCGGCGACGCTCATTATGTCCAGCCAAACGCCTGCGACAACTCCTTTTGGTGTCATCAAACTCTGATAGCTCATGGAACCTGTGGAAGGCCATTGCAATATAACCCAAATTTGTTAAGAATAATTGTCCTAATAGACTACTGGGAGCTGGGATTAATTTAATTTCTGTGTTCCTCTGCCTTCATTGCGTTTAGCTTCTGTTTGAATTATTAATGTTAGAAAATCTGGACCTAGTTCAAGTCATTGATGATAAGAACTAGAACAACACAGGTTAACTTTCATTTTGCAGGACACAAACTGGAATTAAAGAAAGGGCTAAAGAAATGGAAATGAACCTTGCTTCTTTCCACTAAGATCGAAGTATGGAACCATGAATACACTTAAGCTCTGACTAGACTTATGCTTGTGATAATTGCGAAGAAATCATCTTAAGAACCTCCAAAACCTATCACTAGGAAGTTACATTCTGAGGGAACTGTTAAGAGCTTGTCCCAGTTTGGTTTTATAACCTCTAAAACTAGTATACGAGCCTAGGCAGCCTCTCCACTCATTGCCAATTGGTTTTGAGTTAGTATCAGAGTTAGGCTATTGGACAATACTCTCTGAATTGATTGTCGTGTTGTTTGTGCCTTAAGCGCATCTTGTTTCGTTGTGATCCCTATTTTAGGAATCCTTTGTTTACCTCTCCACGTGCGGGTTTGGGGTCATATATGTGGGGGAGTTTTGGAGTTTGCCCCACATTGGTTAATTATAACCTCCAAAACTAGTATATGAGCCTGTGCGGTCTCTCCACTCATTGCCAATTGGTTTTGAGTTGGATGCTTCAACAGGAACCAAAACAAAGATTGATATATAATTACTTTGATATTATTCATATGGATCTGTTTCTATCTCTCTTTGGAATTTGGCTTTTCAAATATCAGCTGTAGAATGTCCTGTCTTGACAGAGTTGGGTAAATAGAGTAACTACCGTAATCACTACTAGAAAAACGCTTAACATACAACAATAACAGTACCAATGTAATCCCCAATCAATGGGTATGGGCGGGGAGCACCAGATAGTGGATATAGATCCAACCTTTGGTCATATATATGCACCGTGACTGCTCTCAGAAAGATTCACCATTAAATAGTGGGCACCCTATACCTCCACAAATCAGGTAACTCAAGAGACATTATGCAGTGGAACCATGCCCCAAATGGCCATTTTTTAAAACTACGGTTCCACCCCAAAGCTTTGAGGCACAATGGCTTAGCTCTTGAGAGTTGAGAGAAGGTAAGTATCAATTTCAAAGTTAAGGCAATACTAGTCAAGATCATCAGTAAAGAGAGATTGTACAAATTGGTTGCATATGTAGGACTCTCTTATGGTAAAGGAATAAGAGGGGTTCTTGTTTCATGCAGTTCCAACATGACACAAGGAAAAAAAGTTTCCATTAGGAGCATCAGTATGCAAAATAAATAAACCGGGAAGAAATGCTGAGAATGTTCGGTCTTAACAGAATTTCCAGTAGGCGGAGCAAAATGCTTAACATTTCTTGACTCTATTATTTTTAACAAGCCTTAAACATATTTAAAGCTGACTCCATTTCCATGAGATGCAATAACAAAGGCCTCAATATGAGTACGTAGACAAATGTCTTGCAATTTTTTGAGGTCTCATGTTGTTTACTTTTGTGATATATAGGTAAACACTAGCAAACATGCAAGAAAGTGTGTGAATTAGTAACTGAGGCGTGAGTATTAAGATATAAGAATGTTTTGATTGTATCCAGTGACCAGTCTCATTTCCTTTTCCTTTAATGATCAAAAAAGAAAAAAAAAGAGTTTTCCTTTATCTATCTATATATATATATATATATATATATATATAGATAATCACACATGCTTTGTGATCACATACTTCGAAACATGTGTGTTAGTGTTTCAACATTTCATCGAATCGATTACCTATTAGTGCTAATTTGTTGTATGATTAATCAGGACGTTTGGTTGGAGTCTTTGTATTTCACCAATAGTTTGACCTGAAACATCCATTTGGCTATAGACCCCAGGAACTTTATTCACTAAAACAAGAGACACTCAGAAAATAGAAATACTAGGGTTTCCCAACCTGCTGCATTGCTGACAGAAACGCTGCTGTAGACCGGCAAGAAGAACAACTGGAACCTTAGCATGAAATTCGCAGACCTTGTGTCGGCGGTGGTATGGCTTGGCATAAGTCATGTCTGTGCTACAATTATCCACTTGACAGGAAGGTTGCGTTGACCCTCCTCCGCTAGACCCTTTTCTTCCTGGCACCTTCTTCTTCTTGTTGTCATCCTCCCCAGACCCTAACCCTAAAACATCATCATCTTCCTCGTCGTCTTCCTCTTCACCCACCACTTCTCCCTTCATCTTATCCTCCATGCCTCTCTTTCCTCCAGCTTTACTTGTTTCCATTAGAGGGAAAGGAAGGAAAGTGAGGAGAGAATAGTAGTTGTAGAAGGATAGTGAAACTTGGAGAGAGTTGTGAAAAAGAAAACAAGAGTTTGTGAGGACCACAATCTCCATTATTCGTACTTCGGTGTAAAAAGGGAATAATGAAGACTAAGAAGCTGTGTTAACGATCCCAAAGATTCTAGGTTAATTGGCTTGTCTTGGCTTCTTTAACTTTTTGCATGATCATTGATGAGTCTATTACACAATTAATACAAAAAGCCTCAGAGAGAAGCTAGTGACAATATGTTTTTAATTTACAATCTACCTGAATTTTTTTGAATAACTTCTCTGATTGCAGTCAGGCAGTCCCCAGGAACCTGGTTTGAACTTCTTTAGACCCATGGAAATTTTCCCACTGCTTTGTTTGTACCGATTATTGTTATCATAATTTATTCAGCTCACATTGATCGAAGGTTTAAACTATCGATCGATCCTAAGTGCGATATGTTTGGGACCTCTGATGTCAATAGTTACCAAAAACCGTACAATGTTGACCAATAAATGGATGTATCAGGGTTGTCATCACCGGGCGTTGAATTGGATTTTGGAAATAAGTCCCTGAAGGTGTCCAAGAGACCTAATGTTTACTCACGCAGGGTGCATTGCTACCGATACATCTCCTGATACCATGATTTAGAACTCTGTCTTAGTTCGGATGTGTTGTTAGCTATATGAGACATTTCATGTTTCGCTATTCTGCTTTTACTATGAACCAATACCAATTTTGATTGTTCTTATATTTCATTGCCTGTTACTAATACAAAGACGATTCTTAAAGATTAGTCTACAACTACCAAGTATTCAAGGATGCTAGTGGAGCCCCTCACTCTGGATATATACATCGTATTGTGCAATACATTGGTTGGTAGTCCTTTTCATGAGTGGGATGGCTCTTGTTTTTTTAGGTGCATTATTAAAAGTGTAAGGATGAAACTTGGATGGTCCAGTGGCTAAATTGATTTGGCCATTCATGAATTGACACGTGCTGTACCCATTTTCTACTTTTTTGTGTCCTTGCACATCATTTTTCCTTCTCTTTTCCCTTTCCATTGTTTTCACGCTGCATTTACTCTAGTCCAGCCTATTACTTTGCAGCAAAGTGGCCTCCTACCTTTATGTGTGACAATATAGTACTACATTCATCATCATATTTGGTCCCCGTCTGTATGAGGACAGTTCTTTCTCTGGTGCCCTTATTATATTTAAGTTGAAACTAAAACAGCAAGGAAAAAAAAAAAAACCCGACTCTCTCTCTCTCTATAAATCGGAGTGTATGTATGTAAGTACATGCACACATACATGTAGAGATGAGAGAAAGATTGATCTGTCATGTGTTAAATTTGGAATTTTCATTTGGATGTGGCTATTGTGATTGATTGGATGGGCATATTCTTTTCAGCTCCAAGCAAAAGCAAAGCACATGGTTTCGTTTATAGGGAGGTGGAGGATTGGTTTTTTTGAACAGCAGCGAGGTGGAGGATTGTTAGGTACGCGCAACCTTATCCAATTTTTTTTTTTTATTTGAGGAGTTTTTGCGAAGTTTAGCTGCGACGCTGGAGGCCATTAACACTTGTTAACGTGTTCCGTTATGTGCTGTTCAAAAGAAAAAAAAAAAAAGACGCGTTACTTTATGACTTCTTTTCAGAAGCTAAAACGAAATGAGAGAAGCGCGAAATTCTATTGAAACTATCCATAATGCAATTAGATTAGAGCTTTGTGATCCTGTTTAGATCCTATATTACTCGAGTCCTATTGTTGGAGAGACATTATAGTGTGAATTTTCTTGCTGGAGATTTCGCAGGCAATATCTGTGAAAATTACATTAAGGAACTTCACTTTGAACATAGATTCTGGACCCATATGCCCATGTTTTTTAAAGGGTACCGTGGACAAAGCCAGTCCAAGTTGTGTTTGTGGAATCTGATTCCATGTGTGCCCTGTGCTTGACCCATTTCTTGTACAATGGTCTAGCAGTTGTGGTCCCAGAGAGATGACAAAAGTCCCTGAACTCCATGGGCATTCTCAGTGGCAATATAGATAAGCTGTAAATCTAGGCATTCTGAGTTTAAAACTTGGCAACCTCTTGAGACAAGGCCGTAAGAAAGAAATCTCTTTGGTGAATTTCCTAGTCTCGGCGTGGATGGCCTATATTTGACCAAGACCGGGAAGTGGAATAGTCGAGGTATGTGTAAGATGGCCTGGACACCCCTGACCGTCAAATCAAAAAGAAAACGTCAAACCAAAAACAAATACCCCGTAAAAGAAGTCCCTGTTGCACTATGAGATTCGATTCTGCTTAGGGAGTGGTCCAAATGGACATTTGTGACATTTTCCGTGCTTTGATCTTTGCAGATCTGGACTGGACAAGGTTTGGGCTTAAGAGATGAAATGGGCTTGAAGGCCTATTTATTCATTATTGTTGACACAAGTTTAGCCCAACTGAGAACTGGTTCCAATTAAGAACGTTTTTATTTTGGGAACTAGTAAGAACCTTTCCTCGTACGTCGACGTTTGCCTAGTTTTCAAATCGAACATTGCGCTCCGTAGCTTAGCTTCAAATCGAACCTTGCTTCAGACAGTGGGTTCTTAGAGGCTGGACCCATGAGACGCGGCACCACTCCTCACAAAGTTCTGCGCGCAGGTTCCATACCATGGCGGAGCCCCCATTGTCCCATTTTTGATTTCACCTCTACGCTTTGACTGACCGTGTGATGAACTCAATATAAAATTCACAGTAAAATTTACAATGGTAAAATTTGCAGCGAATTTTGTTCTGTTTCTGGGATTGTAAAGGTCAATGTCAATTCACATTGAGAAAACATGTGATCTCCACATAATTTGGAATTTAATTTTGATGCTATTTGCTACATCTCGTAGGATTAAAAAATAGAGATTTTGCGAAAGGAGTTGTTAAATCACAAAGAAAGGGAAAAAAATGTTTTCAAACGAGGTTAACAAAATATGGGGCAAGAAAGCAAAACTCAGCAAATGTCGTTTTTTATCCACGGTTCCTCTTTGAAAGAGGCAGAACAGTAAAATAGCATACAAACGCGAGGCCAAATCTTCTGTACTGAAAACCCTACTCCGTTTTGTGCTTTTTCAGTTGTACGATGGCACAAAAATATCCTATAGACAAGATACTTTTTGTACAATTATGCGGTTGAAAATGCACAAGAATAGAGGTATGGAGGGTTGTTGGTACATGTGTGGGACAAAAGACATCCTAGGCCCTCATCTTATGACGCGAAACTCACATGAGGCCATGAGGGCAAATGATTTCGACACGTATATTCGGACACATTCAAAACACAGATGTGATTGTATCGTCCATTGATTTTGTACTCGTGTTCATGCTCTTTATCTTACTGTCAAAGTTACTTTTAGAAACCTAATGAATATGGATCATTTCATATCACAAACAAAAATCAAAGCTTGAACTTATTTTACATAGAATTTTCATACCAAACTTGGACAATCAACTATTTTACTCGCTCAGCTCGTTTATGAGCAAGGGCTTAAGTCAATGCTTCATCAACAAGATATATTGGGACAGAATGATTAAAACTTTGAGAATTCAAACTGTAGAAAATGATAATGTGATGGGAAAAGGTATTTGCTCAACCGAAGACCAATGTAATGTAATGAGTGGCGGGGTCAGGATTTTCACGCCGGGGGCCGGGCTTAGCAGACATATTCTTTCCCGAAACGTATACTTATTAGTATATCATAATTAAGGTTTTTACTTTTCAATACGTTACATTTGAACATTGAAATTATTCTAGCCTAATGCAATTAAAATATACCAATCATTTTTTTTTCTTGAGGCTACTTCAATTGTTGTGTGCTTATTTTTAATTTATGAAGTTAAGAAATGTGAATCTAAAATAGCCAATTTTTGTTTTATCAAATCAAACTAAAATTATTAAGATTATAATTAGCTATACAAGAATACGTATCAATAATATTCAAAATCAAGTATATACAAAATAAAAAATTTAAAATTCGGATGCTCGAGGAGCCGGGCCTCCCAGGGCTCCAACATAGGGCAGATAGCTGTGCCCTAGGGCTAATGTTAGAGGCAACTGCTTCATGCCTTCAACGGTCTAGATATACAACAAATACAACTGTAGTGGGTAAGATTGTTTGGAATAACCCCACCAGCAACACTTGGAGTTCAACTATTGTTTAGATGACCTGAGAATTTACATGAGGCCTCCTTTACATTGAACAAGGGGTGTTCAAAAAAACCGCCCAAACCGTAAAATCGGTCCGATTCGGACCGAACCGTCCTATTTGGTCCGGTTCTGTGGTTCTACGGTCAGGTTATGGTTTCAAAAAAAATAAGAACCGTTAATTTTGGTTTGATTACTGGTCTCAATTAATGAACCGTGGTTAGAACCGAACCGGACCATTTAAAACTAAGATAAATATAGATACACATATGTGTGTAATTAAATATGTATTTGATTTTAGTAGGTTAATCTTTTCCTTTCTAAACTTAGTTTATTTAAAGAAGAAATTTCATTTATTAGGAAAGCTTTTATTTTTTTTATTCATTTCCTATTCCAGCAGATTATCTTCTTATTTCTTTAATTTTATAAGTTCATATTTTGTGAATAAATGTTTGGATGCTTATTGGATAGAACCGGAATCGAACCAAAATCGGACCGATCTTGCGGTTTGGTTCTGGTTAGGTTTCATGCATATATTGGTTAGGTTTTGGTTCTCAATTTTCTAGAACCGTTTAAAATGGTCCGGTTACTGGTTTTCTAGAGAACCGTATCAATCCGGACCGTATACACCCCTACATTGAACCACGCACAATTATAGTAATATACAAATATTGATGTATACGATATTTAACACCGGTACCCATTTGGAGGCCTCAACATCGGGCCAAAAATTGGGAGCCCTAGTCGGCAGCAGAATCTGGAGCTATGTATTCCCAGCTAAATAACAAAAAAAAAAAAAACTTCATTAGTTTATGACTTTTGTGGATATCCCCTTGTCTCCATCGCTTGTCACAAAATTGAAGCTTACAACCTTTACCCATTGTGTGGTACAGTCTGAGGTACATGATAGCCCCTTCACCAAACTGTGATTGTACACAAATAAGGGGTGGAAAGAGGATCCATCCACATCTTTCTTTCTTAGCCATAGAAGTGATGTTATGGATAAATAAAGAGTTTGATAAAACGATAAGGAACTCTTAAGAGAAAATGTCACAATTGTCCTTGCAACGGTAGAAGATTTTATTGATGAAACAATCACATCGATGTATTTACTGAGATGGTATATTTCTCCAAAGAAGATAATTAACCAAACATGAGGTATAGCTTCATAAATCTTCACACCAGAACCTTCACACCCCGAGACTTGCTGACTTTTGCACAATTAACCCCACTAGATGATCGCCGAACGAAACTGATGGGCCGTTCTTCTAATATATCCAACAAATACTTCCACCTCTATTGGACATACTCACTTCAATGCCCAGAATCTTGACAAGCTGCTGCGCGTCCCCCTCAACCGTGATCAAATCCACGCCTAACATCCCTTCAAACTCCATTGCAGCCGGCGTGCTATGCCTGTGCCTCAGTGCGCAAAGATCAAATCGAGAAGCTCTTGAGGGGCAATGCTGTACATGGACTATACATGATGGGAAAAATTTATAATTAGGTCGTTATCAAATAGTGGGTGTCATGACCAAATTAGTAAAAGTCCACGCTCCAAAAACAATACTCCAACAGAATTACATAAATGAAATGTGGAATATATAATGGGAGATCTTTGTCTGGCCACATTTTTCGTGGGGTGGTGCGATGTGGTCAGCCATTGATGGGTACAGTTGGCTTGGATTTGATGCTTTGGTCCCCTCCTTCCCACCACCCAAGTCTCTCTCTCTCTCTCTCTCTCTCTCTCTCTCTCTCTCTCTCTCTCTCTCAGTTCACTTCAGCAGCAAACTTTTCCTTTTAACGCGTTTGATTGGTGTCTTTCATGTTGGCCAAATTGGAGACTTTTGTCATGCGGTCGACAGGGACGGATGATATTATAAAAAACGAGATTATACGGGTGTTATATCAATTTGGAAATGGATCTAGCCAGGGTTATTTTTGGGTTCATTTTAATAATCGGGATCGTTATTTTCTTTAGAACTTATACGACACGCCAGACAGGTCAAAAATCACAGTGAACGTCGTTGAATTTTTATATAGAACACATTTCAATAATCGGGATCGTTTAAGATATGTGTTCTCAAAACATATCAACCAATATCCCTTAATATATGTATAATATTTGGCGTGCTTGATATTCTCAACGAAATCTAAAAGGTAAATGATCCCAATCATTGAAATAAACTCATAAAGAGACCCAGATGGTTAAAGAGACCCAAAATGGTTCCGACGGGACCTTCCATTCCCTCAAAAGATTCAAATCCTACTCTATATCGATCCATTGAACTCATTACAAAGCATGTAACCAAAAAAAAAAAAAACTTCGGGCATTGAAAACTAATAATTTTTTCAAGTGTAGGGAAGAGCTAGGGAATTTTTCTGCATGTGATGGAAGTATGGTACTTCTCCGATGATATCCCTTTTTAAGTGACGCTTTTGTGACTTTCAATAGAACCAATCACGATTTTACTTGACAATCCGGCTATTTATTTGATAGGTCTCTTAACATGTTCATCGTTCATGCAAAAAAACAAATTAAATGTCAGTAGTCACTCGAACGAAGCACACTTATTACAAGAGTAATTTTGACAGTCAACACCTCGTTCTTATATGATAAAAATACTACTTGAACAAACTCTAATCCATATCCGATGAAATTGATTTTCTAAATAGATGACGAGCAAATTGAATTACAAAATGAACAACTCAAAACGTCAAGTTAAGACGTAGTAGATCTCATTTTACATCATATAACGTATAACGTAGTAGATCTCATTTTACATCATACAACGTATAACGTGAGAAAGTCATAATTCATGTGTCTCGTGAGAGGAGTTTAGAGGTTTGGGTTAGGTAGAAGTCCCATCCCCACCTGTGATTTGACTAGTTCCGTCTAATTTCTTCACACGATCTCAATAGATACAAGCATAGCATGCGTACGGAAGGCTCATGACAAGGAGAAATTTTTCAGTGCCAAGCGGGTACTACGTGGTGTCCACTCGGTGCATTCGGACCGTTCATTTTGGTTTTAGACGGTTCGGATTTGGAAAGAGAAAAAGGAAAGAGAAAGAGGAGAGAGAGTGTTTCAATCTGAACCGTCCAATACACTTTTATATGGCTCGGATGTGTACCCATCCGGCACTGAAAAATTTCTCCATGAGAAGAGGTGGTTCCATGTGGTTTCTGATTAGGTCATCGCCAAGCCAATAAGCATGGGTCACTCAAAATTTCAGGCTGCAACTCAGCTGGGTTTTGGACAATTTTCCCGATGGTATTGTTGGTTTTGCCCATGTGATCATAATTCTCTTTGAAAAAGGGAAAAAAAAAACGGATCAAGAAGAGAATTTAATGAAATTAGTTTGCATAGCGAGAAGAATTATATGAGATCTTTTAATTAGTTTCACGAGACAGCAACCAAAACACTCATCTCCAAGATATCATAATGTCTAATCTCGTGAAGACCAAACGTTGGGGACAATAGTCGAAGTTTGTCTGGTAGTTATCTTCAGCACAATGAGGTTAATTAGTTGAGGCGTGGACAAATTAGTTCGGACGCCCGGTTATGAAATAGGGCAAAAGATTACTATAAACTTGTACGTGTAAGTGTGTAACTTATGTACAAATTGTGATTTTTTTTTTTCCAGTTATTCTACTAGTACTTTTTAGGTAGTTGGAGTATAGTACACATTGTAGGCATAGGAAAAGTTTATTCCTTAATTCATCCTTGGATCTCATTTCTAGGGTCACTTCAGACTTGATGAGGGCTTGCATTATCTCTTGGAGGCATGTGAAGAACACTCAGCTCAGAATGGTTGATCTGTTTGTCTTGGCATATTCCTCCAATTTTAGGTTTTTATTCTTGTACTTAGCTAGATGTTGTAGCTTCTTAATATATTGCTGCTGGTTTTGTTTGTTTCAGTACTTGTGAATGTTTTTCAGTTATTTTGTTTGTTGTGACTGGTTTAGACTCTAGGGGTATGCCACTCTAGCTTGTACTATGTTTGTTTGGTTTTCAACGAAATACACATAATTTACCCAACAAAATGTTGCTTAATTGTTTTCTGGGGCAGTAACCAAGATTTTAAATATCGGCCGCTACGTAGCGTCTTTTCCGTCCTCCGGCACCGCTTCATCCCGTTATATATACCGGCACTATAAAAAATTCACACCCATGATCTGCCGCTTCACCCCGTTATATATACCGGCACTGCAAAAAATTCACACCCGTATTTGCTGCTTCCCACTACGAATCGCTTTTTTACTAGAATTGCCGCTTGGTTTTAAACCTCTACATGACAGCTACAGCCGCTCCAAATGCTCCGGCATCATAAGTTATTTCAAAAAATTCACGATCATAGACATCCTATTCTCGCTATATATCATTTGATACACTGCAATTTAAAAAGGTACTAATATTATACTGCTTCTAATAGCTCTGCTATATGCAAGGAAAACTTGTAAGGAACCACGCAAAGAAAAACGTGTTTGGGCCTATTCTGAATGTCACAAAAATCTAGAAAAATATCCATAAAATTTTAAATATTATTCTATGGGCCCTGTAAAAAATCAGCTCCAACGGATATCGGTAAGTATTACTTTTGGATTTGTGGAGACGAAACTGCTTAGTTTGTCCCTAAGAATCTAAAAGTAATACTTAACCGATATTCGTTGGAACTAATTTTTTACAGGATCCCATAGAATAATATATAAAAATTTATGAATATTTTTCTAAATTTTTGTGAAATCAAAAATGAGTCCAAACACTTTTTTCTTTACATGGTTCCTTACCAGTTTTCGTAGCGAATGGAATTTCCGTAATTATCATAAGATCGCGGTTATCTATGAAGAAGAGGGTAATTAAATTAGTATTATGATCATGGGGATGGTTGTTTCGGGGGATGTGAAAATATATCCCCTTGGGAGTCGAACAAAATCCGTTAATTTGTTCCCCCAACTGTTCCTCTTGAGTTTTTTTTTCTTCCCACCCTTCTTTTACCTTACCATTGAGCTGCCCACCACATGCGCTTCAAACCCCTCTCTCTCTCTGTCTCTCTCTCTCTCTCTCTCTCATGACATAATGACCAGTACTATATGGTTTCTTGTGTGTTTTTTTGATTTGTTTTTCCAAACCAAAGGGAGGTGGAAAGAGAGAGAGAGAAACAAGATTTGCAGAGAGAGAGGAATGAGCGCTCGCGAATAAAGCGAGTGTTGTCATATATACATACTAGGAGTAGCATGCATGTTTAGCCTTTGCACAGATGCATGTACATATGTGATGCTGCATATACTGTAACGTGTACGTATATGCCCCCCACACGTACCAACATGCTCTCTCTCCTGTCTCTCTCTCTTTGTAATTTCCATATTCCATGCTAAATTTGAGTATATCTAGCTATTACAAATACAACATCTATCTTCTTCCTCTAGATATATAGCTACCACCCGAGAATCTCAGGGTACTATCTGAGAAAACT